>NC_058095.1:102753560-103056590 GCF_020171115.1 Neogale vison | reverse complement strand
AGGGAGGAAACTTTAGTCTCGGGTGGTCAGGAATGGTCACAGGGTTATAATCAGACTAGAATCCAGGCTTCCTGACTTCCTGCTGCTCCTTTCTGCTGCCAAGATGTCCTCCCTTGTGGAAAGGGCAAGGCCATCCTACGGCCTGGCCCAAGACTAGCCCAACGCCCCACCACATGCAAATCATGTCAACCACCCTTGTCAATATGCGGTGTCGTCCTTGCCTGGACACTACAAACTCTGGAGCCCGCTAAGAAATGCTACGCCCAGAACAGTTGAATCAAGCCAGAACATTCAGGGCAAGTTTCTTTCAGCATCTATGTAGCCAGTAACTCAAGTATTTCCTTCTCCACATTAAACAGTTTCTCTTCCCAGTGCCCTTCCTACTAAAGGTTTAATCCAACCGTAAATATCTATTGAGGTCTTCCTATTCAAGCACAAGGCTTTTTTCTTTCCATCAAGTAGCTTCTTATCATTCTCCTAGAATGATTGACATGTGTCTTTCTTATGTCAATCTTGTCATGGTTGTACAGTGTGTGGGAAACCTCCCCAAGGTTCTGTCTATGATTACCTTAGTTTTATTTTAAAAAGCACACAAAAGAAGTAGGAGCTTAGTTATTTAGTCTTAAAATATCCAAAATATTCCTTTCAAATTTCATTTGACACTTCATTTTGGAGCACCACCATTTTCTATTGTGATTTCTCATTACCCAGACCACTATATCTGATTTTTGTCCTCCAATCTAGGCTCAGTAGTAAGCTTACTTGGTAGGCTGATAACTGGTACAAAACTAAATGTAATGCTTTTTATAAATAAATTTCAAGATTATATATCTACTTGTTGATGAAATTTGCTCTGGCCCTCCAGTTCACTCAGTTTCAATAAAAAAAATATGAAAATACAACTTCTCTTTCTTTCTTCTTCCTTCTCTCTTCTTTTTCTTCCTTCCTTCTTTTCTTTCCTATTTCCATGGAATACCTGTTTTGTCACTCGCTATTCACTAAGTACTCCACAGTTGTTGGAGAAACAAAGAATAATAACTCATGGTTTCTGACCTCAAAGAGCCCAGTGTCCAATGAGGGAGAAAAACGTATTAAACCTTTCTTTACAAGTATCCTTTTCACACTTTGGTTGTTGCCGTGAAGATGAGGAAAAAAAAATCACATACCAAAAAGACATTCGAGTCAAAGAATACTTATAGAAACATCTGAACACTTACACTTGAGAGTTGGTGTTTTAATCTATAACTTGCCAATTTTCTTTCTTAAGCCATGTGCTCAGTTTCTTTTCCCCTGGAGTACCAATCCCTATGCATTCTTGATAGACATGAATTTCAGGACAACTGCCCAGTAAGTGGGTTTCTATAACAATCCAAAAAGCTGAGGCTTCTAGAGCCACAAAGACAGAAGGAAAAATTCCCCCCAAAAGGGCTACAAGAAACCT
Organism: Neogale vison; assembly: GCF_020171115.1. Classification (NCBI taxonomy): domain Eukaryota; kingdom Metazoa; phylum Chordata; class Mammalia; order Carnivora; family Mustelidae; genus Neogale; species Neogale vison. The sequence continues at coordinate 103,055,149 of NC_058095.1, read as the reverse complement.
TGCTTAACTGTGAACCTTGCTTGACATCCTTACCTGTCCCTCTGTCAAAATGACACACTGATCAACTGCCCTGAAAAAGAAGCATCCTAGAGAAAACCAGGTCTAATTAGACTGAGCACTTTACTCAATGTGTTAGTTTCTTAATGTGCTATACAAAATTACCATAAGGTGATTGGCTTTAAACAACACAAGTCTATTTCCATATGTTGAGAACAGAAGTCAGAAATCAGTTGCACTTGGCTAATGTCCAGGTGTCCTTGGGGCTGGTTCCTTCTGGAGGGTCTAGAGAAGGATCCTTCTCCTTGTCTGTTCCAGCTTCTAGAGTCTGCTGTGTTCCCTGGCTCGTGAACCATTCCTCATATCGCTCTTGCTTCTTGCTTCTGTTGGCATCATCTCTCCTTCATGTCTCCCTCTTGTAAGGACCGTTGTGACTACATTGGGCTCCCTGGATCTTCCTGTATCAAAGCCCACGTCAATCATATCTGCAAAGCCCCCTTTGGCATATAAGGGAACAGTGACAGGTTCCAAGGACGAGGACATAAATGTTTTTGTGGGGCCCTTATTTAGCCTACCACACTCAGCCAGAAGTCAACTCAACCAAGGGAAAAATTCTGATTCACTCACAGACTGTGGACTGGAAAAAGGGCTGAAAAACGGACATTACCAAGATCCATTGCTCATTCTGCTAGACTGTTTTTTCATTGCTCAATATGAGAAGTCCCCCCCCCCTGGGGAAACGGAGACATAGACTCTGGCTATTTGTTTTGCCATCTCCCGCTAAATCATGTTCCCAAGTCTGACATAGTTTGGTTTACATTCTTACTTCCAACACTGCCTTTGGCACTTGGCGCTGACCAATGTCCTCCCACCTATCCTGTAGGTAACTGATTCCCAGTGGTACTGACATTGAACTTGGGACACGTTTCTTATTTCCTCCCCTTCCTCTTTTTAAAACTTTCTAGGGTTTTCGCAAAATGCTGTCATTTAGTGCCACCTAGAAATGTCATTTTTATGAAATTCCTTGAATATTCTTTGAATATTGTAATGAACTCATCTAAGGAGATGACATCTAATTTTGATCTCCATCAGATAATTCTTATGGAATAAATAAATAGCCTTCAGTTTATAATCTATGCAGATTTCAGTCAACGTATTAGTTTTTATTTCAACATCTTCAACATTCTTTATCAGGAGAGTCAAAGTCATGCTTTATTTAAGATAACATATGTTCATACCACATTCATATTATCATTTGTACAGAGACAACATTGAGTGATAAAAAAAGTATTCACATTTATTAGCATTTTCTCCCCATCTAGATTATTCATTTTTGATAGAAACAAACTTTTACTTCTTTTGCATCCTTGATGATAACTAGTGTTGGGTTGGCCGCCTAATTAGCAATCAAATTATTTTTGGTTGATTGACCAGTCTTTCCCTGAAAGTCACATTAGGCTATATGACTTCATTCCTTTCCACAATTTGGATATGTCTCATTTTAAATAAATTGTATATATGGAAACTTGGAATTATTTTTAAAAAGAAAAATAAGAGAGCTATGATTTAATTTCAAATGGGATGTAAGATTTTTATGAATTAGAACCACCCACCATAAAATTTAAATTTGAAAATTTAAAATTAAAATTTAAACTTGAAAATTTAAAATTTAAATTTAAAATAAATTATTAAATTTATAAAATTGCACAGAAATATATCCCTGGCAAAAGTAAAATGTGGGGCACCTGGTTGGCTCGGTGGGTTAAGCCTCTGCCTTCAGCTCAGGTCATGATCTCAGGGTCCCGGGATTGAGGCCCACATAGGGCTCTCTGCTCATCAGGGAACCTGCTTCCCCCTCTCTCTCTGCCTGCCTCTCTGCCTCCTTGTGATTTCTCTTTCTGTTAAATAAAGAGATTTTTAAAAAAATCTTAAAAAAAAAGTAAAATGTGGTTGCACCTGATTGATTGATTTTTTTTCATCTTCAGCTCACTACTGATCTTTAAAAATATCTATGTGCTGCCTTATGACTTCATTAGTTTACTACCCCACCTTTGATTCTGGTTTATATATCACCATAGTTCTCAGATTTATCTAAAACCTCCAACTTATTTCATTTTTATTTTACTTCTTAGTCCTTTGTTGCACATACATAAAAGCACTTGGGTCACAGTAAACAGCCGACCAGATTTTCATGAAGAACACCCCCTCTGTAATCTGGCACAGGTGCAGAAAAAGGACATCACCGGCGTCCCCGATGCCCCATCCCTCCTCTTCAGGGTTTTCCCCCTCTCCACTTCCCACACCACAGGGTAGTTTTGTTGCTGTTGAACTCATTTTATTTTAAAATTTGCTTGCTTACTAGTGGCCAATCTAACAAAGATTCAGATTCTACCTATCCCACTCCCACCAAATATATATGTATTCATATCCTTGGAATATATGTTCTTTCCTCCTTTTAAAAGATGAATTTAACGATAGAGTTCATTATCTCAAGAATGTCCTGTTCATCATTAAATCCATCTTTCTGTGACTTGCTAATAGGCCTCCCATGTTTCTTTTCTCTCTAGTCCTTTCATAAAAAGCCTTAAAAGTTCCTATAACCCTTCTGCTCACACGTTCCTTCCAGGGACTACTGTCCTTTCCTGTACCTTACAGTTCTCAGGCTTGCTCCAGTCTGAATCTACCTTCTTTCATATTCTCAGAGAGAGATCAGTTTATAGCTTTCAAGATGAAACCCTCTGTCTTCCTTTGTGAGTCTGCAGTACAGCAGACTGTACTTTCTTTAAAAAAAAAAAAAAATCCCATATGTATTAATTACAGAGTGTTGCTTAAATTTCTAAAGATTCCTGGGGCACTTACAAGCATTTATTAATTCTTGTTTCACTTGCCTGATTAGTTTTAATTTTAAAATTTTAAATCTGGAAATTAGGCTTTATGCTGCTTTGGGCTATGTCCTCACCATTTCTTACTATGCCAAATACGAGTGGTCATGGGGGCCTTCTTTTATGCAGGTCTCATCCTCATTCACGTCCCTCCCCTTTGCTGAGAGGCAGATCAAGACTTTGGCTGGGGCTCTATTCTCTGCTTCTAACATCAATGTTTCTCTCTCTGGCTAAAGAACCATGTGGATGATGGATATACCATGTGCTTGTTTCCCAGAAGAAGACTAGAATAACTCTCCCCAAGGAAATATTTTGAGCACTTTAAAGAATTTGAAGAATTGTAAACATTAAGTACATCTCACAGTCTTGATACATTTGAACTCTAGGGACTCAGAATGTTATAGAGGATAAAACTCTTGACTAGAAGACAGGAAACCTGTTCTTATCTTGGGGAGGCAGCTAACCATCTATAGGGAGGCCATCTCGTGGCACTGTCTTTCTCTGCAGCATCGTGCTACAGGGATCCTTGGTGGATAGTAGAAGGCAAGTTACCTAGTCCCTCCTGGGACACAAAAGAATCTATAAGGGTGCCTATCTTCATGATCCCAAATGCAAGAGAAATTACTCGAAACCTTGTATTATAGAGATACATAGAGGCTTCACTGAAAAGCATTGTCTAAGAACCTGGATTTAAAAATGTTGTAAGCACTGAGCAAGAATATCTTCAGATTATGAAGAATCTGGAATTTATGAAGAAGATCTTTAGGTTCCTTTCATTTCTGAAATTTTTGATTGCCTCAGTCATCCTCTTTTCCTGTCCCCTGCCCTCCACAGAATTCTCTATAAATTATGCAATCCCCACCCAGGGTTTCTGGGCTTTCTACTCAGTTAGATTTCCTAATGAAAATAAATAATTCTTCTTATTCAGTAAGAAAAGTAATTAAAAAAAAAAAAAAAAAAACAGAGGACGAAGTCCTCTGAGCAGAAAGTTTTCCCATTGACCCTCTGCTGATGCTCCCTGCAGCTTGGCTTTACTAGAACTTGGATGCTGGAAAGAGAACGGACTTAAAGCTCAGAGCTGAGTCTTTTCAGTCCTGTGGTTTGCACTAATTGTGTGGATGGTGGACACGACATTTCATCTCACAGGCTTCCATCCCTGAACAAAGAGTTACTGTCTTGCTTCTTATACACGTAGTGCCAGCCTAGAATCAGCTTTGGGGTGAGCTCTTGTTATTGCAGACCAGGAGACTCTGAGGGCTCTTGGTTGGCCCAAAGAACCTTCCAACCAGAGCAGCATTTTTCCCAGGAGGAGATCAGACTGGGGTGAGGGGCAGGAGCCCACAAGGAAAACACTCAAGGAAGAACCAGACAGAAAGAATAGCACTCTTGGATGAGGGGACTGGAACCAGGTGAGTCAGCTGCACTCTCTTCCCATTCCCATCTCAGACACAGGGGGACATCAAAAGGGATGGAGGGATGACAGAATGTCCTAACAATACCCTGGCAATGGTGGTGGCACCTGGAAAACCACTATGGGATCTTATTATTTTCAGCAAGGGGGTGATCATGGAGAAAGGGAAGCAGGAAAAAAGAAGAGTAGGTCAGAAGACTACTGGGAAGAAGTTTGAAGATGATCATGAATGAAAATTTGTGAATTTTGTGTAAAACCAATTAAATGACGCCACATCATTTATCTATCTTTGCCATTTGGCCTCGTGAGAAGCTGATCTAAGAATGAAAATCCAAGGAATGAAACTCAGCAGGCAGCCTCCCTGTGAGTTTTCCTGTCTCAGAGTCCTGGATGCAAGGTTTTGGAGCCCTGCTGCAAAGGGACTGTGGATGGAGGTCAGCTGCAAGCATGTAAAAGGCCTTTTCAAAAAAAAAAAAAAAAAAGGCCTTTTCCTATACCTAAAAGTGCTTGCATTGTCATGGAAAAAGGAAATTTACAATTACAACTGCAAGGAATTAACCTGCATAAATAATGAGTGATTGGAGTGCAGGGAGCCAACAGAAGTTAGTTAAGCTTTCTTACTGACACGCACTCCTGCGTGATGGGGAAGAAAACACCTGAGAAGTGGTGAATATCTCCCTCACAGCTGTCAGGGGCTGACCATGGACTCCTTCCACCAAATGGCAGGATGAGCGGTGAGGTTCTTCCTCGGGCTTGGAAGCATTTTGGTCAAAGGAATGGAAGGGCTGAGCCTGTTTCGCTGACTCCCACAGGAAGTGGTGGGCTGAGAGCACAGCTACAGGCTTTCCTGTGCAGCATAAATTGGCCCAATTTGCGCAAAACATTCTTATCTGATGAAGAACTGGAAGTGTGACTGTGTGCTAAAATGTTGGAAATCAGACTGGGTCTCTGCTTCCCTGTTCCCTCATTTTTCTTTCTCCACTGTCTCTTCTTTGTCTTTGGCAATCACACGGGGCTCTTAGTTCTTTTCTAGCTTCTCACATGGTTTTGATTAGGAAGGACAAATATAACAGAGAACAGAAATGCTCCCAGTTTTTCTCATCTTCTTTCAGATGAACGTGCTTAGTTGTTGATCTTGTAGGTCTGGATACACACACACACACACACACACACACACACACACATTTCAACCTAAAAGTGTCCCTTTTTATCCTATCCTCTTCGAAAAGCTGTCTTGAAAAGAGAAGCACTAATATGAAACAACCAAGCTACTCTTTAGTAGCTTAGTTTTGTAGAATTTTAGTAGAATAGTTTTGGCTAAAAACTATTCATAAACTGAACTGGCAATCAGACATTTTGATTTTCAGTCCTGGCTCAGCATCTAGCTAGCTGGGTGAACTCGGAGAACTGACCGGAAGGTCCTGGTGTGAATTTTCTCCTCTCTAAAGATGACAAAGTTGGATTCAATACTCTCCCAGGTACCTCCCAGGAGATTTTATCATGGTCTGTGTAAAGGTGCATTTGTACCAACTTCATGGGATGAGCCAAAATGGGACTTTTTACCTGTACAAGAAAATGAAGGGGGGAAAAAATCCAAGTCTTTTATTGATTTCCTTAACGAAATTTAAAAATAACCAAAAAATAAAGTTTATTACAATTCATCAACACTATTTTATTAATGGCTCACACATTGCAGGAGCCCAGATTATGAGCTATGCACAGTCCCAGACACATAGAAAGCATAAAATAAATGTTCCCCAGAGGACATGCTGCTCTAGGTACGGACAGGGTGGCCTAAAGGGACGAGGGCCCAGAATTTATAAAACTGAGACTCAAGTCTCTGCCCCACCACTTGCTGTTCTATGATTTAGAACTAGGTGAACTTTTCTGAGCCTCAACTTCCCCAACTGCAAAATGGGACGAGTATGAGTACTTCAAATTGTGGGGAGAGAAACAAATGACATCATATATGTGAAAATGATTAACAATATATGGAAGGCTTGAAAATACACTTGTGCATAATCCAAGTTAGGTTACATAGGCCTTAGCCAGTAAATTAAGGAAGTCAGTCCTATAAAGAGCCTTTCAGCTTGGAGCAACTCTTAGCCTGTGACATCACGTCTGCCCCCAGGGTGCCGTTGTGCCTGGCCCTGGCAACTTGTAGCAGTACCTGCTGTGTATGGAGATTTGGAGAAAGAGGCTGGAAGCTTCCTGTAACTTCATTGCTGGCCCCACAGTGCACAACACCGCCCTTCTTCAAAGACATTGCTGGGTCTAGCGACTCATCTTGCTAACTTTAACTGCTCCTAAGACATTCCACTCCAAGGCTCCATGTGCTGTTACCATCAAAAAACACTCTAGTCCCCAAAGGCAAGACATTTGCCCTTTTATCAATGTTGATGCTCGTAATCTACAGGAGAAGGGGGAAAACACAGGTAGTAGGGAAAGAAGTCAAGTTCTGTCCTTTTTCCCTGAAAGAAGTCAAGTTCTGTCCTTTTTCCCTGAAATTGTGTATTTCTTGCTTTTGTGTTAGCTTTTATTGAAAATGAGCAAATTGCTTGTCAGAGTATCCTAAATTCGCAGTGGAGAAATGACGGCTTGAAGAGTCACCTGAAAATCTGCATTACATATTGTGAAAGTGGGTTTAGTGTCGTGAGGTGGAGGGGAAGCGTCTTTACCAGAAGGATGCGGGCTCACAGCTCACAGCCCTCCCACCTTCGGGACACCGGCCGCACTGGTCGTGGGATCCCACCCCCAGGAGCCCCGCTGTGGGTTGCGGTCGGAGAGCACCAGGGAGCGAGGGTTCCCACTCGCTCTTGAAGAGCAGGTGTGGATGGAGGCAGCTCTTCAGACTTTAAGAAATAAAGAATAAAAGAGCAGAGGAATTGATCAAGGAACAAAAACCTCAGTTTACGATGAAAACATCTTTCGAGGTTTGTGATAGTCATTTTTATATTTTGGGATCAGTTTTTACTCATTGTTCTCTCTTGCTTATCCCCAGATGACTGTCACGCTGATGACTCATCAGCCATGCGTCTGTGGATCACCGACCAGTACAGTAAGGGGTGTCTCCGCTGTTTGTTGACGCGATGATTATACAATGAAAGGGCACATTCCTCTTCCATTCTGCAGAATGCCAGCTACCCCGGGGAATGGAGACCGCTCTGAAGCGGCATTTTACTTTTGGCTCTACAAAGGCTTTCTTTGACAGGGGAGTGTGCAGTGGGTTGAGGAAGGGAAAACGGGGAATAAAGGAAGGATATTTCCAGAGTTGAACTTGAACAGAAGTTAATGCTGACAGCAGAGTTAGCTACTGGTCAGAACTCAGAAATGCAGCTGGGCATGGCATGAGTGGAGGCTAGTGGCCAGTCCTCTCTGCGGGCAAGGACGATGTCTCCTCCAACCCACAAGGGTGGGATGGATTTTGAAAAATCCCAGAGGGCAGAACTGATCTTTGGATTTGCTAGTCTTCTGTTTAAAGGCTTGGGAAGAATTTTGGTAGGGAAGAGATGGGGTTGTAAATAGCACCAGAGGGAGCTTTTTACTGCCCTCCTTTTTGCTAGTGCTCAGAGATACCTGGCCTCCAGAGACACCTGCTAACTTGCCCCCTCGCCCTTGCTTCGACCCCGAAGGTTAGCTTAAGAAGCCAAACCTCCTCAATCTGGATGTGCGACTGAAACGAGGCCACCAGTGCCTTTGCCTGTGACCTACTTGTACCCTCTATCTTCAGAGATGAGAAGCTGATAAGCCGCCCACAGCCAGTGGCCGAGGATTCACCAGTCTGTCATTTTGGCTGGGAGGCAGGACAGCTTCTGGCAAACCTAATAAGCAGATTTCCTCGGTGATAGGAAAATTTTTGCTTAATGCATGCAGCTCTATTTCCGTGGTTAAAACGTGCAACCTAGAGAAGATAGCAGAAGTCACTTGACCTGGTGGGTACTATAAATGAAAATTGTTTTCTTCTTTTTTTTTTTCTTAACCTCCCCTTTTTTAAACTTCCATTTTCTTAAGAGAGATGGGGGAGGTGGGCTTTATCTTTTTTTTTCTTTTTTTGAAGATTTTATTTATTTATTTGACAGACAGAGATCACAAGTAGGCAGAGAAGCAGCAGAAAGCAAAGAGGAAGCAGGCTCCCCACTGAGCAGGGACCCTGATGTGGGGCTCAATCCCAGGACCCTGGGATCATGACCTGAGCCCGAAGGCAGAGGCTTTAACCCACTGAGCCGCCCAGGCGCCTGGGCTTTATCTTTAATAAACCAGGTTCCTGTAAGAGAACTTGGGTTGGAATTATGAAACTGGCATAATATGAAACCTACTTGGTAGAGTAGCCACCATTAACATCACGCATAGCATTTGGGTCCGTTTTAATCGCTTGATTTACACTGAAGGCTTCTCCTGTTACCGTCAGTCCAATGACCTCTATGCATGTGGCCACTAACAGAGCAAGGATGTTGTAAGACTATCAGAAAGCAGAGGTCAATAAATGGTACCTAAGCAAAATGTGGAGTTACTTCTGTGCATAACTCCCAACAACAACTAGCTCGCATTCCAGCATCTCCTCCCCAGAAATCCCAAATCTCTAAGTCAGAAAAAAACCCAAGTGTCAGGCTAAGCGCCACACAGATTGAGTCCCCATCTGCTCTTCCCCTTCCCAAGTACAAAGCAGGGTTTCCCAGCCTAACAGGTATGCGGTCTCCCCAGCTGCGGTGGTACTAACGCAAGGGAATACGTTCAGAAGGGATCGTAAAAGTTTAAGATGTACCATGTCAGAAGTCCTCGGGAGCATATTTTTGAGGTTTACAACAAAAAGGATATAATCTCAAAAGATCTCTTTTCTTGTAATAGTCCAAGTAAACAAATGTCGCAGGCATTTTTACAATTTAGCAGATCTGCATTTCATCAGTTTGTTGGGAAATTAAACAATATACCTATTAAAACTCGTTAAAAATTGGAAACTCTTAATTCGGGCTTTTATTTATAACCCAAGTTCAGGGAGCTGGCACCAATCTTTTAGAGAGACAGAGCATGACTCTGAGTCAAAACCAAATTGATTCCAGCTTTCTCAATTTGTGAACTTCCTTTGTGTTTTCTTTTGCTTCTGCAGCTGCGTGCCGTGGCCCTGCTCCATTATTGGGCAGCTGGGTCCATGCAAACCCTTCTAGCCCTGGATGGAGCTGGGGAGTGGGGGGTGGAGTGGGGGGAACGGATCCAGCAGTCCAAAGTCAGAATGGGAGTGACTTGGGTCAGACCCTCAATTCAGCAACAAAAGTTAACATGCAACCAAAATAGTAGCACATTGTTACCAGTAGGGGATGGAGATAGGGATGAAGACACCAAAGGCCATTTTATGAAGCCCATCAGCTTAATGATGACTTTTTGCAATGGGCTTTTGCTGATTGACTTTTGCAAATCAGCTCCTGGAAACTTCACTTTGATTCTCTTCAGATAAAGGAGCAAAAACCACAAAACACATGAGAAATGCTTAGACTTTCTAATCCGAAAATCTAGAACATACCTACTGACTCTACTCCTTACTGTGTAGATATGATTTTGACAAATGACTTCAGTTTTTGAAGACCAAATATCTGCTTTTTCATATGTAAGAGGGATGCAATAATATCCTATTACATATTTTAGGGTGTTGGCTTGAGGATTCAAAACATTATTAAATGCCTCATGTAGAGCTTGATACATAGCACATCCCAAATAAAGAGATCTCACAGTTGTTATTTTGTCAAATGCATTTTCAGTATCAGTGAGATGATCTCATGGGAGTTTATCCTTCATTCTGCTAATGTGATGTATTTACATTGATTAACTTCTGTACATTGAATCATCCTTGCATTCCAGGAGTAAATCCCACTTGGTCATGGCATATAATCTTTTTAATATACTACCGTTGAATTCAGTTTTCTAGTATTTTGTTGAGTATTTCTGCATTAATATTCATAAGCGACTGTGGTTTGTAGTTTTATTTTCTTGTAGCATCTTAGATGGGTTTTCTATTAGGGTAGTTATGGCTATATAGCATGAGTTAGGATGTTCTCGGCTTTAATTTTTTGGAAGAGATGAAAATTCGTGTTAACTTTAAGTGTTGGCAGAATTCTTCAGTGAAAGCACCTAGCCCATGACTTTTTTTGTTGGAGCTTTGAATATTGAGTGGTCTCCTTACTAGCTGTAAGTCTATTCATATTTTATATTTAGCCATGATTCAGTTTTGTACATTTCTAGGAATTTGCCCATTTTGTTTAGATTATCCAATCTAAACATACAGATGTTCTTAACATTCTCTTTGGTTTCTAATATAGTTATGGAGTCTTTTCTCTTTTTCGTGGTCTAGCTACAGGGTTGTCAATTGTGTTGGTTGATACAAAGAACCAACTCTAGGCGCACCTGGATGGCTCAGTTGGTTGGCCATCTGGCTCTTGATTTGGCTCAGGTAGTGATCTCAGGGTAATGGGATCTTGAGCCCCAAGACACGCTCTGTGCTCCTGCATGGAATCTGCTTGTTTCTCTCCCTCCCCCAGTTTGTGCATATGCTCGCTCTTTCTTCTCCAAATAAACAAATAAATAAAATCTTGGGGGAAAAAAAAAACAATTTTGGTTTTGTCATTTTTCCTATATTGTTTTTCTCATCTCTGTTTTGTTCTGTTCTGATTTTTCTTATTTCCTTCCTTTTGTTAGCTTGGGATTTAGTTTGCTTTTCTTTTTCTAGTTCCTCAAAGAGTAAGTTTAGGTTATTGATCTGAGATCTTTTTCTTTTTCTTTTTTTTAACATTAGCATATAAGCTACAAATTTCCTCCTAGCACTGCTTTTCTGCACCCATCAGTTTTTGTATCTTGTGTTCTGTTTTCCTTCTCATTTGTCTCAAGGTATTTTCTTTTTCTTTATTTTCCATTTTATTTTATTTTATTTTATTTATTTTCAGTGCTCCAAAATTCACTGTTTATGCACCACACCCAGTGCTCCATGCAATAGGTGCCCTCCTTAATATCCACCACCAGGCTTACCCCCACCTCTCTCCCCTCCAAAACCCTCAGTTTTTTTCTCAGAGTCCACAGTCTCTCATGGGTTGTTTCCCCCTCCAATTTCCCCCAACTCACTTCTAAATCGCCTGTGATTGATCTCCTTTGATTCATTTGCTCCTTTGATTCTTTTTTTGCGGGGGGGCTGTTATACATTTTTTACTTTGATCTCTTTTATAGAACGTGGCATCTGTGGAAAATGCTCTATTGTATCATGCCGATATACTACAAGAAATATTTCAAAATAATACAAAAGTAAGCCACAGTCTTGACTAAGTGAAGATCAACTCATCTAAAATTTCTTTCCTTAATTTTTCATAGTAATTGCCAGAAGTCCAGTAAGCTGGTTTTTCCAAGAAAGATCATTCTAGTAACTTTGAGTGTTCAATCCATGCAATGGTCCAGTCAGGCTTTACTCCTTGTGTAAACTCCCTCTGAAATTCATAGCTTGCACTAAGAAGCTGTTTAGTTTCCACGTTCTGATCCCCCAACTTAACCTGGAACACACTGGCTCCACTTAAAGTTTCACTGGGGATGTTAGCACTGGTTAGATACCAAAAGCACATCAGGATGTTAACAAACTTCCTTCCTTTCTCGTCGTAGTAAATGGAGATGTCTCCTGTTGATGTGTATACAATTTCATCTATGTCAGCAGCAAGGGCATTTTTATGGTTGTCAGGTAGTGAAGTGACCTTTTCCTTCAATACATGGAGCACCTCTTTGGCCACAAGTTCTTCCAACAGATCAAATTTACACTGTGACAATAACTTGGACACATGAGCAAAAGCCTGCTTCGCTCCCTCCGAGAATTCGGTGATGCTGAACTCTTGGTCAAAATAGGCCCAGATTAGGAAGGCTTAAATTCGAGTCTGAACCCAGTTGATGGGGTTGGAGAAGCCCAGAATGATCATCTTGGTTTTCTGGCGCTGCTGGGGCTGCTCCTCCACGCTGTAGCGACGCCGAGGGTAGACAGGGAAGACCGAGAGGGAAGTACATTGTTTAATTATTTGCGGGTTTTCTAGTTTTCCTTCTGTTATTGATTTCTGGCTTCATTCCATTATGATCTGAAAAGAAACTTCATATGATTTTAATCTATTAAAATGTATTAAGATTTATCCTGTGGTCTTACACAGAGTCTATTCTGGAGAATGTTTCATGTGCAATTGAGAAAACTGTGTGTTCCACTGTTATTGGGTAGAGTGTTCTAGTGTTCTATGTATGTTTTGTAATTCCAGTTGGTTAATAGTACTGTTCAAGTCCACTGTTTTCTTATTGATCTTCTGCCTGGTTGTTGTAGGCATTTTTGAAAGTCTCCTACTGTTATCTTAAGCTACTTCTTCCCTTAAATTCTATGAATGTTGCTTGATACATTTTGGAACCCAAAGTCTATTTGGTTTACTATTAGCCATTCCAGCACTCTTCTGGTTACTAATTGCATGAAATATCTTTTTCATCATTTAACTCCCAACCTAATTCTGACTTCAGAGCTAAAGTAAGTCTCATGTTGACAGCCAATAGTTCAGTTTTTAAAAATCTATTCTGCCAACCAATGTCTTTTGATTGGAGAGGTTAGTCCATTTACACATGAAATAATTACTGAGAAGTTAGGACTTACTTTGCCATTTTTTGTTGTTTTCTATACATCTTATATTATTTTCTGTCCCTTATTTCCTCCATTACTATCTTTTTCTATGTTTCATTTTCGTAGAGAAACATTTTGGTTCCCTTTTCATTTCCTTTTTTGTATATTCTATATATATTTTCTTTGTTGTTATTATGATGATTACATATAACACTCTTAAAGTTATAACAATCTAATTCAAACTGATTCCAACTTAAATTCAATCACATAAAACCCTACTCCTATAACAATTCCACCCCCTTATGCTATTAATGTCACAAATTACATCTGTATACACTATACACCCAGTTACATAGATTTATAATTACACTGTATGCATTTGTCCCATAAATCTTGAAGTGAAGTTAAATTAAAAGTGGAGTTAAAGGCGAGGGAAGCAAGGGCTAAAATGAACTATTGGGATTTTATCAAGATCAAAAGCTTTTGCACAGCAAAGGAAACAGTTAAAAAAACCAAAAGACAACTGACAGAATGGGAGAAGATATTTGTAAATGACATATCAGATGAAGGGCTAGTGTCCAAAATCTATAAAGAACTTAGCAAACTCAACACCCAAAGAACAAATAATCCAATCAAGAAATGGGCAGAGGACATGAACAGACATTTCTGCAAAGAAGACATCCAGATGGTCAACAGACACATGAAAAAGTGCTCCATATCACTCGGCATCAGGGAAATACAAATCAAAACCACAGTGAGATATCACCTCACACCAGTCAGAACAGCTAAAATTAACAAGTCAGGAAATGACAGATGCTGGCGAGGATGTGGAGAAAGGGGAACCCTCCTACACTGTTGGTGGGAATGCAAGCTGGTGCAACCACTCTGGAAAACAACATGGAGGTTCCTCAAAATGTTGAAAATAGAACTGCCCTATGACACAGCAATTGCACTACTGGGTATTTACCCTAAAGATACAAACGTAGTGATCCCAAGGGGCACGTGCACCTGAATGGCTATTGTGGACATTGCTGCTATAAACAAACTATGGAAAGAACCTAGATGTCCATCCACAGATGAATGGATCAAGAAGATGTGGTATATATACACAATGGAGTACTATGCAGCCATCAAAAGAAATGAAATCTTGCCATTTGCAACAACGTGAATGGAACTAGAGTGTATCATGCTTAGCAAAATAAGTCAAGCGGAGAAAGACAACTATCATATGATCTCCCTGATATGAGGAAGTGGTGATGCAACATGGGGGCTTAAGGGGGTAGGAGAAGATTAAATGAAACAAGATGGGATTGGGAGGGAGACAAACCATAAGTGACTCTTAATCTCAAAAAACAAACTGAGGGTTGCTGGGGGGAGGGGAGTTGGGATAAGGGGGGGTGGGGTTATGGACATTGGGGAGGGTATGTGCTTTGGTGAGTGCTGTGAAGTGTGTAAACCTGGCGATTCACAGACCTGGGGATAAAAATATATGTTTACAAAAAATTTTTTTTAAAAAGTGGAGTTATATCCAAAATTATAATAACACTGGCTTTTATATTTTCTTATATATATATTCTTTAACCAGAGGTCATTGTATGTTCATCTGTGTTTGAGTTATCTTACTCTCAAGATTCTTTCATTTCTATTTGAAGGTATGATGTTATGATTTATAATAAGAAATACATATTTGGTTTTCACTCATTCCTGGCACAAAGCTCCCCAAACCAATGGAATTTCTTAAGTGATAAAGGTGTCTTTCATTGTGTTAATGTGATGGTTTTTGGAAAGTCCTTATATAACCCAAGTATGGGGACTGGTAGCCAGGAAAACCAATCATGTGATTAAAGGATCTGAATTTTCAGGCTCATCCTTCGACCTTATGAGAGGGAAAGGGCCTGGAAGTTGAATAAATGGCCAGTGATTTCATCAACCATGCCTATGTAATGAAGCATCCATAAAAGCCTCAAGGATGAATTCAGAGAATTTCTGGGTTGGTGACCATGGGAAGGTACTCAGAGAGGATGGAAGCTTTGTGCCCCTGACCATGTCCTATGCATATCTTCTATCTGCATATTCTTGAGTTTTATCCTCTTATAATAAACCAGTACTCTAGAAAGTAAAATGTGTCCCTAGGTTCTGTGAGCTATGCCAGTAACTTAATGAAACCCAAGCAGGGATCATGGGAACATCTGATCAGTCAGAAGCATAGGTGACAAACTGGACTTGGGATTGATATCTAAGTGGGAAAGTCGGGGGTAGTCTTATAGGATGGAGCATTTAACCTCTTGCCCCTGACATGATCTTCATGTAGATAGTGTCAGAACTAAGTTAATTATGTGGTGGTATTGGAAAAACCCTCATCTGAGAAAGCCATGGTGGTATTGGAAAAACCCTCATCTGAGAAAGCCTTCCTTTAACATTCATTATAGAGCAAGTTTAGTAGCAATAAACTCTCTCAGCTTTTGCCTTTTTCTGGAAATGTCTTAATTTCTCTATCAGAATTCTGTTTTCTTTTTCCTTCAACACTTACAAAATATATCATCCCACTGTCTTCTGTTTTCCAAGAGTACTGCTGAGAAATTAGGGAATCATATTATCAAGGATCACCTGTACATGATGATCTGCTTCACTCTTGTTGATTTCAAGGTTCCTTCTGATATTGGCTTTTGATGGTTTGATTATGTGTCCCAACCTATATCTCTTTTTGGTTATCCTACTTGAAGTTCATTGAGCTTCTTGGATTTGTATATTCATGTATTTCATGAAATCCAGGGGTTTTCAGCTATGATTTCTTCAGATAAACTCTTCACCACTTTCTTTCTTCTTCTGGGATTCCCATAACTTACATACGGGTTTCTTTCTTTTTTTTTTCCCCTTGTTTATTGCACTTCACTTTATTTTGCTTCACAGGCACTGCAATTTTTACAAATTGAAGGTTTGTGACACCATTTTTCCAAAAGCATTTGGTCACTTCATGTCTCTGTCACATTTTAATAATTATCACACTTTTGGTAATTCAAACTTTTGCATTATTACTGTATTTGTTATGGTGATCTGTGATCAGTGATGTTACTATTTGTGAGTTTTAAGGAGCCACAAAACCATACTTTCATAAGTTAGAAAACTTAACTAATGAATACTGACTGTATTTATTCTTACTACAGATTTGGAGGAAATAGCAAGAAAACTGGAATTAGGAGTGGACCCTCAAGACATGACTGAATTGCTGGAATCTCATGGTAAAATATTAACAGATGAAGAGTTGATTCTTATGGATGAGCAAAAAAAAAATGGTTATTGATATAGAAACTTCTCCTGGTGAAGATGCTGTGAAGATTATTGAAACGACAACAAAGGATTTAGACTTTACATAAAATTAATTGGTAAAAACAGTGGCAGGTTTTGAGTGGATTGACTCCAAGTGCAAAAGAGGTTCTTTTCTTTCTTTCTTTCTTTCTTCTTCTTCTTCTTCTTTTTTTTTTTAGATTTTATTTACTTTTTTGTCAGAGAGAGAGCACACAAGCAGGGAGCAGCAGGCAGAGGGAGAAGCAGGCTCCCCGCTGAACAAGGAACCTGATGGGGGGCTCGATCCCAAGACCCTAGGATCATGACCTAAGCCAAAGGCAGATGTTTAACTGACTGAGCCACCCAGGAACCCTGAAAGAAGTTCTAATGTGAGTAAAATGCTAGTCAATTGATGTGGCATACTTCAGTGCTGTCTTATTTTAAGAGGTTTCCACAGTTAGCCTGACTTCACCACCCTGATCAGTCAGCAACCATTAATATCAAAGTAAGATTACTACTTACTACAAGCTCAGATGATGGTTAGCATTTAGTAATAAAATATTTTTTAACTCAGAAATATATATTGTTTTTCTAGACATAATTTATTGCACATTTAACAGGTTACAGTGTAGTATACATGTAACTTTCATATACAATAGGAAAACAAAACATTCATTTGGCTCACTTTATTGAGATATTCACTTTCTTGCAGCAGTCTGAGGCTGAACCTACACTGCCAGTATTGGTTCTTTTGATGGTATCCTTTAAGTTTCTTAGATTCAGTTCACTTCTTTATTCTTTGTCTTCTGCTCCCAGACTTGAGAATTTCAGATATCCTATCTTCCAATTCTCTGATTTTTTCTTTTGCCTGCTCATCTCTGCTGTTGCAGCCCACTAAGTAAAATTTCTATTTCAGTTATTACATTTCTTCACTCAGAATTTGTTTATTTCCCTTTTACAATTCTTATCTCTATGTTGATGTTCTCATTTTTTAAATATATTATGTTCCTGATTTCCATGCTTTCCTTTGGCACTTAAAGCATATTCAAAAGAGTTGTTGGGGCACCTGGGTGGCTTAGTCAGTTAAACGTTTGACTCTTGAGCTCAACTCAGGTCTCTATCTCAGGGTTGTAAGTTCAAGTTCCATGTTGGAACTCCACACTGGGTGTGGAGACTACATAAAAAAAGAAAAATAATTGATTTACTCTTTGCCTAGTAAGTCCATTGTCAGCCTTCTTGGGGACAGTTTCTGCCCATTTATTTTGTCCCTTCAATAAGCCATATTTTCCTGGGTTTGTTGTTGCTGTCGCCATCATCAAAAATTGGGCATTATATTATTATAATATGGTAATTCTGGAAATTAGATTTCTCCCTTTTCCCAAAGCTTGCTTTTTTTGATTTTTGGAGACTGTGATCGTCCATTCGTTTTGAGACTTTTCCAGACTATTTTTGCAAAGTCTATTCTTTGCCGCATGTGCTCACTGAAGCCTCTGTTACTTGAGCTTGTGTTGAGCTAACACAATTTGATAGAGATTTTCTTATGCCAGGAGCTGAAACATACAAATGAAAACACCAAGATAGAGATAGTTATATATGTGTGTGTGTGTGTATATATATATATATATATATATATAGAGAGAGAGAGAGAGAGAGAGAGAGGAAGAGCAAACCCCACTCATAACCTGGGCGGATGGGCTCTGTGCTGGGTTACTTCTCCCTTAGTTAGGCTTGCTCTCAGCCTAGGCATCAGCCCTAGGTGAAAGGTTAAAATCTTCCCAGATTTTTGTGAGCATATGTCTTCCCTGGGTATGCATATGGTTTTCTAGATTCCCTTATATAAACACTTTTGAATCTCCTGATTTCTCAGAGAGTCTTACCCCACTTTCTCCTCCAGCCCTTCGATGGTCTGTTGTATGCCTCCAGTGAGAATCTGTTGCCCAGGGTGTCTATGTGCGTGTATTCTCTGGCTGCTTTTAGGAGTAAAGCCTGCAGCTTTTCCTACTTGTGTTCTGAATGATGTGAGAATGAGAGAGCAAGTCAGTTCTTCAGGCATCCCCAGCCAGGTTAGAACAGATGTACATAATAATCTGCAAGTAAGGTCTGCTCTCTCCCACTGGTTTGAAGAGTGGAACAGGGAAATGAGTTGCCACCCCTTGGGTCTAAGATGGTTGCCATTTGTACAAAGGTTTTTTGAGGTTTTTTACCCCATGATTATATGGAGGAGCATGAACTTGGAGCTTCCTAGTCCAACATTTTTCGGATGTCCCATCACTGTTATTTTCTGTGGATTTACTGCATACCAAAACTGCACCCAGCTGGTTATTTTCCCTTTGCCCTGCAGATATACTCTCCACCCTTCTCTGTCCTAGTCTGTGTCCGGCAGGCTGATCTGCACAAACCACATCAGTGGGTTCTCAGCCCCAGTGGGAGGAGAGGGAGGCTGTGAATTTTAATTCCCTTCCTGCCGTGGACACAATTTGGCCACATCTTTCCATCAAATGTCACACTCTCCTCCAGTGACCCTCTCCCTATGGCTACCTACCCTGAGATCTGGAACTGACACAGGCCCCTTCAGACCGGGGCGGTGGGGTGGGGTGGGGTGGGGTGGGGGCGGAGGACAAGCTTACCAATCACCATCACCTTCTGCTGTCTTAGCCCCAAGGTCCTTCACCATCCTTTGTACATATCCCCAGATCTTTCCACAACTTTGTAACTCACTTTTTTATTAACATCCCTCACTTACTCAGTTGGAGAGTGCCATCTGTTTCCTGCTGGAAATCTGAGGGACATACAGCGCTACTGTTGCTATTTCTCTCTCAGAGAAATGCTTCTGATGTTGGAATAATGTGCTCAGATACCAGCAGATTCTGGAGGGTACTTTGGGTCAAAAGATAAGAATTCACTTTCCTGAACAACTTAGTAATATTTATAAGACTGAGTCTCCGCCTGGGATTCAGAAAACGTGTCTTATTAAACACACAGCCTCAGTCTTCTAATTGGAAATGCAGACACATCTACGGTTCAATTCCTGCAAGAGAAGTGAATGAAAAGAAGACCGCCCTCCCTCTGTAGGCAGGCAAAGCAGAGCAGCACTGTGGCATCACAGGAAACCTGTCCCGGGAGTGGCATCGTCCTGCCTTCCCGTAAACTGAGAAGACAGGCGCCCAAGGGAAACTGCAAAGGGAGCTATCTATTGTCTTCTGTGTCTAGAAAAGAGCTACCCGTGAGGTGAGATCAATACATGAACTGCCCCTTCTCAAGGCTTTCTCCTCACCATCGAAAGGCCTTTCTGGGGCTCAGACAGGATGAGGAGGCCATTTTCTCTGCCAGGAACCTCTAGGAACTCTTTGACCACAGGACAAAGAATGACAAATACTCAGCAGGTGGGCGGTCACTCCCACTGCTGTCTCCCAGGGCACACTTGTCCAATAAAGCTGCTTGCAGCCTGGGAAACCTTCCATCGTGGCTCTCCAGGGAGCCAATACTTAATGTTGCTTTTCATTTCAGGTCAACGTATTTCCCAACCTGTCCTTTAAGATAAAATATATTCTGAATTCAGAAGCACAGCATCGCCCCGATCTTCCATTCCAGCATCTGAGTATTTTCCTCGTACTCTTTTGTGCCAAACTGTTAGCCTTATTTGCACCGTTCATAGTATATATTGGGCGTTTGAAATAGCTGTTGGACTAATATTGATACAGTCCTATGAAGTTTGCTTTAAACACACACACATACACACAAAATTTGCGTCTGAACCAAATATGTTTAGAATATTGCAATAGCCCCAAATAATATTTGTGTATTAGTTTGGAGCATTTGCCGATACACTTTTTTTTTTTTTAATTTAAAGGGTACAAAAGGCTTATTAGATGAAAAGCTGGGAAATATATTCCTTATGGAGCAAAAGCAACATGTTCAAGCCCAGTGTGTTTTTAAATGACGCTTTCAAGCAGGTGGCTTCATGACCTTGGCCTCCTCCTGGTAGAGTGATCAATGCATTCCCGCCTGAGGTTGAATCTTTTCTTCGTTGTCCAGACCGTAGCTCATTGTTTCTGAGACAAGCCCCAAAGCAAATAACAAATTCCTGCTGTTCTCCCAAGTTGTCTGGATTATACCTCTCCCCGGAAAAGCCGATGACATCATTTATCTGCTGACTTATTTTAGGTGTGAACTTATTTAACGCTAATTTACTGAATTCACATTAGAATTTCAGCTTCAGTTTCTTAAGTAGAAGATGAAAACAAAAACAGGATCTTTACAATTAGAGTTAAATTTTTAAAAATGTGTTTAGAGAAAATAATTCCTTTCTAAATATAGACAACTATACACGACTGCTTGTCAATGCATTGAAGATCATGGCAGGCTGAGACTCAGATGATTTTCATTCTACCAAGATTCACGAAGAGACTGCTGTGTGTCAGGACTAGTAGTCTGAACACTGGGGAAGGGTGAAGGTCTGTGGAGCCACTGCCCACCGCTCCAGAGCATGCAGGCTTGTGGGGACAGAAGACGTGGCCACAAATTGTTGTCACCTAATTAATTTTAAGCTTCACTCTTCAGATGTTATTTTCAAGCTACCCTTTAGTGAGACTTACTGTGTGGTGGGTAATCATTATTTCACCTATATGAAGTCTTTTAATTCTCACAGCAATTTCTATACAGTAGGTATTATTATTTCTACTTCAGAGATGAGGAACTCAAAACTCATAAATTATGGGTAATGCAAAGTTCAATTAGCTAGTAAGCCCATGCTCACAAGGAGCCAGAAATTAATTGTTGCAGCTATATTTTTGGACAAACTTTGAAAACATCGAAACGTAGTAACAAAGCCAAGGTTGCAAATAATCCTAAAACAGAGTTGTGAGTTCCTGGATAATTCAAGATATTCCAAATATGTGGTAGTTGGTAGCTGACAACCCAAAAGATATTTTTTTGTTCAGAGTTAATTTCTTTACCAAAATCCTCTTTAAACAAATAAACCCGCTGGAAAATATTTTCAAAATCTTTTTTTTTTCAAGGCAGCAAAAATAAATTTAGACAAAGCAAAAAATAATTGTCAAGTTTGATCTCAGCAGAAGATTTATCTTCATAAATAACCCAGGGTGGTATGTGGATGTGTGGCTCCAAGTGATAAGATTATAAAATATCAGCTAGAAACAGTCACAATAGTGGAGTCTGGGAGTGCAGGTTTTTTAGATTTGGCATATTTGGAATAGCTCTATTATTATTATTGTTTTAGCACATTTTGAAAGTGGAAACACTGGGCTAGGACAGGATAATACTGTTGCTACGCGGGGCTTCGGTTTCTCTGTAACTCCCACTATAGGAAGAAACTCTGCAATCCAATTACTTGTGTTAAGAAATTAGAGTTTGAAGGGGCGCCTGAGTGGCTTCCTTCGGCTCAGGTCATGGTCCCAGGGTCCTGGGATCCAGCCCCGCATCAGGCTCTCTGCTCAGTGAGGAGCCTGTTTCCCTTCCTCTCCTTCTGCCTGCCTTTCTGCCTACTTGTGATCTCTGTCTGTCAAATAAATAAATAATAATCTTTAAAAAATTAAAAAAAAAAGAAATTAGAGTTTGAAGAAATATGCCTTTCTTTTCGTGAACCTTCTCTCAGTGCCACAGAATGGGTGTTGTCGAGATACTGAGAGCAGCCTTCATCTTGAGAGACGGGGGTTAGCTATGCAGAGACACCAGGCTTGAGCCTTACATGCAGCCTTGTTTGCCCAGAGCCCAGAAAAGAGAAGTAGAGTCCAGAGAAACTGGTGAGCAAAACCTTACCTTCCTTCCAGCCCCTCCCTGCAAAAATGTCCTGCACAAACGCAAAAAAGCACAGTGGAGTCCAGGGGGAAGACAGTTCGAGAATTCCATGATCAGAATTTCCTCGCTCTGGAAAATGGTTCTTGAGTTGGAAGCCGTAGGCCAGAAGCCCTGCAGAATCTTCGGGGACAAACAGAAAATGGAGGACCGTGGCTTGCCCATATTAAGTCAGTTGGCAGCCGCTAGAGATTTTACTCCAGGATTCCAGACCCACTGGAAAGGGCAAATCTCTATGAGTACGTAGTGTCCGTGGTGTGGGGCCTGGCGGATGGATTTGGAAGGTGGGGACAGGGGTCTTGTCACTTTGTCACATGACAAAATGCAGTATGTAAGCAAACCTGCCCCAGAGCGAGTCACTGCAGATACAAGCCCCAAACACTCTTCAGTCTGGAGGAGGAAAAAAAGCAATTACTGGTTTTCATCTTGAAACAAGAGTTACTTAATAGGACTTACCCAGTTAGTGTATGTATATGTGCGGCCCCAAGTACAAAGAAAAGAGAACAATAACTAGAAACATATAAAAAAATTCGAGTTCTGCCATCTACCAGCTGCGTGGCCTCGAGCATTTTGCTTCACTTCTGCCAGCCTCAGTTTCCCCTTCTGTAAAACAGAGATAGTATAAGAATCTAGTTAATAGGCTTCTTGTAAGGAGCGAGAGAAGAGGTTCACATTGCCTGGCACTTAGTATTTCATCTTATTAAATATTATAATTATCATCAAAGATCTACTTTGTATATTGAGACAATAAAACCTGCCTTTAAATACACAGGGTTTGCCTGTGTATCCTCATCATCTGTCTGTCTTTGTATCCATTCCCTCCCTAGCTATTTCCTAGCCTTGAAGGATTTCCCTGGAAAGTCAAGAAAGTCTCATTTCCTGCAGCTGAAGTATGTCCCTTAGTAGGTTCCCTTCCCACATTCTCAGAAGAGCCTCTCTTAAAACCCCACCAGAGCTTCTCCAAGGAGGACCTAAACACACATGGTCAGTTGGTACCTCGGTTTCCAAGCAGAGGAAACAACTGTACCATATTCTACAGTAGTTTCTAGAGGGCTGGCAATCTCTTTCTGTGAGTCTCTTTTGCAGCTCTTAAAACTCAGCTCTTGGGGTAAGTGTGGGTGTTGTTGAAGACGGCTGGCAGCCACGGGGGTGGGGGAGGGGTGAGAACATTCTTCACCAGTGTGGGCAGAGACTGGCTCCACGACAGACAGCAAACTCTTCCTGATGTTTCTGACGCAGGCCAGGCAGGCAAAAAGGAAGTAGAAGACACCATCATACCTAGACTCCAGAAGGCTTTTATCCCATTTGGATGAGATTGAGAGGATGCCCCACTCAGATGGGGTTGACAGAGGATCCCGGGAAGGACCATGGAGATCTGAGCCGTGGATCGTGGCAGGAGTTTTGGCACATCTTCCTCCCTGGAGCTGGGCTGGCATTCTTCACACCATTCATTCTCCTGGCAAGTCAGCCCAGTTCATAGTTTATCCGACCCGTCAACTCTTTCCTTCCTTCCAGGCCATTTCAGACATCTTGCTTCCATGACACTGCCTCATGGGCGGTGGCTTCTGACCTCAGCTGTCTCGGGGTCCAGGCTTCAATCAGGATGCTCACCAGGTGTTTCCAAACCCCCAGGAGGATTACACGCTGTGCTCTGGGCGGATTCCTCCCACCTTCCCTTCTCTCCTCTCTCTTTTCCCCTTTTCCTCCTTTCTCCCCTCTTTCCTTCCTTCCTGCCAATCTATTTATTGCTGGATGCCTGGCACTGAGACGTTGTTCATGATCTGGGGTTAGGCTGAGCTCTTACATTTAAAAGATGCCAGTGAACGGTATGAAAGATGGTGACATGGTTTGGACTTGAAGTGGACCGGGGTGACCGAGGGGCAAATGGCAAAGCACCAGGACAGTAGGTGCACAAAGAGTGAGAGGGTCAAGCTCAAGCAGCAAGGCATACCCAAGATGATGGTAGAGCCCCTCCTCCCGTTCCTCCTGCCCTGTGCCAGAGACAAGGGGAGCAGAGAGGAAACTGAGAAAGACTGTCTGGGGAAGCATCCGGAAGGAGCTGCCATTCTGGAGCCTCCGACCCAGACACTACGCATGGATTCCCTGGGGATTTCCAGGCGGGGTGGGGGGGTGGGGGTGGGGGGGTGCCTGGGAAACAGGCACAGAGGGTTAGTGGTTTCCCAGGAAAAAATATAGTTCCTGCAATGAGTCACCCTGTGTCAAGGAGGATATTTGTGACATCAGCTTCCAAGCATATCACGGAGACTTCACACTCAAGAGGGCACTGGAGCATAGCACCGCTGGAGCCCACACTTGATGTTTTCTTTCTCGTATTTTCCAAGGGGACATTTGGACCAAGAGTGGCCTGTGGCCCCTGGAAACTCTGAGCAGTGGCTTGGCTTCTTAGGAATCTGTCTGTTGTGCTTTGTGGAAGATTCTGGAAAGGTCTAATTTTGTCTGGAAAACAAAACTCATGGTTGTTACTATCAAAGTGTAACCTTGCTTACTCCCATCTAATAAATGCCACAAATTCGAAATAATATGAATTCGATCTCTTAGATATCTAGATATATCACTTAAGATCAATTTGCTTCTATCGGTTTAATTACATTAACTCTGGATTTTGGAGACACAGTTGCAATGCTTTGCAAGTCCTTTCAAATCCTCAAAATATTCCTTTTTTATTCCCACTTTTTTTTCCAGTGAAGCCTAATATCTTCCAGCCCCAGGCTTGTGGGTCCATGTTCATCTCTGTGACTGACCCCATAATATTTACTTATAACGTTCATAAAAATAGCCTGCATGCCAAAAGCTGCTAGCTGCAGGAAAATGATAAAATATAAAAATATTTTATCAGCAGTGGGAATTCCCTTATGCGTTAAATCAAAGGGTCTCTCAGAGGGTTCACTGTGACCTTGGACAGCCAGCAGATTCAAGTTGCCCTAAAGGGCCCCAGCAGGAGGGAATGCCTGCGAAGAACCCTCTCCCGGGCAGGGCCTCTTCATGTCCTCTAGAAAACACATCCCGAAGGAGGTTTTGGCTTCATTGTCAAGGAGCTCAGGGGCAGGTGTGTGGGGGCATGGAGGGTTTTTTCCACCGGGGTGTTCATAGTCTGCTGTGTCTCCCCCAGGGCCGTCGTACCTTGTGTTCTCCCAGTCTGTTTTTCTAAAAGGGGCACTGGGAAGGGTTTCTTTTTCCTTTTTATTTTTTTTAATTTTTTTCCCCAGCTTTACTGAGATATAATTGGCATATAACACTATGTAAATATCAGTCATGAAATATGATGATTTTCTACGTATACATATTGTGAAATGTTTACCACAATAAGGTTAGTGAACACATCCTTCACCTCAGGTGTGTGGAGGGCTTCTAACAAAGGGTTGCTAGAGAGATAATAGGAGTAATGTGGTGGGGAAAACAACCCAGGAGAAGCAGGTCTGCACCCAGCCCTGACTGCTACGACCCACCTTGGACAACTCATTGCACATTTCTGGGAACCAGATGTAGGGGCGCTTTTCAGCTCTCGTGTTCTATGAAGTACCCTTAGGTTAGAGAGAGGGTGACACGAAGCTCTTGGGTTTCTAGGCCCCTTCCACATTCCCATGTCAATCAGCTCTGCCTTATCAATTTTATATTTGGGATTATATATATTTAATTCACAAAAAGCATCTTACGATTAAGAAGGGAACTTTAAAAACCAGTGGACCACCAAAAGATTCCTGTTGAATAGTAATATAATTTGGAGCTCAGTAATACCTTAGACTTCAATTTCCCTCTCCTCCGCATTCTCTACTTAAAGCTGGTCAAAACTGGTTAGTTACGTCTGGTGTCCACGAACGAGCTGTTAAGGTATAAGCAAAAAGACAGGGTCCATCTGAGCAGTGACCGTGGGTGGCAGGGCTCAAGGTTGGTGTGGTTTCACAAGCTGCAAGCTGACCCACATGGCAGGATGCCTTTCTCCCCTTCTGGGTTACTTTCCACAAGAATGGTAACAAAGCAGTATACCATGTTTTGACTGCCTGCCAAAGTTTTTGTTTTTGTTTTTTGTTTTTTTTTAACTTAAACTAGTCAAACTGTTCAGAAGCTCAAGAAAATCAGAAATGTTAAGGCCCCTCATTCTCTTGTAATTAAAAAGAAAATAGATTTTTACTTATTTCACCAATTATAATGCGATAGTTCAGAGCATGCAAACTTGATAATGATTTACTGAGTCCAAAATGCCGCTGTTGGTTATTAAGGAGCCAGTTTCCTTTACTTAGTGGTCTCTTCTCTGATCTTTTTTTTTTTTTTTTTTTTAAGATTTTATTTATTTGTCAGAGAGAGAGAGAGCACAGGCAGACAGAATGGCAGGCAGAGGCAGAGGGAGAAGCAGGCTCCCTGCCGAGCAAGGAGCCCAATGTGGAACTCCATCCCAGTACGCTGGTATCATGACCTGAGCTGAAGGCAGCTGCTTAACCAACTGAGCCACCCAGGTGTCCCTCTTCTCTGATCTTTATGTTATTTTTGCCTCATGCCTGCAGAAGCTCCGTCTTCCAGGCTCCTCACCCTACCCGTGATTCTTCTTTCAAAGTAAGCCACAGGGCTACGACTTCATCCCTCACCAACCATCCTGGTTCCGCATTTCCTTCAAACTGCTGTGGAAGTCCTGCTTTTCTCCATAAGGCTCTAATGGATCACGTAGGTGAGGACCCAAAGACATTCTTGTCATTCTTCATGCCCTTCTGTAATATTTACCCTGGCAAATTCCACCCAATTTCAATCACCTCCAACATGCATAGAATCTAAAGTCCTTTTAAAAATACACTTTATTTTTAGATGTTTTAGATTAGCAGCAAAGTTGAGAAGATCGTGCAGAGAATTCCCATTCAGGATTTGTTTTTGAGGTGAGAATTTCTATAATCCTTTTAAGCCAGTATGGCTTTTACTTTGGGAGATATCAGTATGCTCTTCACTCGTGCAGACATTTCAGAGTGACTTCCTTTTAAAACATTAGCTCCAAAAAAAAAAAAAAAAGATGAAATTCTCTTTTAATGGTGCCATGCTTTTTTTTTATTAAGATACAGAGTTCTTGGGGGCGCCTGAGTGGCTCAGTGGGTTAAAGCCCCTGCCTTCGACTCCAGTCATGATCCCAGGACCCTGGGATCGAGCCCCGCATGGGGCTCTCTGCTCAGCAAGGAGCCTGCCTCCCCACCCCTCCACCTGCCTCTATGATCTCTGTCTGTCAAATAAATAAATTAAGATACAGAGTTCTTAGTGGTTTTCAATGCTGCGGCTGCTGCCGCTGTCACTGAAGACCATATTTCTGCTTTTGAAGATACTCTTAAGGTAACGATGCAACAAGTCCAATTACCATTCATTTGAAGAATTCTTTCTTTCCCACAGTTCCCTTCCTCCTTCATTACCAAGACATTCATTTGGCCCTAGTTGGTCAGTTTCTTTTTCTGTTTATCTATTTTTGGATGCTGTATTTTAAAAGATCCTGGTGCTAACACTGAATATGTATTATTAATTTCTATAGTGGGCTAATAATTTTTTAAGTAATTCTCTTTTCTTAACACACATTGGCATTTTACTTGAACGAATGATTTATGAATATCGGTGCAGATACACTTATTTGTATGTCTACTATGATGCCTGAATGTGCCCCCAAGTTTGAAAGCAATTCAGAAACAATTTGCCTATTTGGGTGGCCAAATTGTTTATTCCCAGAGGCATAATTTGAAAATTCTAAGATGTATGTTAAATT
This sequence comes from Neogale vison, assembly GCF_020171115.1. Lineage (NCBI taxonomy): Eukaryota > Metazoa > Chordata > Mammalia > Carnivora > Mustelidae > Neogale > Neogale vison. The sequence goes on along the minus strand of NC_058095.1, from coordinate 103,027,406 downwards.
TCATTTTCCACCAGAAGGCATCAATTTCCTTATTTTGTTAGGTGCTTCCCTGGATTTTTATTTTCAGTTCAAGATCACATTTGACACAGAAGTGCCCAGGAGTTATCATACCCCTTTCCTAGTCTCACAGTTTGATGCGTTTAGTTATAAAATGAATGTTTTTCAGAGTGGCCAAAAAATTACAAAGCATGCTAAACAAGTAACTCTCTGTCTCTCTGATGAATTTTTGTTTGTTATTGTTACTGTAAAAGTGTGATTGAAAGGAAAAAAAAGAAAACCAGCTCAATTAGCACTGTGAATGTACATGTAACTGAAGCATTTGAGAAGAATACTTCCTTCCAGAATGAAATGTGACCTAAAGGATCAAAGGTCATCAAAGAACCCATGAAAGGGAGTGAATAATGGCAGTTAGGCAGCATTTGATTCGTCATTGCAATCAAGAATTTCCCATTCGTCTTATGCTGCAAAGATGCAGGGATTGGAGGGACACTTCCAACAGGAAATAGTAATTTAGTGCACCCAAAAATGGATTGGCTCACTTGGAAATATGAGATTACAAGGAATCAATTGCTGGGCACTTGATGAATTAATTTAATATGGCCAGGTTCCAGAGAACAGGAGCAACTGTCTTCAAAGCCGTGTATGGTTAGACACTAACTGAATCATAAGTAAAGGAACCCAGCATCCCCTGATAGATTCAATTCCCAAGACATTAAAATTACATGCACTGAAATATCAAATTCAAATCTGCTTATTCACTGCCATCTCCTCATTCATTCATTTAATGAACTAATGCTCATTGAGCACCTACTTCATGCCAGGAACCTTCTAGGCACTGGAGTATAGCAGTGAACTAGACAGCAAAAGTTGATTATATAATGATGTATATTCAAATATGAAATACTTACTTTAAGGAAACCAAACAAGGTGGAACCAAAGACCAGGGGCAAAAACTTTGAAAGCCAGAGAATTCCGTAACAGATGGAGGACATATCTGGGTTGGCCATCCATGAAGAAAATTCTCTGAGCTAGATGGGAAGTATAGTCTTACTCTAGGAGGCCAGGAACTATTTCCCTGAGTGTATTTATGTATGTGAAATAACTGTGTGTGTGCATTCCCTATGCCACCCCTCCCCCCAACCAAAGATACCTAAATTCTAATCCTCATAACAATGAATTTAACCTGATACGGCAAAAATGGACTTGGCAGATGTGACTTAAATTACCAGTTTTGAGATGGGAGATTAACCTGGATTATCCAGGTGGCCCCTAAATGCAATCACAGACCTTCTTGTAGGAGAGAGGCAGAAGAAGATTAGACCACGTAGGGACTGACCACAGGCTATGTAATGCTAGTCATCAGATGCTGGAAGAAGCAAGTTAAAGATTCTCCCCCAGAGCTTCTAGAGGCAGCATGGTAGCTTAATTTCAACTTAGTGAAACTGATTTGGGAATTCTGGTTTCCAGAACTATGTGAGAATAGATATTTTAAGCCACCATCGAAAACCACTAAAGAACCCTGTAATGTGTTGTAATGTGTTACAAGTTTGTATTAATTCTGTGTCTGCTGTAACAAATTTCCACAAATGTGTGTGTGTGTTTAATGTATCCATTTATCCACTAGACATCTCTAATATAAATACCTAATGACTTGATTATCATTGCTCAAGTCTCTATCCCAGTCTTTTTCATCTTTGGAAATGGCACAATTATTTACTACTTCTTCAGGTAGAAAACTGGAGATCATCTTGGGTTTCCCTTTTTCCTTTATTCCTACCTCACTCCCAGTTCCAAGAAATTATCAATATCTTTTAGCTTTACTTTCAAAATGTGTCCAGAACGAGGCCACTTTCTTGTCACCATTACGGATCATCTTAGCCTTTAGCCACCATCATCTCTTGCTTGAGCACCAAAGTAGCCTCTGAATTGATCTCACAGTCCCTCCCTTGTCCCTGCAGTCTGTTCCCCCATAGAGTAGTTAGATGAAACCTTTAGGAATATAAATCAGATTGAATCACTCCCTGATTAAGCCACCACTTGTTTCCCATGGCACTCTTTATTAAGTCATAAGCTTTTCCAAGGTCACAAAGCCCATGTGATTGTCCGGTTTAGCTCGTTGGCCCCTCTCTCACTACATCCAGTCCTACTGGCTTGCTTCCTAGTCCCTCAACAAGCCCAGCTCCTTCTCGCTACAAGAGGCTTTGCAGTGTGCTTCTCTCTACCTGGATGAGATAAATGCCCAGAGGCAGTACTAGTCTCATCTGTGCTCTTAATTTGGAAGGAAGGAAGGAAGGAAGGACAGAAGGAAAGAAGGAGGGGAAAAGGAGAAGTAGGAGGAGATGAAGAATAGGAAAAAGGAGGAAGAGGCAGAAAAAAAGGAAGGAGGGGGAAAAGACATACTCTTTTTTCTATACTATTAGTTTTCTGTGTCATTTCTTCTGAAAAATTCCACTCTTGCCTCTAAGCCAAATGGTGAGAAGGAGGATGTTCAACACAATGAATGGATGATCAAGTATGGAAAGCAGCAGGTAACCCAGCGGTCATTTTTTTGGTGGCAGTGAGATTGAAAGAATAGGTGATCAGAAAAGAATAGAGAATTTGTTGTTGACTCTCCCAATTAAACATAGATAAGGACATTCAAAAGTACTCCCCTGAAAAATTCCACACTATGCCCGTTTTCATGTTGAAGCTACAAGTAACAGAAAATGCCAACTCAATGAGATTAAACAATAAGGCAAACTTATGTCCTCATAACAGGAAGTTATGTAGAGCAGCTCCTGGGTTTGTTATTTCAAAGGCTGATATTATCAGGGACTCATTCTCCTCTCATCATCCTAATTAACCCCCCGCAGTATAGGGCTTGTCTTCAGGCAAACCCTGGCTCTGTGCCACTGGTGGGCTGCAGGAGCTCCTGGCATCCCATCCAACATTCCCACCCTAGAATCCATTGGCAGAAGAGTAACCACCCCTTCCTCTACATGTCTTTTTGTCAAGGAAACCTGTCTCAGAACAGAAACAACTTGTCCAGAAACAACTTCTCCTCGACCAAAGATTACCATGGGTGCTGTTTCATTGCTTAAGATTATATAGGACTTATCCTTGAGCTAGGGTGGGAAAACTTTGCTGAAATACGGATACCTGGGCAAAATCAGAATACTGTTAGCCAGGAACAGTTAATAGAATGGATTTTGAGTAGACTACTAATAGGGTCTGCTACCTATACTTCCTGTTATTTTTCAATTCTTGCCTTCCTTCATTTTCACCTAACAAAAGTTAAGAGTTGATAGTCCATTCCTTGAGTGGGCATTTGATGAATGAGTCCAGCTCAGGAGAGCAGTAGGAGTTGGAGGTATAAATCCAGGAGCCCATGTGCATGAGTATGGCATTTAAAGCAATAAGACTTGATGAAATGAGCTCTGAGTGTGGAAGAAGAAAGAGAAACATTCCAATTTTTAGAGGCCAGAGATACCCTGTGAAACAGCAACAGGACTGAAAAGGAGTAACCAGAGAGATAAACAGAAAACTAGAGAATGATAATGTGGAAGTCAAATGAAGAGATACTTTCAAGGAGGAAGGAGTGATTGACAATGTCGCTTATAGTTTAAATAATATGATTAGGTTCTGATGATTGGATTTAGTAATATAGAGGTCATTAGTACCCTTGACAAAAGCAGTGTAGGTAGAATTGAGAAAAGAAGCATAACTGGGTAGATTTGAGAGAGAATGGAAGGGAAGGGTTTGGGGACATTGAGTAGAGGCAACTCAATTAAGGAGTTTGACAGTGAAAAATGGCAAAAAGATGGCCCAGAAATGGGATATGTAATAGCTGATGGAAATTATTCAGTAGGTGGTAACAGGGAAACTGACTATTTGAGAAGGAGAGGACAGAATTGCTGGGTAATATCCTTGAGTCTTCCAGGGAATGGAATTTCAATTTCACATACAAGTGCAAGGTTTCCCCTTGGCAAGGAGCCAGGATAGTACATCCATAATAACAAAGAGGAAGGTGGACTGTAAGGTCTCATTTGCAGGGTTCCTTAAATATGCTGTGGACACTTGTGGAATGTCTCTTGAGATTACTTTGATTTTCTCAAGTAAATCATAAGCAAGTCATTAGCTGAGAGTACGGATGGGGGTAAAATGATGAGAGGTTTGAGCAAAGTAACAAAATATGGAATAATTGTCGAGGAATGTGGGAAATAGAATGGATTAAGGGATTATAAAATGGAAAACTCGTTTACTTGGATGTTGCTACATATAGAATAGCAACTTAAAGATAAAATCTAAAACAAGCTCGGGGTGCCTGGGTGGCTCAGTGGGTTAAAGCTTCTGCCTTCAGCTCAGGTCGTGATCCCAGGGTCCTGGGATCAAGCCCCACATTGGGCTTTCTGCTCTGCAGGGAGCCTGCTTCCTCCTTTCTCTCTCTCTCTGCCTGCCTGTCTGCCTACTTGTGATCTCTGTCTGATGAATAAATAAAATCTTAAAAAAAAATCTAAAACAAGCTCACCTGGGCTTGTGCTTGCAATGGTAATTCAACTGAGTTATAATTTTCTAGAAAAATGTATTTCTGTGGTATCTCAGGAGTTGGGAAACCCTCTCTATGAGAGAGAGGAACTACTGCTACCTCGATCCAAAGTGGTCTCCCAGAGACAATTGTTTTAGTCCTAGATGGTAGGTGGTATTTATGCTAACAAGATAGGTCATGTTAGCGTGGTATATTTCCAACTCTCTTCCCAGGGTGCTCTGGCCTTTAATTTTGTCAGGCATCAGTCACATCTCCCTGATAGAGTGGGCTTCTCCAACCACAACTCTGTGGGGCTTGGTTCCCTGGAAACACACATCAAACTACCTAAAACTACGGGCTCGGGTGGAATCCTGACCACTTCTTTCAGCTGGGTGGGGAGTTGGGCCAGTTGCTGAACTTCGCTGTGTCTATTTCCCCCAAAACAAATAAGGATCCAAACAAGGCTGTTGTGTGTATTGTTGAACAAAAGAATGAATTAAAACATTCAGAACAGTGCCAGCACATTGTAAGTACTCATAAATATGACCAATTTAAGACTCTTGGTCATTGTTCAAGAACTGAAGGGTTCCTGAAACTGGTACCTTGGAAGAATAGGTCAAGGACCAGCCCTGTCTAAATATGAAGACCGTGACTCAGTAGGAGTCATGTAGGTTCTGGTACTTCTCCTTTAAGTCCAGAGGAAACTATTTTGCTTGGGACTTTCCAGACAGAGCTATTAATTTAATGATAGAAACGATATTGACACTGAGTTAATCATATGTGAATATACATAATGGTTTTAGAGAGCTAAACTTACAAGTGTTGGTATTCTTTAACCTCCCTGTGAGAGCATCTCACTGTGGAGGAATTTGCATAATCTAGCTGCGCTGGACCAGAGGCAAAGTCTCAGTCTGGGTTGGCTTTGCGCATCTTTGGTTTCCCCAGGTTGCTAGCTGAGTTGGTTGACTTCTTGTCGCACTGTCTCTAGCAGTGAGGACCCCCGACTTCCTTTCCAGATGAAATTCTCACCTTCAAGGCTTTTTGCAAGATGTCCTCCTTCTAGTCTGCCCCCAGTTGCCTTGTCTCTTTTGTATTTCCTTCGTGTTGTAGTACATTTTGCTTCTTCTGAATGAAAGACACCTCTCCCCTCTCTCTCTTTCTAGGTCCAGGCAGGAGAACATAACAATTCTCACTTACTCTGTCACCCCTAGTCCCACCAGTTGAACCAGCTGAAGTATGTTCACGTCCAAGGGTAAAGGGCAACATAGATAAGGAGCCTGCTAGATGAGCAGGGCGCACCGACCTTCCCAAAGGTATGTCGTCAAAACTACCTTAACATAAAAGAAGCACAGATGTGTTGTGTTCAATGTTCCTAATTATTGAGGAAGAAACACACACAACACCCTAAAATGCCACTTCATGAAGTCAGGCACCTCAGATGATACCGCCAGCGTTAGTTCACTAGTTTCTGCCACCAGGCATAGGAAGGGCGAGGCGCAGCCGGGGCTGGCCTTGGGGGCCACCCAGATCACGTGAAAAATGCGGTCCCTCGATGGTCATGAAACCAAGAGGTGGGAATACCGCCATCCCCATTTTGCCAGGAACAGTTTCCGGACCACTGGAAGGGATGAGTTGCTGTTAGCGACAATTAACACTAGAACTGCGACAGCTGTCACAGTCGTTGAGGTGACACATCTCCCTGAAGCTGTCACCCTCTCTCAGAGTTGGCCTCACATCTGATAGCAAGACTCATCAAAGGGACAATGAGGATATTAATTACAATTATAAAAATAGTGCCTCACCCTTGTGCTCAAGCTTCACATGTTACACAGCCTCTTTTCACACTAGCTCACATTATCCTCACAACAGCTCTCTGACAAGTACTCTCGCCTCCATTTTATAACTAAAAAAAAAAAAGGCAGGGGGGTGGGGGTTGGGGAGACGAGGGGGCATTCCACCAGGAAACTCTCTTGACAAGAGCTGGGATTACAGAGGTACACATATTTGTCACAACTCAGCAAAAGGACCCTTAAGACGTATGTATTTTAATGTATCTGCGGATTTTTTTTTTCATATCAGAAGATGAAATCGTCAGCAAATCTTCAACTCTAATTCATTATACACATGCTTAGGTCTTTAAGGGGAAGTGTACCAATTTCTTCAAAATTACTTTGAAATCCATCAAAAAATAAGCTAGATTAACGGATGGCTGGAGAAATGGATCAAGGAATAGATACGTGACGGAGGTAGTAAAACGTTAGTGGTGAAATCCAGGTGTTGGGATAGTGCACGTTCCCTGTAAAAGTCATTTAGCTTTGCCTTTTGTTGGAAATTTTTCATAATAAAATGTTTCGGGGGTAGGGTGGGGAAACAGGCTTAGAGCGATGAAATCCGCCTGCAGGTGAGTCTGTGGCTGGGCCGAGAGCCGGAATCCAGTTCCTCTGGTCCCAGTTCCCAGGTTTGACGGGGAGGTTTGAGCAGATCATGCCGGCTCCAGGTGTAAAGGCAGGCAGCGGGGCGGGCAAGCATTCAGTTCCCGTTCACTGAGAGATATGCAAAACCGGGGCAAACTCTCACCATAAAAGGATGCTATTCAAACGGGGGAGTCTGTGCGCTTCAGTCCCGCAGGGTTTCAGCTCAGGGAGCATCCCCCCTTTACAGCAGTCCCTCCAGGGTAGTTGACATTTACCGTAATGGTGCTCAGAGCCCCGCTGCCCCTCTTCAGGGAGTACTTTTCTGCACTTGAAGAGCTTCACGCGTTCACGACAACACACCTTCGTCCTCTTAAAAGATCCAAATGCACCCTGAATCCCAGTCTGGTGAAAAAAACTCAAGGTTTACATTATCCTCTCTCTGTAAAGCTACCCAGTGATTACAGAGCATCAAAGGAGGATTTGCGTTTGTCCGTGTCTTGTTTTTCTTGGATGAAATGAGCTGGACCTCCACACACAAAATCTGGTTTTCTCGTAGGACACAGACATTCCCTCTGGGACTGCTCTGTGCTGGTGTTCGGGCGGTGGCAGCGTCTCGTCCGTGACAGAAGCCACCAGTCCTTGTCACGACCTCTTGTCTAACACCTGGGTCCCTCCTACAGACTGGAAACTTCCCAAGGGTGGGGCCCCTGGAAACTGTCTCTGTCCCCTAATACAGGGCCTGTGGCTTTATTGACCAAAATAGTTAATAAAGGAATTAGTTAATGGGTGAAAAAGTAAATCAATGGACTGTTTATGTTAACTGATTTGAAAAACTGTGAGCCTTTTGACGGTCTGGCCTGACATTTCTACTGTAATTTTGTTTCTTCTATATCACAGCCTGGACAGATTATGCTCTGCATGGATTGAAAAACTGACAGGTTTTCTACAAATTTATTTTTCCATCTTTTAATTACCACAAATCATGTTTGGTTACCATCCTTCAATTTTCTTTTTTTTTTTTTTTAAGATTTTATTTATTTATTTGACAGAGAGCAGGCGTACTTGGGGGCACACAAGTAGGCAGAGAGGCAGGCAGAGGGAGAGGAAGAAGCAGGCTCCCTACTGAGCAAGGAGCCCAGTGCGGGACTCGATCCCAGGACCCCGGGATCATGACCTGCGCTGAAGGCAAATGCTTAGTCAACCGACCCACCCAAGCGCCCCAACCATCTCTCAATTTTCTAAGTAGACAGTCACATCTTTTGTAGAAAGCATTCTTGCATTTCTCTGTTGGCTTATTTTTGTTTCTTTCCTGCATTAGTAGTTCGTCACAGGTCAGGTCACACCAAGATAAGCAGTGCTGGCCTGGGCCCCTTGGTCTTGCTGCTTTCAACTCGTCTACTAAATACAGTAGTAACTCTCGGATTAAGTATACAGTACTGTATACTTTATTGTGTCCACAAATGCATTTTTTTTATTAATAGGTGTTCAGAATTTTATTAGTAAATGGATTTTGAATATGACTGAATTCCTTCTCACTGTCTTTTAAGCTAGCTCTGTGTGCTGGACCGTGTTGCTGGCTACTGTGAGGAAATGGTACAATGGGGTTGATAACACCCACCTTCTGGAAAGCCATGAGGACTGACAACAGATGTGCAGAGCTCCTGGCGGTGCAGGTTAGCGGTGGATGCCTGTGAGAGATTCCCATCATCTCCCTTGGATTCCGCTCAGTTCTACTACTGAGCTGTCTCTTCCCCGTGTCTCCACTTATTCTGTTGCCAGTTTCTGCCCCTGTTCAGGTGTTGTATTTGGCATTTCCATTCCCGCTTTGGCATTCCTCTGGGTTCTTGTATTCCTCAACTTCCTTCATCCCAGATGCAGTGTTGGCTCTTTATTCTAGACTGTGGCTACTGCCCTGGCCCTTCTCAATTTCACTTCCTGTCTTCCTGGTACGTCCAGCAGGTCCCCAGATCTGTACCTGAAACACTAGCCAGTGTTCAAGTGAATTCTTTTCTCTGAACTCATAGCTGAATAGCCTCTTTTTCTTTTTTCATTTAAAAAAATTTTGATTTTTATATACCATTTAAATAAGAAATTCTCCCATTAAGGAGGGAAATACATTTTGTTTCAGACATATAAATTAAAATCATTGGGAATTCTAAAAAACTAAAACGTTTTTCTAAAAAGCACTGAGTCCAAACATGTGTTAGGGTATCCAAGTATCATGGGGTCTGAGTACCATGGGGTCTGAGTACCATGGGAATCTAGATGAGACACAGAAGTAATATCACAGTTTAATAACTGTCTGTCCCTCATGTCTGTGGCATACCAGATTCTCTAACTTCCAGAGATCTAGGATTTTTGATATACTTATTGTCACCTTGGGGAATATTTCCTCTTATCCCCACTTCTCATGTGACCAGAAAGTTTTTTTGTTGTCCAGCTTCCCAGTGAGACTGCTTATGGTGGCATATTCACCAGACTTCTGTCCCTTTCTGTTTCTTTAGACCAATCGTGTCTTTGATACATCTTTTACGCCTCCCGAGCTTCATTGGCCCTCTGGATGCCAACACCTTTGTTCTGTTTTGCCCACCTGCCATTGCAGAATTTTACATAATCCTATTTCTTAATTGAACATCTTTGTGTTTTACTGTTATTAAAGTAGTAAAATTTCATTCAATCATATAATATCAATTCTCAGCAACTAAATGAATAGTTTTTGCTTTGCTTAAAGCCTTAGCAATTTCTACTACAATTTTTCACAGGCTTAATCCTTATAATGATAAAATAATAGTAGAATATTAATGAAATATGACCTTTCCTGGAAGTAAGGGCTTTTAAATTTCTACTTAATTAATTAATCAGATACATCTAACAAGTTCATGTTGAGCCTACTAGATATAATTGCTGGTGGAACATAAGATAAAAGAGGCTGAGAATTACTGTACAAGGGCATACAACTGTAGAACAGTAGATTTTTGTTTCATTACTTTGTCAATAATTCCACCATAGACAAAAATAAAAGTAAAATCTGTACCATCCCATCTGAAAAATACTAAATGATGTCCCTCTAAAATCCATATGACACACTTGAAATAACTGTTATCAGATAACTAAATATATCCATTACTGGTTTAGATGCTTGAATAAATTATATTTTTTAGAAGTGTGTGAGCCATAAGGGTTTTATCATAAAATGACTCAATCCCTTGAAATTCTGAAGTGAGAGTAAGCAATGTCTGTCGATATCTAAAGTAAGTCATTTGTCTGGTATTGTGTGTGTGTGTTTCAAAGTAAAGTAACCTTTGAAATTCAGGGAGAATTTTGGAAAGAAAATTGCTGTCTCATTAGATGCAGCAACTTTGATCAGTCTCTTTCTGATGCACATGTTCCTTCTTTGGATATGTGAAGATCTTTTTTTTTTTTGGATATATGAAGATCTTAAAGTTAGCTTCAGATTTAAAGTTCAGAGGTGTGTGTGTGTGATTGTGATGTAGGAAGTGGGCCTGTTGTTTATGTAATTTAAACTTTAGAAGAGGAAACTTATTTCTGTGTCCATCTTTAGGGGATTGAGGAAGGGGAGAAAAAAGAACAACTTCATTGTTGGTTTCCTGTTTGTTGCCCATTCATCTCTACTGGATTTTCTCCATTTGCCCAACAAATCCACTTTCTATCCTTGAGGCATCTGTTCTCTGAATCAGGACACTGAATGCAATGGACAACTTCAGTGGGACCCAGAGTCCCTGCGCTAGGGAGATCAGGAGGCGGGGGAAAGGTGGAGTTCTTGCTGTTCCCCCCAGCTCCTTGCCTGTAGTGTGGGCACCTTCAGGCTGCCTTCCCTGGACTGGCATAGTAGAGGCTCAGGATGTAACCAGCCCCACACACCGGATTCACCACTCCCTGGCAGCGTCTTGGCATGGAGTCCTTTTCTCTCTCCTCAGATTACTCAGCTTGAATGTCTCCTCCATTTCTCCCTGGCATCCTGACTGATAAAAACATTATCTTCGTTAGGCCATGCAAACTCTATCGTCTCTGGTCTCTTCCAAAGTAATGACACTGGGATTCCATGATCAGACATGACTAAAACAGTGGGTCTTCTAATGAAGAGTTAATGTCTCGTTTTTTTAAAGTGTAGGAATTTAGAGAGAAATGCCAACTGCCTAAAGATGTGTAATTACCTTCTTTGTCCAAAGTGTAATTAAGCTTTGAATAATCCTCTTCTTTGACATGTGAAATCATATCTTTTTAACAGAAAAAAAGTCTTGGATGGAGTGCTTTAGTCCTGGGAAGAGGTACAGAAGCACTCCAAATTCAGGCTTGAAACATTTCAAACAGATGGGGAAAAGAGCCTCGATTGTCTTTCTGTTAGTAGTTTTTTGCATTATTATTTCTGATAATAATATTAACAATATTAACAATGATAATGATAATAGGTAATAGTCTTTGAAAATTTAGTGTATGTCAGGGACTGTTTCAGGTGTCTTAGGTCATTAAATACCCCCCCAAAATTTGTGAGGTAAGGGCTGCTATTATTCTTTTTACTTTTTATGATTTTATTTGTTTATTTGAGAGAGAGAAAGCAAGCATGGTGGGGGGAGGGACAGAGACAGAGGGAGAAGCAGACTCCTGGTTAAGGGAAAGAGCCTGATACTTGGCTTGATCCCAGGACCCTGAGATCATGACTTGAGCCAAAATCAGACACTTAACTGACTGAGCCATTCAGGCCCCCAGGACTGCTATTATTTATTCTTACTCTACAGGTGAAGAAATAAAATGTACAGGATTAAATAGCTTGCCTAACATAGGTCTGTATGTTGTTGCCTTCAATGGGCATTAGACTATACTGAGCAATGATTCTTGCCCAGAAGAATTACACCGGCACTTTTTGGAAATTAAAAAACATTCTTTACCCCACTTCCATAGTGCTAACCGAATTCCAAATGTCTGCAGACCTGGCTGAAATAATCATTGAGTTACGCCACTTTCTTAACTTGGATGCTTGCTCCAAATCTTAACTTTGTTACTTTGAGAACTTCAGCAGAAGAGGCTTACATCTGTGAGTATTTCTGTCCCTGTGCCCATGTGTATTCATGCTGGAGCTGCGGCGGGCACAATGTGAAAAGTAAAACACACTCTTCAACATCATTTCAAAGTTAAACTAATTTTATCTTAGTTGATGTGAAAAATCATCTTGCTTAAAATTATCTTGGGCAGCCTATAGATTTGTTTTGCAGTGGCACTGTATAAATCTTTTTATCATCCAGGATGTTATTTTCTAAAAGTACCAAAAAAGAATTTCTTGAGGCTATGAACTTTTAAAAAGTTAAACTGTGAATACATATCCCTTTAATATATATATATTTTTTTTAACTGAGTTTTTCAGGTTGCAGTCGGTGGTCTGAGGAGCACTTTTCCTTCCATGGAAGTGTGGAAATGCATTCACCTGCCTTTTTTGTCTGGTTCAGGTAAACCATGAGCCAAAGATTGTTACTGGAAAGCCAGAGCGTTACTGCAAGCTCAGCTGCCTGGTGGTTGAAGTTAAACCACACAAAGAGATCCTTTGTTTCCGGCAGTGACTATCACTGAACCATAGCTTCCCACCAAAAGAGTCCTTGCTATTACAAAAAAAGTAAAAGGAATTAACTCTATGTTCTTGGTTACTAGTGAAGTCTCAACTAGTATATATATTAGTTTCTAAATCTTTGCTATGTCATCAAAGTTTTAAATAATAAGGTATATTTTGTTTTTATCCCAGAATTTTGGTCACAGGGTAACTTTCAAGACACTTCTTACACAAATACATCCATTATGACTCTACCTCCAAAGGACTGTGTGTCTAAAGGGAAGAAAGTCGGGGTATTGGTGAGGAGCTCAAAGATGGTCTACTTTAGAAGGTGAGGTCAGTAAAGATAAAATAATTAGCCAATGTATTAGTGGAATACTGTTTTCTCTCATATTAATAACTTCAGTTATTTCTTGTTTTCATTCTGCCTTCTAAATCTTCTGGTCTTTAGTTTCACTAAACTGAGCTATGACTAGTGCTTGGAAATCCCAACCTACATCCATATGTGTTACATTTGTGGCCTTTTCACTCTCTCTCAATATTATACATAATATATCTTACCCACAATTAAGATGTAAAGCATCAAAAAAAAGATGTAAAGCATCATTTAAACTAATAAATGACTGTTCTTCCTAATTTTCAAAAAAGCAAGATGCCCAATTAATAATATGTTCATTGTTCTCTATTTAAATTTACTCTCTTCTTTAGCCTGGAATAGACTTAGCTTCTATTCAAAGGTTCCAAATGTGTGAACTCATTTATACTGAGAATATCTCTGGGAGAAGAAAATGTTTCCTTTCATCAATGTGTCACCATGATAGTATAAGAGCCAGAGCTATTAACTTCCCCAAGGTCATGCCAACGTTCCCCAGACAAGTCTAGGCAGTCAGAACTTGTGGTCCCAGGTCCCAATTTATCTCTGATTTTGACAGTAATACCAAGAATGTGTCAGGATAAGATAAATCAGAATCACCCATCTTTAGCCTATCACATGTCCTTTGACATTTATCACTGAAAAAAATGTGAACCAGAACTTTGTTTGTACTTGGTAAATCTTTGTTGACTATGTGATTTAATTAATTTCTAACTAATTAATTACTTTGATTAGGTAATCCTAATCTCTTTTCAGTACTTTTTATTCTGCACTTTGACCTCTGCATCTGAAATAGACGGATGAACAATAGATGTTTAATCTATTTTTGGAGGGAAAAAAATGGATTCTTCTTACAACTTCATGAAATGCAACTGTAGAAAACATTTGTGAAGTCACAAAGTGAATTAGAAGTGTTTCCATCACCATCAAATTCGTGGTTAACTCTAAGATGGGTAGAAAGAGAAAGGGAGCCTAGAAGAGGGGCTTTAACTATACATGTAGAATGTTTGACACCTTAAAAAAAAAAAACTAGAGATCAGAAACAATATAGCAAATTTGCTGGATTTGATAAATGGGCTCTTTTGGTGTCATATTACTTTCTGAGATTTGAAATATTTCATTTTTTAAATTTTTAGTAAAACAACGTTTCTAAATTCTAGTAATGAAGATACCTCTTAAGGGGAAAAAAAAATTGCAAAGCTCCAAAATATGTCTGCAGGCCTAGTTTGAGAAAAACCAAAATAGAATGCTTTCTGGAGAAAAGCAAATTAAAAACAGCATTTGTTTTTCTTCTGTATGTTTTGGTGATTTATCCCTGAGTTTGGAGTTGCAGATACCAGAAATGCGTCCACATCTAACACCTGTAATTTAGGGCTTGGCTGCTACCTTATTTTCATCTACTCTTGTCTTACTGACTATTAGGCCTTCAGTCTTTTTTGTGCGTGTATAATTAATGTCAATTTCCTTAGTAACCCTAAAAAAATTATAACTATAGGGGGCACCTGTGTGGCTCAGTTGGTTAAGCATCTAACTCTTGCTTTTGGTTTATTGGGTCATTGATCTTGGGGGTTGTGGGATCAAGCTCCATGCTGGGCTCCATGGGGAGTCTGCTTGAGATTCTCCCTCTCCCTCTGCACCCCTTCCTCTCTCTCTCAAAAAAAACTATAAGTAAAGGGACGCCTGGGTGGCGCAGTTGGTTGGACGACTGCCTTCGGCTCAGGGCGTGATCCTGGAGTCCCGGGATCGAGTCCCACATTGGGCTCCCAGCTCCATGGGGAGTCTGCTTCTCTCTCTGACCTTCTCCTCGCTCATGCTCTCTCTCACTGTCTCTCTCTCTCAAATAAATAAATAAAATCTTTAAAAAAAAAAACTATAAGTAAAAATAAGAAAAGTGTAAGTGGGAAATGAGCCTAACTTTTTGTTGTAGTTGACATTTTAGTTGTGATATTTTAGAATTTTTAATATGTAGTTTTAAGAAGAAGAGAGAAAAAAAGGATACAAAAAGGAGAAACAAGAAGGATGGGAGCATTGGGAGCTGGAAGAGGAGAGGAATAAAAAAGAAAAAAAAAAGGAAAGAAAAGAAATCATAGTGGAGAGGAGCAGAAGGGGAGGAGGAAAGAAAAAATTTAAATTTCATTATTCTCAGAAGCCAGAATTTTTAATCATTGATAAGTTTCTACTGCTCTTTGTATATGCACAAGTGTGTCAGAGAATATTCTATTAGGAATCGCATATAGTCTTGAAAACAAATTTAAAAAATTACCTACTCACATTTTACTACTTGAACTCCCATTCCTAGAAGAATGTGAGAGATGAAAGCAGAATTTGTTACATTCGTTTTTACTGTAGATAAGTGTATAAGTAGCTATTTCCTCAATTCTAGCAGAACTGAGAATTTAGTCCACATTACTGACTATTAAGCATACAAAGCCAGGGGTACCTGGGTGGCTCAGTTGGTTGTGTCGACTTTTGGATCAGGTCATGATCCCAGGGTCCTGGGATCGAGTCTTGAGTCAGGCTCTGTGTTCAATAAAGAACCTGCTTCATCCTTTCCTCCTGGCTTGTGCTCTCTCGCTATCTCTATCTCTCTCTCTCAAATAAATAAATAAAATCTTAAAAAAAAATACAAAACAAAGTCCCAATAGATTATATTTCCTTTGCCTCAGGAGATGTACCTAGAAAGAAGTTACTATAGCCAAGGTAAAAAATGTTACTGCCTGTGTTCTCCTCTAGCATCTTGATGGTTTCAGTTCTCAGCAAATCAAACTGTCAACAAAACTTAAAGGCAGCCTATGGAATGGGAGAAGATATTTGCAAATGATATATCTGATAAAGGGTTAATATCCAAAATATATAAAGAACTTATAAAACTCAAAACCCAAAAAATGAATAATCCAATTAAAAAATGGGAAGGAGAAATAGACATTTTTCTAAAGAAGACATGAAGATGACCAACAGACACATGAAAAGATGTTCAACACTGCTGATCTTCAGGGAAATGGAAGTCAAAATTACAAGGAGATAGCACCTCTTACCTGTCAGAATGGCTTAACTCAACATCACAAGAAACAAATGTTGGAGAGGATGTGGATGAAGGGGAGCTCTCTTACACTGTTGGTAGGAATGCAAACTGGTGCAGCCACTGCGGGAAACAGTATGAAGAGTCCTCAAAAAGGTAAAAATAAAGCTACCCTAGTATCCAGAAATTGCACTACTAGGTATTTACCCAAAGAATATAAAAATATCAATTCAAAGGGATGTTTATTGCAGCATTATTAATGACAGCCAAGTTATGAAACAGCCCAAACATCCATCGACTGAGGAATGCCATTAAGAAAATGCGGTATATACACACAATGGAATATTAGCTATTAAAAAAGTGAAATCTTAGGGGTGCCTGGGTGGCTCAGTGGGTTAAGCCGCTGCCTTAGGCTCAGGTCATGATCTCGGTCGGGGTCCTGGGATCAAGCCCCGCGTCGGGCTCTCTGCTCAGCCGGGAGCCTGCTTCCTTCTCTCTCTCTCTGCCTGCCTCTCTGCCTGCTTGTGATCTCTCTCTGTCAAATAAATAAATAAAATCTTAAAAAAAAATGAAATCTTACCATTTGCAATGACACAGATGGAGCTAGAGAATATTATGCTAAGTGATATAAGTCAGTGAAAGACAAATGTCATATGATTTCACTTGTATGTGGAATTTAAGAAACAAAAGAAACAAGCAAAGAGGAAAAGAGAGAGAGAGGGGCAAACCAAGAAGAGGACTCCTAACTATAGAGAACACACTGATGGTTACCAGAAGGGAGGAGACAGGGTGGGTGAAAGATGATGGGGATTAAGGAGGGCACTTGTGATGAGCAGCAAGTGTGGAAGTGTGGAATCACTATATTGCACACCTGAAACAAATATCACACTGCATGTTAACTAACTGGAATTTAAATAAAAACTTAGGGGTGCCTGGCTGGCTCAGTCCATAGAGCATGTGACTCTTGATCACAGGGTCAGGAGTTCAAAGCCCCACACTAGGCACGGAGCCTACTTAAAATTAAAAAAAAAAAAATAATAATTAATTAATTTAAAAAAAACTTAAAAAAAAAAAAAAAAGAACACAAAGCTGATAAAGTTAATGCTCCAAGGCTCTTCCAAAACCCTGGTAGAGGACTTGGTGATCTGTTTACATGTCTTATGTTTATGTAAAATTTGTAAAAGAGATTTTTGTATCCATTTTCTTTAAAAGGAACCCCCAAACTTGTATGAACTCCAGGCCCCACAAAACTTGGATCTGTTGTGTAATAGGTTATTCAAGGAGACTGTCAAATCTGCTTTAGGAAGTTTTAAGAAGAAAATTGTGCAAAATAATTCCAGAAGTCCTTCGTGTAAAGTCCTGCCTGAATATGAGGGGTGGTTAGAAAATTAGTCAGCTTCTCAAGGACTCTTCCAGATCCTTGAGACTGGGACTATTTTTTTGAAGGTCTTCTAATCAAAAAGCTTATTTGTTATGAAGCAATTGTTTAAAACAGGTTTATCTCACTTACAGCTGAAGCTTCATCTTGCACATTTTGAAAATAGGTAAATAGATACAGATCTCCAAGACAATTGCAAGTGTCCTACTTTTTTAATAATTAACCATGCAATGTTTCAGTCTTTGACATCACATGATAAAACACAACCAATGAAAGCCTCCAATCCTGTAAGGCCGTATCAGGCACCCTTGCAGTGTATAACTGATGCCCTAATACCAGGACTACTATAATCCCAAGATATCTGTGCACCATGAGTGGGTTATGATGAATAATGTAGAAGGTTGAATACTTCCGTTTACTTAAATGCTAACTATAGCATAATAAGCAAGTGAATTTAATATCTCTACAATAACTCTCAAACAATACACTTATTGGCTCTACCCTGGGCTTAGACTAATTCATACAACTTTGAAGGGCATTGTTTTCAGGATGAGGAAGCTGAGTTCTAGACCAGGGATGGCCAGTAGAGGGCCGTAATGGAACTATCCCTGTTTCCCACCCTGTGGCCGACATCAGTAATCAATCATCAGATTCTCTCCCTCATTCTAGGCAGCCATTACCCACTGTGATCCAGGTGGACACATCAAATAAAACCTAGTTAATAAACCAGGTCTATACCCAGAACATATAATGACCAGGGAATACCAAGGAAACAGGATTAACACCTCTTACCACTCCCACCCACCCAAACTTGTCACTGCTCCTTCTTATTTTGATAACCCTTTTCGTACGATGTCATTCTCATAAATACTCTTCTTTAAGAAAAATAATCCATTTATCCAGTTTATGACTAAAACCACTCTCCTTTCCTTTTGACTCTTTGCGGGTGATGATGACTGAGAATCCTGTCTTCATACTTGGCTCCCCCCATGACCTCACGCGGTTGGTGCAAACGTCTCCACTTGCTCCCCCTGGGGCCTGGTGCTCCAGGCGTGGACTTTTGCTTTCTCTGGCTAGCAGCACTGCCTGAAGCCATCTGTCTAAACATGGAATCCCTGAGCCCACATTCCCTCATTGCTCATGTTCTGCCCCTCTTGACCGTCTGCGGCTTTGGGCTTGGCAAAAGCCAGGGAAACTACTCAGGGCTTTACCTGTATTCTGAAGTATTTAACCACGGAAAATGAGATGTTTCATAAGAAGGGGGCTTTTCATCTTCTTTGAGGAGGCTTTCCTTTCATCGCCTTCTGCTCTTGGAGCAACAGGAGAAGACACAGAGAAAGAAATAGATTATTTTTAAGTGGGAACAAATTAAATAACAGTGATGGATATGTAAGTCTATTTTTTAGCTTAAAAAAAAAAAAAAAAAAAAAGCTCATGGAAAGTACTCAGTACTACAAAATGGCTGGTGGGGAGTGGCGATCCATCTTTCTGCAGTCGCCCTGAAACTTGCCCCAGCACAGATTTCAAGGGCTCATGCTCAGCTATCTGGGGACGCATTTTGTAACACTGTGAATTTTCCTTCATACTTGCCAACTAGAGTTTTGAGAAATATCTATTTTTTCCCATTCTGATGAATTTAGGCTTACATATAGAACAGCGGTCCCTAACCTACTAAGTAACTAACTAATTCTAACTACCTACCTACTAACTAACTAATTCAAAATAAGAGGGAAAGGCCAGAGCCACTGCCCTTCCCTTTCACTGCTCTTCCTATGCTAACAGTATATAAACCTTGGACATGTGTACAAAGTGTTAGGAATTTGGGTGAGGAAGCTGACTGGGGTATTCAATGTGGCCTAAATGGATTTGAACCCAACCCTGTTCTTCCCCCATATTATCTCAACCCTCACAGTTGAGTGAAGAAACCAACATACAAGAATATGTTTATCTTCAGAAGGATTAATGCCGTCATGAGGTATGCACATGACGTTGAGGGCACATGGTGGAGAGTCACATTCTGATCAGAGACTTCTGACCCTCACCTGGCCCTGATGAGTCAAATGCAGGCAACCCCTGACACAGGGATCAGAAGCATGGTTTTCTTTGTTTACAATTGCACGCAATTCCCAAAGCAGCCACCCCTGCCCAAGTTAAAGGTCTGGTAAGGGGGCGCCTGGGTGGCTCAGTTGGTTGGACGACTGCCTTCGGCCCAGGTCATGATCCTGGAGTCCCGGGATCGAGTCCCACATCGGGCTCCCAGCTCCATGGGGAGTCTGCTTCTCTCTCTGACCTTCTCCTCGCTCATGTTCTCTCTCACTGTCTCTCTCTCAAATAAATAAATAAAATCTTTAAAAAAAAAAAAAAAAGGTCTGGTAAGGGTTTTAAGTTTTATACAATTTCAGCCCAAAGAACACCTTGATTATACGGCTCCTCTAAGAAACTTAAAAGGAATGCCAATTCAGCAAACTCATCCGACAGAAAAGCAACAGTTACTCAAACAGAAATCCGGTCTGAATAACCATCCTTTTATCACGCTCACAGAGGCCATGAAAGAAGCCAAAGTATTTCCTTTCAAAACTTAAAGTATCTTGGTAATCAACATCTGGTTAGTTTGCCAGGAAAAACATATAAATTGTAAAAAGCCTTTAAATAATGCTTTAGGATAAAGTACTAAACTAGGGTAGTGAATTTTCTTGACAGTCTTTGTTTCACCACCCCCCTCAAAAAAAATGCATCCACACACCACTAAAAGAGTCATAGAAATAAACTATAAAAAATACCATTTTACTATTATAACTGAGTATTATTATTATCAAACTCCTAACTCAGGAAGGTCTCCTGCCAATTTGTTTTCTTTCCAGGACATGGAGGAAAATGATAGCCAGTATGCATTCTCTGGGGACTAGGGTGGGACCTGCAGGCTAAGCCCAGAACCGAAAAAAGCAGTATATTTGTATAAAAGGGGAAGCACGATAATCCCATAACACTGAAAAATGAAAGTACCTCATTCTAGAAATTTTGCTTTCCTATGCTAACATCAGTGGGAAGCAACCCTTTCTTTGCTCATTCTCCGTTCCACATTCTCAGTTGGTACTTTCGGACTGGCAGTATTTATTTTCACTTTAGGACTTGAAAAATAAAGGAGCATATGTCTGTTCTGTGGGTGCATGGAATAAAGGCAGCAGAATACAGACATTAGAATGGCTGAAGCACTCGCGAGGGCTAGACCGGTGGCAGAGCCAAGGCTCATGTCCCAACCATGTGGCTTCCTCAAGCAGCCACGCCACAGCCAGTTACATTCACCCAAACTTTCAGTTGATTCAGCTGTAGCTGTTTAGACATGGTCTTTCCCCACAACGGGGACCAGCCTGGAGCTCTTTCTACATGGCTGGAATGACCAGTAGCAAAGCCACTCATTCAGACCACACCCCGAGTCTAGAAAGAGCCCATGATCGCAGGCTTACATTATGGGTTGAATTGATGCAGTGTTTCTTTTTCCAAAGTGGAAAGACTGAATAACCTGTGTTTGTTGTTTTGCTATTTTCAGTACAGTGGAATGTTTAATACTCAGTTGATTTCACAACTTTTTGCACATGTTGATACAACAGAAGCATTTATATGAAGACTATTTTTTTTTTAATAAAAGATTCTCCCTCCCACCCCCGTCCAGTACTGACGGCTGATTGCTGGGACTTTCCTACATTTCTTGAGCTGCCTATCTCATCCCAACCCCACCAGCATATTATGCATGGTTCTTCCAAATCTTCCTGCTCAAAAGTCTCCAGGTCCAAGACTTGTCCCTGAGGGACTTCCCCAGAACACTCTTTAGGTGAACCACTTAGAAGTCCACCTGGCATCTTTTGGCTCTAAGACCTCCACTAGTTGTGCAGGAAACACAGGTAGAGTCTGACCTGACATCTCAAGTTGGACAAACTGATACACAAACGATGGGGAACAATCTTCTTCACTCAGTTTCCTCCTCCAGCAACTTTTCTTTCCTTTCTCCTGTTCCTAACCTCCAAGAGTCAAGCAGATTTCTCTGCTTCTGGTGTGCAAACAACCTTGACTGTGACCATATTTGAGTGGTCCTTGCAATTTAGTCACACAGCTCTGGCTTAGCCTCATCCAGTGCAATTCTGCCGTTCACCCTCTGATTTCCAATCATGAGTATAGATCATGCCAGAAATAGGCCTTGAACCTTTGGAAAATCACCTAAAATTAATATTACTCTAGAACAATCAGTATCTGACTAATCAAGAATGTAACATCAGATAAAGTTAAATTTTAAAGAGAAACTACAATTGGTGCTCCCTTTTCATTACTATGGCTTTACTATCAGAGAAAAAATTACCTCCTCGAAGAGCTCTGTCAACTTTTTCCTAGGATGGCAAATGGTATCCTTTTTAGTGTTTATCTGATGATATGTTCCAGGATGTTTGATTCAAAGACAGTGGAAGAGATGTCACAGGATATTATCTGAATTACTGTCAACCAAATAGTGTATAGAATTGCTAAATCTTGAAAAGAAAAGAAAAGAGAAAAGGAACAAACATGTTTTGATCTTTTCTAGGTACCTGGCACTAGGCTGAAAGGGTGAATAGGGGCTTAAATCACTTGGAATGATCCACTCTTGGCTCCTCTCAAGGTCTCACACCTTAGATCCAATTCCCTCCATTGTCACTTCTCTCCACTGTCATTGCTGCCATTCTCCTCCATCATTTTTCTCTGGATTCCTTCCACAGCCCCCTGGTGGTCTCCTCACTTCCATTTCCATCCTCCTCTCCTCTGTTGTCCTCTCCTAGCTTTCTAAAGTATACCTCAGCCTCTGACATGCAACCCATTCTGCCCACTGCTCTGTCCCCACTACTCTCAAAGGACACCTGGTTTCTCCTCATTCTTCAGGTCTTTGTTTAAATATCACCACCCTCTCTGAATAGGTTCTCCCTATGATTCTGTCTCCTTGCTCTTTCCTTATTACTTATTTGCTTTACAGCCAAGTGTCTGCCTCCCTGTGTAGACTGGAAATGTCACAGGGCAGAGAGCATGCTTGTTTACTCACCAGTGGGTACCCCAAACCCAATATGCCAGCCGGTAGGTACCAGGTAGTCAATCCATGTGTGTTGGATGAATGATAAAGAAGAACCTGAATTGGATATTGATGGTAGAAAGGAGCTAGCATTCGGAGGTTAAGTCATCATAATTATGTTGGTAAACAGGCAAAGATGAAGATGAAATAATATAAGAGAAAGGGAAGTAGTAAATTGTGTGAGGGCACCGGGAGCAGATTGAAACACTGACATGGGCAAAGAGCAGCGTGAGGTTGTTTGAAGAAATTAGGCCAGGTGTGGGGGGCATTGTTGCTGCCTCGCCTCCCACCTTCTATTGGCACATATTTCTTACACAGGACATCAACTAGGACCTCACAGAAGCTCAGAGTCAAGTCCCAGAGAGAATGCCATGGCCAATTTTCAGAAGCACGTGCCCGAATGTGCACTGTCACACATTTTGAGACATTTCACACCCCCAGGATATCCTATACATTCAAAAGAGGTGTCCCTTACATCCCTCATGGGGTTGTTCCTTAAGAGCATTATAAAGAAGATCTGAAAAGAACATTTGGACAGCTCCTCAGAATGCAAGTCCCTAAAATCAGAAATGGACATGAGAAGAGTAGCTCCTGGGAGCAGTTGTGATACCTAACCCAGCCATTTACTAGAAGTATGGACCTGGAGGTGGGAATCAGCTCAGAGCTTGAGATGTCACTGAGCTCCCATTTAATTCTCTACTTCTATTACTAACCTGGAACTACAACAATGGGGCAACAGAATACCCTGTCTATTAAAAGTCTCCAGGGAGAAATAAATCACAGTGTTTATGGTAAATCTGATCTTTGTCACAGGATCTCACCATAGGATTTCATAGGATTTCAATGCCATAATCCTATAGTAAGAAAGCCAGGTGGATGGGACACAACCCTTGTATTCACAAGTGTTTCAGATCATGGCCCAGTGTTTACTGATTTGATTAAATGTTATCTCACACCCAAGATACTTGGTATGGATGGTGGTTAGGAAAATGAGACTGGGGTGCTGGTGTTGGGTTGAGCTTCTTAGGCCAAGGGAAAGTCCTTGACCCAGGAAAAGCAAAGCTAACAATAAAATTGCCGAGGAACAATCTTGGCCTTTATCCCTTTGATAAGAAAGGGCAGGTATGGGAGAGTAATGTTGGCTTAGTTCCCAAAATGTTTATTAAGCTCTCAAGGAGAATGGTATTGGAATTTTAAGTACGGTATTGTGTAAATTGTTCACCTGTAGGAAATTGTAGACATATCCAGAAATGCCTACATTCTTTCCCCCTTTTAGCCAGCTGACTAATGGTTTACCATTCTACTCTAATATGTTAGGACACGGGTGTGCCAGAGCATAGCCCAATAAAGTGCACGCGCCAAAGATCTGGAGGGTCTGATCCAGAGAGTCATGTGAAGAAATACCGAAAAAAAGAAAAAAAAAGCTGCCAGTAATTAAGGATTAGGCTTTAAAGTTTAAAATGATGCATTCTCATAGTCTTTTTAGAGCCAGACTGGTGATTCAGTTTAAATAAGAGTGCTAAGAAGGCATAAGAAAGGACTTGAAATAGCATGGAAGGTGCATTCTCTGGAGAGAATGTGGCCAAAAAAGCCACATCTCTGTTCCCAAAGTTCAGATTCAATATCACAGACTGCAAATAGGAACATCACACTTCTCCTCAGAGACTCTCTAAAATGCCCAGTTTCCAAGCCTAGTATCCAGAGGAGGCAAGATTGATTCTTCCTCAGCCTCTGAGGGCCAGGAAGCAGAGATGAGATAAAGGTTTCCCTCATCATGTATAAACCATTAACGGGGATAGGGTCTTCCCATGGGCTGTGAGTGTCTCACCTCCACCCAGGAAACTCTGATACCATTAGAGATGCACAAAAGGTTTAGATGACCTTTCAAGAGGCATGTACTTCTACTGATTTCCACCCAGGCACATTCATGATTTTCTTCCATAACCCAATAAACTAACAACAGCTCCCTTCTCAAGAACTCTGGCAACACATATTACAAAAATTTATTGATAAAAAGAACATTAACAAATACGACATACCCTGAGGCTGATGCATTATAGTAGATTAAGGTCCCAGAACTCATTAAGTTCTCACAATGAACATTATCTAATGTCACTTAATCTCTTAGGAAATATTGCTGGCAGATCTCAGCTTCTCTCCATAGAAGGCCAGTGATTGCAGCTCTACTTGGAGAGGCCACAGCTCTAGAGAAATGGTGCCAGAGCAGGGAGTCCCTTCCTTAAATGATGACAGCTAATGGTAGAGAAGAGTATGCCCTCTGTGTACAACTGGCTGCCTTCTCACATAGAGGGACTCAGGCAGCAGGGAGCCATTATAATAACATCTGTTTCCTCCACCTTTGAAAGCCTGGGACAAATGCTATCCAATGTGGGTATTAGGATAGATAATCCCACCACATAGGTTTTTCTAGTGAAGTTCCAGCTACAGGCTGCCTTGACCTTGGCCCTTAGACCTCTCCAATGCTAAGAGATATGGGGGAATGGGAAGCAACCAGGATGGTAACAACTGGCATATGACTGATCATCAGTCAATACTCAAGCTTGTGTAGAACCTGGTACACTGTCTTCTTTCCTGACACCTATTTTTAATTGCTTATATGTATTCATTTACCCCAATCAGGTTCTTAAATTAACTTTGTGGGAGGGACACGGGCTCTGCTTTTTAGGTAAAGTTTCCAAATTAACAATATCTGGATTAATTCAGTTGCACTGGTGTCAGCTCATAGATTGTAGGATTCCCGCCTTTATTTGTGAAATACCTATTTACATCAGAGAGGAACAAGAGATATATGTTGTCTTTTAAGAGACATTTCTATTGGTTCCCATCCAAGCACCCTCAACAACAACAAAAAATCCTCCATAAACCTTTAAGTTACTTTTGCTTTTTGAAATGTCATTTTATCTCTTCTCTTCTCCAATCTCTGTATCTGGCCATTTTGGTTTTTCCACCACTTTGGCAATTTAAAACGAAGTTTCTCATTGTGCCCCAACTCTCAATGCTACAATTAAGGCCTTCACACAATTATAACAGAAGGTCTTGCATTTTTAAAGTAAATTGCACGTCTGAAGCAACACCTAGGTATCTTTAATTAGCATGTCTTCTTTTTATGTTGGTACCTGTCCCTATTCTCCTGCTAAGGTTCTTCTCCACACAACAGCCTCCTCCCTTGTTAAGGAGAACCTCAAAACTGCCATTTTTCTAGTAGGTTAATTCAGATATAAATTGTCAGCCTGATAATTTTTTTAAACTCAGTATCCCAAATTTCTCTCAGTGTTACTCAATTTTCCCCTAATCGTATTCAAAACTACCCCCTGGAAGAGGACTGTCTATTATTCTGCTATCATCTTGGTAAGATGGACTTTTGTGTTTCTTGAAATTTTATGTAAACAAAAAGCACTGCATGTAAAACTATTTGAAGAAAAGCAGGGCATAATATAATACAGTGGTTTTTAAACCCAGTTGATATCACTTGGGAAGTTTGTAAAGATGGCGACTCCTGGCTTTTATCCCACAAAATTCTGGTCAAAAAAAAGTCCAAGATATGGTCAAGGAGTCTGTATTCTTACAACAATCCTCCCTAATAATTCTGGCTATGAGTTGGGCTTGGGATCCAACCTAAGGTATTATTACAATTTCTACAGTAAAAACTAACTTTCTGGGAGATTTTGTCTCATTTTTTAAAACTTTTTATTTTGAGATAATCATAGATTGACTTGCAGTTGTGGGAAATACAAAGAGATTACATATATCTGTCACCTAGCTTCTCTCAATAATAATGTCTTGCAAATCACAGAACAATATCACAACCATGATGTTAACATTGATTCAATCCGCCTATCTTATTCAAATTTGTCCGGTTTTATTTATACTCATGTGTATGTGTGTGTGTGTGTGTGTGTGTGTGTGTGTGTGTTTAGGTCTCCTTTACCTATGTGTAGGTTTGTGTATGTAGCACCATAATCAAGATACAGAGCACTTCTAATATGACAAATGTTGTCCTTTCAGAGCTACCCTCTCCCTGACAACCATCACTCTGTTTTCCAGTTCTATAATTTTTTCATTTAAACGACATTTTATAAATCAAATCAAGAAGTATATGTGATAGGCTGAATAATGGTTTCACAAAGATATCCACATCCTAATTCCTCGAAACTATGAATACATCACCCTATATGGTAAAAGGTACTCTGCAGATATGATTATGTTCAGGATCTTAAGAGGGGAAGATTATGGTATCTGTGTAGCTCAGTTGCCTAGGCATCTGCTTTCAGCTCAGGTCATGGTCCTGGGGGTCCCAAGAGCAACCCTGTTTTCGGGGTCCCTTCTCAATAGGGAGTCTTCTTCTCCCTCTCCTTTTGCCCCCTCCCCTTCTCGTGTACTCTCTCTCACTCCCTCTTTCATATAAATAAATAAAATCTTTTAAAAACATTTTTTAAAAACTAAAAAATGAGATTATCCTGGATTGTCTTGATGGGTCTAATATAATCACAAAAGTCCTAATAAAAGGAGGCATGAGATCAGAGACATAGTAGTAGGAGAGCTGGTGATGGAGATTGGAGGGATCTGTAGGGAGGGGCCATAGGCCAAGTGATGTAGGCATCCTCTAGGAGCCGAAAAAGTCAAGGAAATGAATCTTCCCATAGAGTCTCCAGAAAGAACCAACCCTGTCAACACCTTGACTATTCAAGGCTTTAGAGAATGGTTGTGGCTTCCAAGTTTCCTGTAAGATAACAAAATTGTGTTGTTTAAGCTGCTAAGTTTACGGTGATCTTTTGAAGCTGCAACAGAAAACAAATGCAGTTAATTGACCTGTCCTAACAGGTTAAAAAAAAAAAAAAAAAAAAAAAAAAAACCTGTCCTTTTCCCCCCTCAGCATAAAGCCATTGAGATTTACCCAGGTTGTTGCTTGAGTCAGTTGTCTGCTTCCTTGCGTTGCTGAATAGGATTCCATGGTGTGGATGAACGACTGGATGTTTGACCATTCACCTGCTGAAGACAATTTGGGTTGTTTCCACTTTGGGGCTTACACTAAACCTGCTCTAACCATTCATATATGGATTTGGGTCTGATCGTAAATGTACATTTCTCTGGGATAAATGCCAAAGACTGGAATTGCTGGTCATATAATAATTGCATACTTCCTTTTCCAAGAAATGGCAGAACTATTTTCAGACTGACTCTCTTATTTTAAATTCCCAGCAGTAATGTATGAGTGATCCAAGTCCATCTCCCTCAGTTGATGTTTATTTATTTACTTATTTTTAATTGTATCCCTTCTGATAGGTGTAGAGTGATAACCTCATTAGGGTTTTAATTTTCATTTCCCTCGTAGTTATTGATGCTGATCATCTTCTCATATGTGTATTTGCTGTAAATCCTCTTTGATGAAATGTCTGCTCATGTCTTTTGCCCATTTTCTAATTGGGTTATTTGGATTTTTACCATTGAGTCTTTTTTGTGTGATTTCTTTCTTTTTTACCTTTTTATTACATTCAGTTAGCCAACATATAGTATGTCTTTAGGTTTTGATTTGGTGCTCCATGATTCATTAGTTGCATATAACACCCAGTGTTCATTGAGTCTTAAGAGTACTTTATATAGTGTGCACACTAGCTCTTTGTTCACGCGTGGTTTTCAAATACTCTTATCAGTCTGTAGCTCGTTTTTCATCTTAAGAGGGTTTTTTGCAGAGTAAAACATCTACATTTTGATGAAGTCCATTTTATCAGCTTTTTCTTTTATGGATCATGCTTTTGGCATCAGATTGAAGAACTTCTTGCCTAGTTTCAGATCCTGAAGATTTTTCTCCTAAGTGTTTTTCCTGAAAGTTTTAAAATATTACACTTTATTTTTATGTCAGTGATCTGTTTTGAATTAAGTTTGTATAGGTGTGAGAGGCAGGACTGAAGTGTTTTTGTTGTTTATGAACCTATAGGTGTCCAATTACCCCAGAGATATTTTCTGAAAACGCTATCCTCCTCCACTGAAAGGTTTTTGCACTTTTCTTGAAAAAAATCAAAGGAGCACATTTCTGTGGTTTTATACCCAGGTCTTCTATTCTGTTCCGTTGATGTTTATGTCTTTCCCTCTGCCAAGACCACACAGTCTTCATTTTTATAGCTCTGCAGTCAGACTTAAGAGAGGGCAGAGTGATTCCTCTCTCTTTAGTCTTCCTTGTCAAGATGATTTTAGCTATTGCAGGGTTTTATCTCTATATACAAATTTTAAGATAGGTTTGTCCATGTTTGGAAAAAACTTTGGCTGGTATTTTAATAAGAATTACATTAAACCTGTAGATTAATTTGGGGAGAGCTAGTATCTTTACTATATTAGATTTTCCCATCAAAGAGTACAGGATGTGTCTTCATTTATTTAGGTATTCTTTGTCTTTTATCAGCATTATATAATTTTCAGTATACAGATCCTATACATGTTTTGTTTCATTTATACATAAGTACTTTTTTCGGGAAGGGGGGCACTTTCTGCATAGATAATCATGTTTTGTGTAAGTAAGAACATGCAATGACTTTTTTTAGTCAGTGAGAAAATTCTAAAAGCAAACATACAGGATTTTGGACTAAAAGCTACTACCACATCATGGTTTTGAAAGAGAAATGATTTGGCTATAGAAGCAAAAGGGCAGAATTTAAAAAGAAGAACACTTGTCTCTATTTGATTATATGGAAAAAACTGTCAGTCCCATAGCACTGAATTTCTTCTGTGTTGAACTGGTAACTATGTCACAAGATAAAAAGTAGGATGGCTTTGATTCCCATAATTGAAACCAGCCCCATCAGGCATGATTTATGTTGTCCTTGTTTTGTAGACAAGGAAGTATGGGCCAGTTATGGAATTAGCTTTTCAATCTGCATGGGCTTAGGACTCCTCCACTTCTAAGGGCCTCTTCTTTCATCAAAGGGGCTCCAGGGTATCAAAAGCCATGTTCATTTAAGTAAGAAACAAACCTAGGCTCTTGGGCTCTCGGGGTGACATCAGGGAGCCAAGGGCTGAGTCCTCAGAGTCATGTCAAAAACAGAAACAAAACTCCTGACATTTAGTCTACCAATCTAACCACCAGACCGCATTTCCTCCTTTTAATTTCCACTCTGTCCTTCACATAATTACATCAATGCTTCACTGTGTTTATGACACATGGCACGGATTGGAGAGCTGATGTGAAATGCTCCGCCTGAGAAGGCAAAGGACTTTGAACAA
Organism: Neogale vison; assembly: GCF_020171115.1. NCBI lineage: Eukaryota > Metazoa > Chordata > Mammalia > Carnivora > Mustelidae > Neogale > Neogale vison. The sequence goes on along the minus strand of NC_058095.1, from coordinate 102,997,836 downwards.
TTGTTTCATTTGGACTGAAAGGTGATCTTAAGCACCCTGAATTCAGGTTCATCTGTGAGTAAGGCTCCAGGGCGGGAGCCCAGAACTCAAGGGCCAGAGGACCATAAGAACCCAAGAAAGATTTAGAAATCTGTCAGGACTGCCTTTAATTCTCGCCTCTTCCCCCAAGGCTTTATTTTAGATTCCCACCCCATCCGTGTGTGTGTGAGTGTGTGGGTGGGTACGTGCACATGCGTGAGTGTGAGTGTGTGTGTGTGTGTGTGTGTGTGTGTCCTTCTTCTGACTGGAATCTATGTGAAGATAACTATAGTCCCAGAAAGGTATCCACCACAGGCTTATCCACTGGAGAAGACGGAATTTCTTTCTGCCCACGACTGTCAGGAAAAGGATTATGACTACACTGCTTTCTTGGGGGGCCCTCTGAGACCACACACCGGGGCCAGGGGAATGGGAACTTAGCGTACAAAAAGACTCTTAGGAACTATTGAAGGGGAAGGTGGGAAGAAACTCAGTAAGTGCTGCACCAATAAACAGTTGGCTACTAATACGTTTTTCCATTAGAAAAAAAAAAATAGAACTAGAAATCTCCTATTAAGTCAGTTTGTTTATGAGGCATCGGGGCTGAGGTTTACTCTGCTGTCAGATCTTTCACATCTTGACTCACAACCCTACAGACTGGTCACAGTTTTATTTCTACCCTAAAATTGCAAAACTTGAAAAATCAGAATATTAAGATTTTAAGCAACTTGGCCCAGGAAGTACAGACAAATTTAGTGATCTGATAAAACGCCGGCACCTCAGAAAAGTGAAAGACTAATTGACAATTATCACAAATCAGGGGCTTGCAGTCCTTTCAAGACTGTGACTGAAAATAAATCATTTAACCTTCCTGGTTCTTCATTTCTTTACCTATGAAATGAAAAAAATGGCAGCTACTTGGTTCTGTGATTTGTCTTCTAGTGTTTTTTATGTAATGAATGTAAAGAAAAAATGCTCTGTAACCCCTAGAGCTCTCTAGAAATATAAGATACTGCAAACCATGCTTGTCTTGAGACTCATGTTTCTGAAAATAAAAATGACAATCCTACACAGTTACCTTGTGTTTATTTATTTCAATACAAGGAGGAAAAAAGTAATTTATGTAAATGTCCATACTGATTTTTACAAGACCCTGTCGGGTTATTTGGGGCAGAAAATAGTGTCATCACTTTGTTGGAGGCAAAAATGAGGACCAAATAAAACTATTTGCCAAATGTCACATAAAAAGTCATGGAACAAGACCTTTGGGCTGGGATATGATGTTAAAGAAACCAGTGTCAAAACCGTCATCCAGGTTGCCGTCCTATTTACATTACAGGGGAAAGGTGTTTGTGAGCCTCAAACATTCTGGGGTAATGACTGTTGAGCCATTTCTTCTGGAAGCTGGAAGCACGGAGTTGGACAGTAGCTCTCCCCAGCTCATGGCTGCTCTCGTCCTGTTTTCACCTAACAAATGCAAAGCACCATGATGTGGAGTAGTTTGGGCCCTCTCTAGACTGACTGCAGGATCCGTACAGCTCTCCAGCCCTCCGGAGATCGTGCAAAAGTCTCCAGCTTCTAGGATTTAATTGCGCGCTGGGAGTCAAAATGCCCCCTTGGGTGCTTTCATGCTCCTCCCACTTGGCGCAAAGATTCCCGAGAGGCAGGAAACAGCAACCTACCTCCCTATCACCTAAATTTTATGTAGTGAGGAATTTGATTTCGGAGAGAGAAGCACCCATTAGATGAGAGTGGTTTTGCCTATATTCTCTTAACAGACGAGCAGAATCACGTGAAACTTTTACAAATACCTCCTCGGAGACCAGAAATCGGCTATTCTAACACACCTTAAAAGTGAGACTAGCTTCAATTCCCTGCCTCAGAGAGTATGGCTGAAACCAAAAGCGGATTTTCCTGTAGATTTACCCCATCGTGTTTGTCCTCAGTGGTGGTGAGTGGCCCGTGTTTATTGCTCTTCGCTTTAATAACTGAAATAGCTCTGAGAAAGTCTGAAACTAGAAAAATCAAAAGCCATTTCATGGCAATGGCATTATTAAAAGCATCTCTTGTTATTTCTTTATTAGGGTGCATCCTACAATGAAAATACCCAAAGAATCAGCCTGTGTCCATTTATTATCCACATAGGTATCCCAGATTGATTCTGCGGTATGAGTTTAATTGGAACATTATTGAGAAATGCAGGTTTCCAATGAGAAGGGATTGGAAGTCTAGATAAATCACCCCAAATAACATATGGCTTTTTCCTATGAAGATCATAAGCAATTTGTATGCCATTTGTTTTCCAAGGACAGGGGGTTTTTTTTGTATTAAACTGAAATCTAAAGTAAGGTACATTGATTTACAGGAAATTGTCCCTTTACACACAAATTCATCATTTACAAATACTATTTCAGGGGGCCAGCTTGAAGGAAGGCTTACTTTTTTTTGAGCCAAGTATGTCATCAACCATGTCAGTATCTGTTTATAAACATTTTTTCCCAATTTGAGGATCCAAAATTCACAAAAATATTTGTTTTAAATCATTTCGAATAAGCGGCATAAAATCAGGGTTAGGCCTCATTTCCAGGGAAAGCTGTCTTCACTCATAGTTCACAGAAAAAGAGAACGGTGGGTGGTGGCGGTTAGGGGATAGAGGGGGTAGTCACTTAGGAGGTAGTGCCATTTTCCTAGGGAATGGGATCAGTGTTTTCTTTCTCAAGCTAAACACATCAGCGCATAGAAATGATGTGTGTTCCGGTCTCCTTTATTGTGAGAACTTTGAAAGTCCCCCAGAATTTTCCATGTGCAACTCTGAGCTTACAGACAGCCCTTTTATTACCTAGCATAATTTATTTGCAGATCTTAAAATGTCCATATGTCATGGAAGGTATGAGCCTTTGGTGAAAGATCCCGAGATGTGTCCAAGAGCTGCTTTTCCAGGGCCCAGTGCCTATGGTCTTGATTTAAGGGTGATGCACCCCCGTGGGGTACAGTTAAGCCATGAGTACCGCTAGGTGTTGGGACTGGACCCCTCCACAACGCTCTTCAGTTTCATCTGACACAAGATTAGCAATGGGGACAGGACACTCTCTATTTTTAATTCTTCCCAGCCAAAGCCTTATTGCTAGGAAAGTGTTCTTCTTTCTGGAAAGGGACTCGAAGAAAGAAAAGGTGTTGAGAACGTAAAGATGTGGGAGAATGTGCCCATCTTCCCAGGTTAGGTCAACCTGTTGTGCCTACTATGGAATGTGGTATTTTCAATGCCGAAAAGGCACAGTGGCAGGAGGAGGAGGGGAAATCTGTTTTGCTCTCTGTGAGGTCTGTCCTCTTGAGTTTCGAAGAAAAAGATTCAATATCCAATACATGTGTACTTCGAACAAGCCCGATGCCTTCCCGGAGGCCACAAGTCATCCGAAGTACAATTGGGAAAACAATGTACTTTGACGCGCTTCCCAGTATGTGACCAGGATGCTGGTGAATTTGCCGGGGTTGAGCAGCTGCTAAAGTGGAAAGAAGGAATAAGATGGCCTCAATTCTGAACACTTAGTTTCCATTCACACTGCCTTGAAAATAAGGTTTGATCTTGGTTGGTTCCCACATCAGTGATTTTTGACGACCCACGGCCCTGCATCCTGTCTCCAGCACTGGACTGGAAATACAAGTACTGTCATAGATAAGGAAGGTGGCAGAGGAACCTTTCTTTAGAGTACGAGGAACACTCTTCCGACCCCATCTTCGGCCCACCCCGCTGCCCACTCTACCAGAGACAGGAAACACACAACAGAGACACGCGCCCCTTACCACCCCCTGCCTACTTTCCCCAAATGCCTCCATCGCACCTCTGCCCGCCACTCCAGCAGCAGCAAGGAAACACCTGCTTTGTTCTGAGGTCCCCTGCAGACACCCTGGATGGTTCTGAGCCACAGCTCACTGCGTTTTACCTGGTCCCCCACCCCCGCCCCCCGCCCCCATCTTATCCTGTATATTCTGAGACCACGTTAAAAACTGCTAATTAAGATTGCAACCGTGCGAAGCAACCAGATAGTGCGAAGCAACCAGATAACCATTCCATTTGGGCTTAACTGTCTGTGCAATTCACACAGTCTATTTGACTGGGGAGCGGAGATGGGAGGTTTCTTTTGGCTTGTTTTAGGTTTCGTTTTTTTACTCTAACGAGGTTCATTTTCTGTTGTTTTTTTTGGGGGGACTGCATTTGCATCTATCCGTCATACTCCGCTCCCCCTTGTGCCTTTTGCTTCTCCTCACCCTTTCTGACTTGGTCACCTCTTGTTTGAGGGCAGACATACATTTCTCTCCGGCTCCTCTCATCCATTTCCACCGCCACCCACAAACCAGCTTTTTCCTGATCTGGTGAATCCTGTATTTTGTAATCTATGGCCCTCTCTTGAGGTTTTCAGTGCATACCCAAAGTGGACCTACAGAGATTCCCAGACGCCCTGTCTGACCATCCACACCCCTGAGGCACCCAGCTCCCTTCTCTTAAGCAGAATCACATGCAACTTTTACAAATACCTCCTCGGAGACCAGAAATCGGCTATTCTAACACACCTTAAAAGTGAGACTAGCTTCAACTCCCTGCCTCAGAGAGTATGGCTGAAACCAAAAGCGGATTTTCCTGTAGATTTACTCCGTCGTGTTTGTCCTCAGCGCCCTAGGCTCCTCTTCCACACAATCTTGTTTCCTTGCTTTGTATATTCCCTCCCTTTTGTGGGGGTGCAACACTACACGTTTGGGTCTTGCATTCTTTTATTTCAAGCCTCATGTACTTTAATTCTCTAGCTAACTGATCTTCGCTCTGGCCCAGAGTGTTTTCAGACAGCTCCATTTGTCCCTTCCGAGTGTCTTTGATACATTACGCTAGGAAAACCCCGTGGGATGTAAATTAGTTTCTATTTCTTTCCTTTCACAAATGGGGAGACTGAAAGCGGAGAGAGGCTGAGTGTGGAGCACGGAGCTTGCGGTAAGCAGATTCAGGAGCCCAGTCCTTGCTTCTCGCTGCTCTCACTGAGAGGGAACCCTCGTCGTTCCTTGCCAAGTCCTCCAAGGAGCTCCAGTGACTAATACAATTCACTGCTTACGAGAAGGTCTCATTGTAGGCTTGCAGGCAACTTCCCTGTGTGGACCAGATTCTTTCCACCTTTTGTAGGGGCAGACGCTGTATTCTAAGGGCACCTGAAACCTCTCCATCAATGTACACGATTATGCTGGGACCCCTTTTGGGTTCAGATAAAATTGTTCTTTAATTGGTCTTTGATGGTCACTGTTTCACAATCCCTGACCTCCTTCCTCCCCTTCCAGATCCCTGAGAGCCAAGAAAGCATATGATCACTTCTGCATGCCATTTCTTTATTTAACCTTCCTGCCAATCACACACTTAGAATCTGTTTCAGGTCATGACAGAAAATTTAACTACAGCGATTAGCCACAGCTCATCAAGAGCTACAAGGACCTGCTGGAATTTTCCTCAGAAATCAATGCACTCAACTGTGACATGCTGATTGAGATAATGAGCTGCAAGATGAAAATTAAGGAATAATAGAATAGATATCTTTTTTTCCCCCTCCTACTAAGAAGGAAGAGAAAAGCAAAATGGAAAAAAAGGAGAGAATGGAGAGGAAGCTAGGAACTTGAGCTGATTTTCTAAAGCATTCCTTGTTTAATTTTTCCCACCTAAATCTGACTAAGTCCACTGCTATCCAAGGCATTTGCAGATTTCCACCAGTTGTGGCTTTCAGGCTGAGGAATGTCTTTGGAAGAATGCAACTTGAATTTGTCTTAGGCTGTGTGAGTCTTAAGAGCCACAGTGCCAGCAGTTTTTCTCCAAATCCCTTTTCGTTTTACCCCTCCTCTTCCCAAGGATCGTCTTTAATATTAGCTTTTGTTTGGCACCAGTACTTTGTATTGGATGTCTGAGCTTTAGTTGTTGGCATGCAGACACGGCCCCCAGTGCCCATTTGCCATTGTCCCCCTGGAATTCCAGAGGCCTCTGGGCCACCTGGCCCTGCTGCCCTCTCAGGGGAGGCGCGACCTCTACGCAGGGGATCCGGTGTGTGGAAGCCAGTTCCCACGGCTCCTCATCGCAGCCTGGCCCCCCTTCTTCCGAAGGAGGATGGAGGGGGGTGGTGAAGCACGAAGGCTGCCAGAAGATTTTGTTCCCTGAAGTCCCAGCCCATCTCTTAGGGAGAGCAACTAAGTGGCAATCATTGCACCATGAACTTCGGTTATGAGATCGTAACACTGCAGTGGAGGGCTGGGGGGACGGCACATGGGCGCATCCTGTGGGTGCGTATTGGGAGGGTGGAGGCGAAGGAGGAAGAAACATTTTCTGCTAAACATCTCAGAAAAGAGTTCTCTGGCAATTCCAGATCACTCACATTCAAGACACCTTGAGCACAGAGATGACAGCCCTTACCTAATCGTAATTGACCCTGTGGCGCATCTACTGAATTGCTTTTCATCTTAATGGGTAAGTTTATGTAGAGGTCTACATTAAACTTTCAGTGTTTGTTGCACAAATAACTCTATCACTCACCCCTCAAAATAGAAGATGCATGTGTATAAGCGTACATATCAACAGCTTGAAATGAGACGGAGATACAAAATCATCAACATCTTGAATCTAATTAAAAATGAAGAAGTATAAATTGATTAAACTTCACACAAAAAGCAATGCTTCCCAAGAATCATTTAAAATACACATAGAGGGGCACCTGGTTGGCTCAGCTGGTAGAACACGTGACTCGGGATCTCTGTGTTATGAGTCCAAGCCCCACGTTGGGTGTAGATCTTACATTAAAATACAAACATACAGGGCACCTGGGTGGCTCCATCAGTTAAACACACGCCTTTGGCTCAGGTCATGATCCTGAGGTCCTGGGATCGAGTCCTACATCAGGCTCCCTCTCCTTCTCCCTCTCCCCTTGCTCATTCTCTCTTTCTCTCAAAATGAATAAATAAAATCTTTTTAAAAATACATACATACATACATGTACATGTAAATACATATGTACATACATGTATATGTAAATGCACATATATATTAAATTCATACATATATATGTAGTAAAAAAAAATTAATGTTCGTGTGCACATTTCCCCTTTTCTCTCCAGTTCTCTGTCATTTTCTTCTCTTTTTTATAACTGACCTTCTCTTACCCAGAGAAAAACGCTGCGGAAGAGACAAGGCAGCCAAACTAAGGGGAGAAAGCATGAGATGTAGCTCGGTGGGCTACACTGCCACCCTCTCCCGGACGAGGCATGTGACCTCAGCACAACTCTTCAACCTTCTGTGCCTCATTCTTATCAACAAGAGAGCCTTTTCACATTACGTGGTGAGGAGATGATGGTAGGGAGCTCACAGCTTTGCAAACCTCTCCATGGAGATCCACGAGTTCATCAACACTAAGGTCTATAACGTTGCAATCTCAGAACTTACAGTTTATTTTTATAATGGATGATGCACCACACCTCATAGTAGCATCTTTTCCCCCCCTAAAGCTACATAAAACAACGGTGCTTCTTAACAATTGGTGATGTCTACATTTAATAAAATACAGTTTGGTTTAAAAGTGATTGGGATTAAAAGGTGTATGGTATTATGCAAAAATCACATTTTCTTGTTCAGACAAGATGGATCACAGAAGTACTTTCCCTGACCTGTTCTGAACAACTAAAGACATGCACCAAGTGACCAAGTAGCCAGCTGAACCAAAAGGAAGGACTCCTTAAGTTGAAGGAAAATATGTCTCTCTTTAAAAATGTCATGCTTAGGGGCAGCCGGGTGACTCAGTTGGTTAAGTGTCTGCCTTCAGCTCAGGTCATGATTCCAGGGTCCTGGGATGGAGCCCTGCCTTAGGCTCCCTGCTCAGTGGGGAGTCTGCTTCTCCCTCTCCCTCAGACCACCCCCACACGTGCTCTCGCTGGTGCTCTCTCTGTTTCTTTCTCTCAAATGAAAAAAATCTTGAAAAACAATGTCATGCTTAGAAGAGCTCCTCCCTTGGTTTAACTGTCACTATCCTGAAATTCTTCATAAGTTCCGAACAAGGGCTCCTGCTTGTTCATTTTACACTGGCCTAGAAAAATGATGTAGCCCATTCCGATGGGAAATTTATTTGGTTAAAAAGAATTAAAGGCTATTTGATTCCTCTTACCTTTTGGCTTCTGGCCTCTAGTATGGGAGACGTTCAGTTTCTCAAAAAGGGTTATAAACTCCGTAAGGACTTGAATCTGAGCATTTCAGGCACACCGTGTTCTGTTTTCAGAGTCTGTGGCGGCTCAAGTTCACACTGGAGAGCACTTACATACTGGATTTTGAAGGTTAGAAAGTGATAAACTATTTCAAATTCTCTATCTTTTAAAATAAAGGGCCTTAGGGAAAAGTACCATACTTTGTTACAATTTGAGGGAGAAATCTCCCTGAAACTCTAAGACAGCTTTTCGTATATCCATGTTATATATGGCATATCATGAAGTTTTTTTCCTAAAGAATATGATTAAAAGCAGAGTTACTGTCAGAATCTATTCTGGTTATATTTTTTATCTTCAGCCAATAGCTACATCTTTTGTTTTATTTGAAACCAATATGGTCTAAGCACTTGGACAATTTTCTCTGCTAAAACCAAGGGAATTTAAGTCCCTCCTTTGAAATTTGTCATTTAGAGCCAAATTTGATTCAGCAATAAATTGTGAACATGAATCTATAAAATATACACCTAAACTCCGAGTTTCTGGGTGATCTGAGGGAGGATGTTGATGCGATGAAATGAATAGACTCACCTAACACATGTGGAGTTTGTAAAACCCGCTCAAATATATAAAGATCTTGCCAAAGTCTAAGATTAAATATTGTCACTTTCAAGCTTGTTTCAAAATTGAGTATTTCCAAAGGTTTCACAGGTGTGATTGGCTTGTTTAAAAGCTTGAGGAAGTGAGAAGATACATAAAGACTTAAAAGTCTCTTTGCTTTGGGAGCAACAGAGATTCAACTAAGGAACAAGACAAAGATAACCATGTTAAAAAGTGAAATTAAAAAGATATCAATGCAAAGGATACCAACAATGCCCAAATCCAGTCACTTCTTTTCCTCTTTATTTCAAGGGAAGTAGATCCATGGAAGACAATGTCAAGGGGCACTCTCATGACTGTTAACCTCTGGGCCCAAACCACAATAGAAACTGAAATGAATTAGACTGGAATACTCCTTTTGAGGATTTCCCAAACAGATTAGGTAACATCTATCTTATCTCAAAGATCGAGGCACAATCTGTGTGAAATTAACAGTTTAAGAGTAGTGTTTTTTGTTTTGTTTTGTTTTTTAAGATTTTATTCATTTATTTGACAGATAGAGATCACAAGTAGGCAGAGAGGCAGGCAGAGAGAGAGGGAGGAAGCAGGCTCCCCGCCGAACAGAGAGCCCGACACGGGGCTCAATCCCAGAACCCCAGGATCATGACCTGAGCCAAAGGCAGAGGCTTTAACCCACTGAGCCACCCAGGTGCCCCAAGAGTAGTGTTTTAAAAAAAAAAATTGTATAAACAACAGAGAAAGGTAAGGGGTATGTTGTAGGATGAGGAGGAATTTAAAATCAGGGTTCTTGGGTTCTAGTTCCTTAGTTCGGTCACATTGGTTCTTTGGATGGTTCTTCTTATTTCCTCACTGAAAGTTACTTCATGATACTTGAGATCCTTCCTTCCCACCAAAGCCACATTTCTTATGGGGGGCCCTCTCTATAACCATCTCTAAAATTGTAGACGTCTGTTTTGCAAAGTCTAGGGCGAGTACCTAAGTTCTCAGTGCATTCTTCTCCAGGACAAATAAATATATAAAGAGGACATAGGCACCTTCTTCCAAAATGTTTAATAGTATATATCACCAACTCTCTGCCCCCTGCCTCTTTGAGTTAGAATTTGCTCTGGCTTAACAACCCCTCATATTACTTTCTCTCTTTTTTCTTATATTTAGCAATATCCCCCAAATGCAACATCACACCTTCAACCTTACAGCAGCAAGGAACACCTTCATTTCCTTTACTTTGTCTAGAGGTTCTGGATGAATTTGGGTAGGGAGAAGAAAGGCAAGAGAAAAATAATGAGAGCAAGTATTCCGTGATACTCTGTGAACAGATCCTTAAAAAAAAAGAAAAAAATGAGTTGTCTTTCTAAGGCAGTCAGTACTGTTATATAAAAAAAAAATCAGCATTATAAAAATGTAATACATATTAGAGGTCATCAATGTGTAAAGCTTTATCAATTCCCTTTCGAAGGCAAGAGGAAAAAAAAAGTTTGGGAGCCAAAAATTAAGTAAATTTTATCGTAATGAATAAATGCATCGAACATTTGAACATTTATTTCAGTGCTTCTCTTCAAGGAGAAATTTTGCTCCACACGCTTACCCAAGTGGCAATTTGGCAATGTCTGGGGGCATTTTTTATTGTCACAACTAGAGGGGACTACTGACATCTACCAAGCAGAGGCCAGGAATGCTGCTGAGAGTCGTCCAATGCACAGGACAGCCCGCCCCAGCCAAGAATGGTCTGGTCCCAGATGCAAACAGTGCCAAGGTAGAGCAGTCTGGCTCTACTTTAGTCACAGATGAACCACAACAAGAGCAAGGACAGACTCATTAGTAACTGCCTTCACAATCCCTCTGATGGGTGCTGCAACCACAGGGGAGGCATCTGCCCAGGGGTTGTTCTCATGGAGACCCTGAGTCCAATCTTTCTGATCCTCTCTTCTTCCCTCTTTGTCGCTTTAACTACTCCAACTCCCAGAGGCTCTCCATCTCCCCCTAGTAATTGGACTGACTCTGCCCCCTGTCTATGATTTAAACAGCGGGAAGCTTGACTTTGACACGCAGAAATCAGAAGTCCTGAAGCTCAAGAAAGCAAAAATCTGTGCAGAGGCTTAAAAATAGCCTGGTGCAAAGAGTGTCAAGAGGTAGACACTCTAATCATAAACATCAGGGAGCGTATTCTAAAAATGTTCCAAGTAGAATCTGAAAATCTGACACAAAGTCTTTTGTCAGTTTGATTTTACCGGAAAGTCAGAGTTTGAGGCAGTCAAGGTTAGAGTGCTGATTTGTAAGAACTTTCAGCTAGAATACTGTCTTGCCTTCCTCCTTTGAAGTCTGAGCCACAGCCCCCAAGTGTTTTGGTTCTTTTATACCAATTTACTGTTCTCATACTTCTGCTTCGAATTTTTTCTTCAATATAATGTGGGAAACTGATTTTTGTGGACATTCCTACTGTGAATATTTGCATTTTTGAACATTATCTGAATGGCACCATGTTCCTCAAACAACTGAAATCACAGAGCCTTGCAGGTAGCAATCAGAGTAATTTCATACGGACAGAAATTATTATGCTGAGCAGAAAACCAGAGTAAAAGCATTCTAAGGATAAAAGAAATCAACCATAAAAGTGCAACAAAAAGCAAGCATTTGTCTAAAATAGTAAAAAAGAGAGAAAGAGAGAGATTAGTCTTTTATCATTGTATTGGAGTCGTTTGTATTTTTCTTGGATAGAAATATATGTTTATATGCCCATGAATATACATGGACATGTGTACACATACACCTGTAGAACACGTATCTCTCTCTCTCTGAAAACTTCAGTTATTAACTGATATTTATATTCTTGTCAACAATAATAGCAAAGTGCAGAGTAGTGAGTATCGGAACAATGAATGCCTTCTAAGGGATCTGAATATTGTCAGAAGCTGAATAATCCATCCCAAACTTTGCTCACCACACACCTGAAAAGGGACAAGTCTCTTTTCAGTGCACATGACATATTTTCATACTAAAATTTTGGTTTATTAAGTATATATTTTTTTCTGCGGCCACCTGGGTGGCTCAGTCAGTGAAGCGTCTGCCTTCGGCTCAGGTCATGATCCCAGGGTCCTGGGATCAAGACTCACATGGGCTCCCTGCTCAGTGGGGAGTCTGCTTCTCCCTCTCTCTCTGCCCCTGCCCCTACCCGCCCCGCTCATTCTCTCTCACTCAGTTTCTTTTTCTCAAACAAATAAATAAAATCTTAAAAAAAGAATATATTTTTTTCTGTTACACAGAACAAAAAGGAGATAGTTTAAGTCATTCTTTCTCAAATTACTGCCAAGTCTTCCTTATTCAATATAGATAATAAATGAGATAACTCTGCCCAAAAGAAAAAGAAAAAATACGGGGCAGGGGGGTGGGGGAAGAAATAGTAATGAGAAGGGACTGATGTCCTGTGGGACCTGATCTTAAGGAAAGGGTCACAATATTATAGGGTAGAGTTTTCTAGCAGAGATTTCAAAATATCTGTGTTTTCCTACCACTTTAATTTGGGGAGAATAAGCCCCTTCTTGGGGTCTCACTTTCCTCACCTGTATAATAAGGTAAGCAATGTCATGTTAAGTTGCTTTGAAAATGCCAAAGAGCAACATACATGCCATTTAATGTTTAATATGAAAATTGCTAGAAGGAAATTATTCTGGCTGGGGCACCTTCATGTTTAGAGGACAACAAGATGTACCTGAGATGAAGAATGGCCATTTGGCGTCACTACTAAAACTGGTCAGCTTCCATGAGAATTTGTGCCATGGAACTGGCACCTCCGTCCTCCCTTCCCTCACGATTCTGAAACAAGCAGTCATCAGCTGGAAAGGAAGGGACCCACACCAATGAGTTTCATCTCTTGGTTGCTGGTCCAATTCATACACTTGGAAGTAGGACACACACTGCTATGAGCTATGGCAATTCCCTTTCTGGCCAAATAAGGTGGTGATAATGGCAGCTAATAATAATTCTAATCTACAAACAATAGCTAATATTTATTGACTATTTGACAATGATCAAACACTGGGCTAAATTCTTCCCATTGATTTTTTTTTCATTTATTGCTCACAAAAAGTTTCTAAGCAAATGTTTATTATTACTCCCATTTTACATATCAAAAAAATGGAGGTACAAGATTAAGAAACCAGTTGAAGGCCATGCAAAGAGTAAGCTTTGGAAGCACAATGAGAGAGTTCTAGAAAAATTACAAAATTACCCAGGCTCTGCAATGAAACGTTAATGTTCTATCTGACATCCAGGATAGAAGGGAAAAGAGACAGGAGAAAAGAACACACCTAGGTTTTCTTGGCCGAAGCCAATTACTAAGTCTTTGATGTCGGGGAACACACGTCTGATGCCTTTAACCCAATATGATACTAGGCACATAAATAAATTCTTGTCTGTTCAGCAAGCAAGTTTTTCATGAAGACCTGGAGGTGAGGGAACTTCATCTTTCTCTTGCTGGTTCATGTCAACAGCTATGGTAGCAGGACATCCTCATGTCCTTTAATTATAAATGGGAATCCCCATGGCTCCTTCATTCTCACCAACACTCCTTTGGGCTCCTCTGTGGGATTCACGGCAATTGTGTTTCCTCCCCCATCCACGCCTTCTTTAGGACCATCCACTACCCAAGCCTCTACAGCAGCATGAAGCTTCTCACCCTTGCCTCGGAAATCCACAGTTGAGCTGTTTCCCACTGCTGAGTGCCTCTAAGCATCGTTGTTGTGACCACCACCATCAAGCATCGATGCTTGGACTTGGCCCCCAGGAGACTTCTGGTGCCACCACACCTGCCAGGGATGAATATCTGTGTTCTTTCTCTGTTGAAACCCTAATCCCCATTGTGATAGTATGTGGAGGTGGGGCTACTGAGAGCTCATTAGGTCATGAGGATGGAGCCCCATGATGGGATTTGTGTCCTAAAAAGAGACACAAGAGAGCTTGCTTCTCCTCTCCCTCTCAGCCTTGTTAGGACATAGCAAGGAAGAGAGCTCTCACCAGGAACTGCATCTGCCTGCACCTTGGTCTTTGACTTCCCAGAAATAAATATCTGTTGTCGAGCCACCCAGTCTGTGGTATTCTGTTACTGCAGCCAGAACTGTCTAAGACACCACATTTTCTGCTCTTGTCTCGGTATGGCTGGCACATCCGAGCCATGTTTTCTGGGGTTAATAATGGAGGCCACGCAGAAAATTCACACAGAAGTAGGGAATTGCCTCCTCTCCCGAGTGTGACCTTTTGGTACATGAACATAAAAGTTTCATGGCAAAATTACTCTGGTGGCTGGGGGTGGGGAATGGATTGGCTTCGTGCTGTGGTGCGTGACTGCCTAATCAGCTGTCAGACAAACATCCACGAGGCCACGTTCCATGACCTGAGAGTACAAGACATCCTTCCTCTGGGTGGCAGGCGGTGCTGAGTAAGAAGCCGAGGCCATAGAATGCTCAGAGGGCTTCTGTGCCCAATTTCCTGGGCACAACAAGGAGCAAAGGATGAACCCAGTAGGTAAACATGGGGAGAAAACATCGGTTAATGATATTCTCCAATTAACTTCATAATTTTACAAAAAGAGGGAAACAATCTTTTTTTCCCTTTCTTTTTTTTTTTTTTTTTAAATGCGTTGGGAGCTAGAAACCACCGGCCTTGGTCTTACAGTGTTCTAGGTCCAGTTGGACCAGGGTGCCATGGTGTAGTATCAAAACAGGGACATTGAAGTGACCCAGATAGAATTTTCTAACTTCCTTGACAGATGATAATGCCTGTCCCAGACAGCTATTTGAAAGGCTAGAACGCGACAGTGAACCTACAGCCCTTGTATCGACTCACCACATGGCTCTTCACGTTTATCCTCCGTTTATGCACGAAGCATGGTTTAAAAGGACCTGTCCTTGGGAGCAGCAAGGAACAGGGCAGGGGAGGTACTGGGCCCACTCTCCACTAAGTCCTGGGGAGGGACGAGGAGGACGGGGTGGATATCTGCGCAGGAGTGAGTTTTAGAGGCAGCTATGCAGTGATGGAAACAAACTGAATCTGCTTGGGAGCTGCAGGGAAGGTAAGGAGAAGAGACTAAGAGTACAGAGTCAGCCTGTCTCTGAAAAGTTCAAGTGTAGCCCTTCAGCCTCCTGAGGAACACCTCAGACGCAGAGACGCCACACGGGTCTTTGTTGACACACTCTCATTCTTCCCTTCATTCCTGCCATCTTCCTTTGCTTAGCCATGGGCCCTTTCTACACATGGCAAAGGCTACGTTAGAAAGGTTAGAAAAGATTAAGACGTGCTGAAACTGCAGCCCACCTCCAGGTCTGAGGCCTAGCTGCTTGGTTAGCAAGGTCTACTGAGTCAGCGAGGTCCAACGGTGACCATTTTCAAAAACGTTATTTATAGATTTCCTCCATCAATGTTTTCTCTAACTCTCTCTTTACATGAGAAAAACAAAACAAAACAAAAAAAGGGTGGTTTTATTCCTTCCCACACAAAGCATCTGTAACAAAGCAAAAGTAGCATTTTAAATGACAGATTCACCCAGGGGGGGTCTCTCTAGAATGTTTAGTTTTTGTGAACAGAACCCACTGAAGGAGAAGCACATGAGGGCTTAGATACATAAAAATTGCCAGCATTAAGGAAAAGGCACAGGCTCATATTATCTGTGCTGGTTTGTGGTATTATATAATTTATTGTACTTTTCATAAGTGTGCCGGCCTTGTGAATTGTCTTCATTTCGCTACAGAAGCTGCACTGAGTCATTTGCTATCTTGGCGCAGGATTTTCTTTTCTGTTTTCATATTTATGAATTTGTCCTCCTGGAAAATATCAAGGTCAATTTCTGCCATTTGTTGCAAAATGCAGAAGGTTTAACTGAAGGTGATGTTGATTATGCATGCGTCCAAATATAGATCTAGGTCTTAAATATGTATTTAAAAACTGAAAACACTTAGATGGGAACACATACAAAGGCACAAAGTAAACAAAACAAAACAAAAAAGTGAAACGAAATCTGAAATATGTTTTCTTAACCCACAGCATCGTGCTGTATGAGGCGGGAGGTCCCTGTCTCTGCAATGACTCGTTCTCGGTTAATAATAACAGTCGAAAAAGAAAATATGAAGGTAACAAAGGATAGCTCGCAAATTAAGTTTTTGAACAAATAGGGATTTTTATTTAGTTGATGTTTTGCTTTGCCAGAGATCTACTTTTATATTTCTAGAGAAATCCACAGTGACTCCGACTCCAACACTATTATGAAATAAATCAAAGTATCAGGGAAAACTGAAGACAATGGACACTTTCCTCCACCCCTTTTAGACAGAGCTCTGGAGTCCCAACAATTTCCTGGGCACAACAAGGAGCAAAGAAAGGATGAACCCGGTAGGTAAACATAGGGAGAAAACATCAGTTAATGATATTCACCAATTAACTTCATAATTTTACGTAAAGAGGGAAACAATCTTTTTTCCCTTTCTTTTGTTTTTTAAAATGTATTTCTTTAAATTCAATTAGCCAATTTATAGTGCATCATCAGTTTCAGATGTAGTGTTCAATAATTTCTCAGTTGCGTATAACACCCTGTGCTCATCACATCACGTGCTCTCCTTAATGTCCATCAAACAGTAACCCCACCCCTCCACCGCCTTCCCTCCAGCAGCCCTTAGTTTGTTTCCTGTAGTAAAGAGACTCTCATGGTTTGTATCCCTCTGTGATTTCTTTCCACTCACTTTTCCCTTCCTTCCCCTATGATCATCCTCACTGTTTCTTATATTCCACATATGAGTGAAACCATATAATTGGCTTATTTTGTTCAGCATAGTACTCTGAGGGAGACAATCTTTCAGTTGGAAATCAGAATCAGTAAAACCAAAAAATAGAGATCATAGGTTGCTGTGGGATAACTACAAAGCACTGACTTGGATGCTAGAAGCAAATGGAGAAATGCCTTGAGTATTTGGAGGAAGGCTGAATTACAATTCAGCAAAGCACAAAATAAAGACATCGGAGAACATGCAAGGACTCAGAAGATTGAATACCCATGCATCCTTTCACAGAGAATATTATTCACCAAAACAAAGGAATAAATCAAGACATTGATTATGGAAGCAGCAGGCTCCAACAACAGAGCTGGGAAGGGAAATCCCCGAATGACCACTAGGTCCCTGGAGATCAATGAATCCACATTAGAGAAGACAGAGGCCACCAGGAGTGAGGTTTTCAGAAGAAGGAAGCTGAAGGGTCATCCAAATTAGTAGAACCTTTTTTCCCCCAGATGTAAATCTTTTGGGGGACAATTTTATTTTTTATGTTAAAATATTCATTACATAAAATGTAAGATTTTTAGCTATTTTTAAGGGTATAGTTTCGTGGCGTTAAGTACATTCACATTATTGTGCAACCGTCCGTTACCATCCATCCCCAGAACTTTTTCAACTTCTCCAACTGAAACTCTACCCTTTAAACACTAACTTCCCATGCACCCTCCCCTCAACCCAAGGTAACTACCAGAGTAGTTTCTGTCTCTCTGAGACTGACTAGTCCCGGTACCACATGTAAGCAGAATCATATTCTTTCTTCTGTGTCTGGCTTATTTCACTAAACATAAGGTCTTCAATATGCATTCATACTGTAGCACGTCAGAATTTCTTTCCTTTTTAAGGCTAAGTAATATTCCATTTTCTGAACCTACATTTTGAGTGTCCATTTGCTCATTGATGGCTGCTTGTGGCTACTGTGAATAATGCTGTTGTGAACATCAGTGTGCAAATATCAGTTCATGTCCCTGATTTCATTTCTTCTGCATATAGCCTACATGGTAATTCTATGTTTAATTTTTTTGAAGAATCACCGTACTTTTTTCCAAAACAGACCCATGGTTTCATATCCCACCGGCAATGCACAAGGGTTCCAATTTCTCTACAAGCTTGCCAATACTTATTTTCTGTTTTTTCAGTACTAGCCAAGCTAATGGGTGTGAAGTTGTATCTCATTGTGATTTGGGTTTGCCTTTACCTAATAATTAGTGATGTTGACTATATTTTTATATGCTTATTGGCCATTTGCATATCTTCTTTTGGGGCGATATCTCTTTAAGTCCTCTGTGCAGTTTTTGTGGGTTTTGTTTTGTTTTGTTTTGATTTAAAGGGTTTTTTAATTTATTTGACAGAGATAGAGAGTATGAGTAGGCAGAGCAGCAGGCAGAGGGAGAGGGAGAAGCAGGCCCTCAGCTGATGTGGGGCTTAATCCCAGGACTCTGGGATCATGACCTGAGCCAAAGGTAATGGCTTAACCAACTGAGCCACCAAGGTGCCCCTCCTCTGTGCAGTTTTTAATTATTTTGTTTTTGTTAGGTTTTACGAATTTTTTATGTATTCTGGATAACAGTCCTTTATCACATACGATTTGCAAATGTTTTCTCTTATTCTGTGGGTTACCTTTTCTCATCGATAGTGTCTTTTGATGTACAAAGTTTTATTCTGAAGAAGTCTGATTTAATTATTTTTTCTTTTATTGTCTGTTTTTTGGCATGATAGCCAAGAAATCCTTGCCAAATCCAAATGCTTCCCTTCTATGTTTTCTTCCACGAGTTTTATGATTTTAGATCTTTTTTTTTTTTTAAAGATTTTATTTATTTATTTGAGAGAGACAGAGAGAGAGCATGAGTGGGGAAAGAGGTAGGCACAGGTAGAAGCAGGCTTCCTGCTAAGCAGGCAGCCCAATGCAGGACTTAGTCCCAGGATCCTAGGATCATGACCTAAGCTGAAGGCTGACACTTAAAATGACAGAGCCACCCAGGCGTCTCTGATTTTAGATCTTATATTTAAATCCATTTTGAGTTAATTTTTATGTATGGTATAAGGTGTCTGACTTCATTCATTTGTATGTGGGTATACAGTTTTCTAACACCACTTGTTGAAAAGACCATCGTTTTTCTATTTAATGGCTTTCGTCTCCTTTTTGAAACTCATTTGATCATACCTATGAAAGTTGACTTCTGGGCTCTATAGTCTGTTCCATTGGTCTCTACAGTCTGTCATTTATGACAGTTTCATGATGTTTTGATTACTGTACATGATAGTATATGAAATAAAAAAGTGTGAGAGCTCCAACTTGCTTCTGTTTCAAGATTGTTTGACTATTTGGGGTTTCTTGAGATTCCATATAAATTCTGGAATAGATTTTTCTATATTTGCCAAAAAATCCTAGGAATTTTGGTAAGGATTGCAAAGAGTCTGAAGATTGCTTTGGGTAGTAATAATATCTTATCAGTATCAACTCTTCCAATCCGTGAACACAGGATGCCTTTCTATTTATTAGTGCCTATAATTTCCTTTCAGCAAAGTTCTGTAGTTTTCATAGTATAAGTCTTTCGCCTCTTTTGACTAAGTTTATTCTCCAGTATTTTACTCTGATTCTACTGTAAATGGAATTTTTTTTTCATTTCCAATTTGGATTGTTCACTCTTAGTATGAAGAAATGCTACTGATTATCACATATTGATTTTGTATCTGGAAATGTTGATAAATTTATTAGTTCTAACAACTTTTTGTGGACTCTTGAGGGTTTTACATATAAGATTAGCTCATCTGTGAACAGAGATAATTTTACTTGTTCCTTCCCAGCTTGGATTTATTTTATTTCTTTTTCTTGCCCAGTTGCTCTGGTTCGGACTTCCAATACTATGTTTTTGTTTGTTTGTTTGTTTGTTTGTTTTAAATATTTTATTTATCATTTGAGAGAGAGAGAGACAGCAAGAGAGGGAACACAAGTAGGGGGAGTGGGAGAGGGAGAAGCAGGCTTCCCGTAGAGCAGGAAGCACAATGGGGGATTTAATCCCAGGACCCTGGGATTATGACCTGAGCGAAGGCAGACATTTAACAACTGAGTCGCCCAGGTGCCCCTTCCAATGCTATGCTGAATAACATTACAAAAGCAGACATCCTTGCCTCGTCCCTGATCTTAGAGTAAAAGCTGAGAGTCGTTTATTTAATTTATTTATTTTTAAATATTTTATTGGTTGATTGATTGATTGATTGATTGCAAACTAGGAGGGGCAGAGGGAGGAGAGAGAGAATCTTAAGCAGGCTCCACTCTCAGCACAGAACCTGACATGGGACTTGATCTCACGACTCTGATATCATGACTTGAGTTGAAATCAAGAGTTGGACGTGAGCGGATGGAGCCACCCAGGCACCCCAAAAATGTTTCAATCTTTTAAAATTGAGTATGATATTAGTTTTGTGCTTTTCAAATATGGGGATTATTATGTTGAGATAGTTTCCTTCTATTCCTAGTTCGTTGAATATTTTTATCATGAATGGGTGTTGAATTTTGTGAAAAGTTTTTTTCTGCATCAATTGAGATGATCACGTGACTTTTATCTTTCATTCTATTACTGTGGTGTATAATACTGATTCACTTTGAAATGTTGAACCACCCAAATGTCCCAGGAATAAATTGTAATTGATTATGGTGTATAATCTTTTTAATGCCCTGTTAAATTCATGAGGATTTTTGTATCAATATTCATCAGCAATACTGGCCTTTAGTTTTCCTTTCCTGTAGTGTCTCTATCTTGCTTTGATATGGAGATAATAATGGCCCCAGAAAATGAATTAGGAAATGTTCCCTCCTCTACAATTATTTGAAAGAGTTTGAGAAGGATTGATGTTAAGTCTTTAAATATTTGGTAGAATTCGTTAGCAAATTCATCTGGTCCTAGGATTTCATTTGGGGGAGGTTTTGACTACTGATTCTACATACTTTGTGGTTTAGGTCTATTCAAATTTTCTATTTCTTCATAGTTCAGTCTTGGCAGGTTGTGTTTTTCTAGTAATTTTCAATTTCATCTAGGTTATCCAATTTGTTGGCATACAGTTTTTCATAATACTTTCTTATAATTCTTTTTACTCTTCTAAAATCTGTAGTAATGTCCCCTTTCATTTCTGATTTTAGTTATTTAAGCCTTCTCTATTTTTCCGCCTTTGGCAATCTAGCTAAAGGACTATCAATTTTGTCAGTCTTTTCAAAGAACTAACTCTTAGTTTCATTGATTTTTCTCTTCTGTTTTCCTGTTCTCCATTTTATTTGTCTCTGCTTTAATCTCTATGACTTCCTTCTATGAGCTTTGTAGTTAGTTTGCTCTTCCTTTTCTGGTTCCTTAAGGTATAAAGTTAGGTTATTGATTTGAAACTTTTCTTCTTTTTAAATGTATTTATGATAATTTTTTCCTTTAGTACTGCTTTTGTTGCATTCTATAAGTTTTGGTGTGCTGTGTTTCCATTTTTATCTATCTCGATGTATTTTCTTAATCCCTTCATAATTTCTTCTTTCACCCATTCATTGTTTAAGGGTGTGTTGTTGGAGATTTCCATATGCTTATGAATTTTTTAGTTCTCTTCTGCTGTTGAATTCTAATTTCATTCTACCATGATCAGAAAAGATACATGGTAGGATTCAATCTTTTGCATTCCTTTAGACTTGTTTTGTAGCTCACAGCATGGTCCATCCTGGAAAATAACCTGTGTGCAATTGAAAAAAGATGTTGATTCTATTATCATTGGGTGGTGTTCTATACATTTGTCAGGTCTAATTGGTCTCCATGATGACTCATTTTTCTCTTACTGCTTTCAAGACTCTATGTCTCTAGCTTGTGATGGTTTGATTATGTCTCTTTTTGGATCTCTTTGGGTTTATCCTACATGAATTTCACTGAGATTCTTGGATTAGTATTTCCATTTCTTTCTTCCAATTTTAGAAGTTTTTAGCAATTAATTTAGCCAATAATCTTCCTGTCCCTTTCTCTCTATCTCTCCTTCTGTGGTTCCCATAATGTATATATTCATCTTTTGATGGTATTCCATAAGTCCTTTGGGCTCTGTTCACTTTTCTTCATTCTTTTTTCTTTTTACACTTGGCTTCGATTATTTTAAATGACCCATCTTCACATTTGTTGTCCCATACTTCTGTTTGTCTTTGAACTTGCCTACCGAGTTTTCCAAATCAGTTATTGTATTTTTCAGCTCCAGAATCTGTTTGATTCTTTTAAAAAATAATTTCTATTTCTTTCTATTCTCATTTCAACTATTTACTGTTTTCCTAATTTCCTAATTTCCTTTAGTTCATACTAAATATACTGAACATATTTAAGTTTTTTTTTTCACTGTTCCAAAATTCAATGTTTATAGTTATTTTAAAGTCTAAACCATGTGGTTCTTAAAAGACTGTTTCTGGATATTTATTTTATTCTTTTGAGTGGGTCATGTTTCCCTGTTTCTTTGCATGACTGTGAACTTTTGTTGAAAATTGGGCATTTACAAAAACAGCTACCTTTGCCAGGTTTTGCAGAGTGCCATGGAAAAACCTCTACTGATTTGCAAGTCCTTGAACCTTGATATCAGTCTAGGGTGATAGCTTCAGGCTTTTTCAGGTCTTTTTGAACATTGTCCTGTCTGGATCTGTGTATGTACTTTTTTCCCCCTGTGTTACAAACTCTACAAAAAAAAAAAAAAATCAAACAATCTTCTAGTCTTGAAATTCATCTAAGAGGCACCTTTTATGAAATATATATTTTATATATATATATATATTTTTAGTTTTTTTATAGGTATAGGTACCTACAGGTGTAGGAACCTAATATAAATATATAGGCATAGGTATCTTTAATATATATATAGGTATAGGTCCCTTTATATATATATGAGTCAGCATGTTAGGTGTCTAGACCCTTTCATTAAAAATGTATGGTTAATTAAGGCTTTGGTTGTCAACCCTGGGAACTTTTTAAAAATACCAGTTTGAGGCCCATCCAAATCAATTAAGTTAGTATCTCTGGAAATTAATATTATTTAAAAAATATTTGTTCAACAGATGATTTTAATGTGCAGCAAGGATCAAAAACCATTGGGTTAAGAAGGCAGGATATAAATAACAAAAGTCCAAAGTAGAAGTGTGCACATAAGGTCACTATTGCTTAGTAGTGTCAGATGGGCCAGGTTAGATTCTTGGTACTAATGTTAACTATCTATATGATCTTGTATAATGTACTTATCTTCTCTCATCCTCAATTTCCTTAAATTGGAAATTTAATTTCCATACATTGGGATAGTAATGGTTCCATCTTAAAAGAGTCATTCTGAGGATTAAATGAAGTAAGGCATGGAAAACACAACTCCTGGCACCTGGTAAATATTCATTAAATGTTAGTATTATTAATTGCACTGCAGAATCTTACCAGATAAGGTATGAATTAAGCAAGTCTTGCAGGGTGGGGGGTAGGGTGGAAATATTTCATACAAATATTGGGGGAAGATAAGATTAATTTGAAGGTAATTACAACTCTATTGCCCTTACAGAAATTGGCTTAACACAGTTGAGGGGTGTGATTCAATAGAGTGTTTTTGTTCTCGTGTTTGTTTCATTACTTCTGGCTGGAGAAAAGGACCTAAACTAGTAGATTTGGCTGAACAGAAAAGATTTTGGCTACTGTTGACGCATTCTGAAAGGGTTTATTGATCTCTAACACTAGACCTTTCATGTCTTGAAAAAGAGCTCCCCTGAAACCATGACAAGCCTGGCTGGCTATACGGCATAAACAGTCCAGTTTACTGTTAGTATATAAACATTGCTTTGGCATTAATATAGAAAATATGAATCAGAGGGTCCTATTCATAAATAAAATATTTGGATAAGAAGTAAAGGCACCACAGAGTTAATTTGTCCATAAAGTGAAAAGGAAACAAGAAGAATAAATAGAAAAGTTGGTGTCAGCATCAGGTAGGACTTTGGATATACGGCAATTACCTGGTTAATTTAGTCAGTGTGGAAAAATTCAAGAACACTTCCAAATTGGCTATTCACATTGGCTGAAGTATTCAAACAATGAACAAATCTCTACTTTGTGTTAGGTAGAAAGGTAATTTTCAAAATACGTCACAAAACAGTAGAGTACGAAAACTCAACAATCAGAACAAACACTTGCCCAATCAAATCTGATGTCATCTGTAAGTATGTGCTTCATCTCTACCTGTGTTTACCCACTAACCATCAGCTGTGGGGGAGGTAATGTCTCTTGTCTCTTTTTACCACTCCTCCATGAAAATTGACTCTTCAAAGTGTTTTACCTCAACTTTCAATGATCCCAGCTGGCTCTCTGCTCTGATCGCTCTAACCACTTAGCCACAACAAAAAAAAATTTCCTTTTTTTGTTTTTTGTTTTTTGTTGCAAAGATGTCTGAGAGAGGAAGAGAGAATTTTTTAAAATTATTAATATTAATGCACTGGATCCTTTCAAAATAGATCATTTAAAATACTACTGGAGTTGGAAAAAACAGGAGAGTAAAAGAACAAGGAGAAGAAACAGAGATGTAAGCTCCAACTATGGCAAACTAGGAAGTATATCTAATCATGAATATAGTACATTAAAAAAGCTGACAAAAGCAGTGAAGATACAGATACCAACAGGGAATGCTCATGGCCACAGATCTGAGAATCAACAAGTAATCAACAAGTATAGTTCTATGAGGTTTGTTCTTTAGAGGGGCAAAACCAACCATCTTTTGTTTGAAACAAGAAGCATAGATACTCTTGGCAGCTTCGGGAAGCTTAGAAGGTAACGCTGAATGAGGAATCACAGAGACGAGACACTTTGAGGAAGCAGTCTATCAGTGAAACTAGGAAGCAGATAACTGAGCTCACCTGGTGGAGAGATAACAGGTTTCAGTAATTCATTCACAGACACATGCAACCACAGATATTAAGAAGAATTTCTAGTAGCTTGAAACATGGCACTGATTCTTCTTTCCCATAAATCTGTTACAAATAGCTCATCTGGAAAGAATTTATCTCCTTCAAGGGTACCACAATTGGGTAAAAAGATTAATTAGGAACTTAAAATATACAGAAAGCACTTACACCAGAAAAAAATGCATTTGACAAATGAGAATTTTAACTAAATATATCATGATAAAGTTTTTAAATCTTTAAGAAAAAAACACTTCTCTAAACCAAGAGCACAGAGCAGAAATGTGAGAGCTCAGAGAAGCTGTGACAGGACAACAGAAGGAGAAGAAACATGAGCTGATGTAACTTAGAAAAAAGGGAAAGTGAAAACTAAAATTCTCCCATAAAACAAAGGATAAACTAGAAGCAAACAAATGAGAAATACAGTAAGGATTATAGAGAAGAAAACTGAGAAAAGCAAGTAAAATGAAATGAAAATAGTTTATACAGATTAGAAAATTTATATCTATATAACATATACAGCAGAGTAAAGTCAGAAGGGCATAACTAAAGTCCTGGAAAAGGTAAAACCTAACAGAAATGGAATATACTTATTGATATATAATTTTTTTAACTTTTCAGAATTAAGTGAAGATTTGATTCCACAAATGAAGGCAATATATGGCCCAAGAAAAACTGACATAAAAGAATCAATGTTAAGACAGCCTAGGAAAATGACTGATTTCAAAGATAAAATATTCAATCACCTATAGTAGAGGGGAAAAAAACTCATGTTGTCATCAGATGATTTTATTCCTATAGTCACTACTGAAGGACAGTGTGCAAGGCCTACAAAGTCCTCAATGAAAGAAAGTAACCTAAGAATTTTATCCTCAGATCGAGTGACCTCATCCTACTTTATTCAGGGTAGCCCTAGGTTTTGCACAGTAGGTCTTATACATCTCAGGAACCCTCTCAGTCCCAGGCGAAGGCTTCACTTCAAAGACTTCACAGCGCTTATTACAATGTTGTGCATTAGGCCACAATGTGAAAATTCATTAATTCCAACATGTAGAAATAATACAGATAACATTCTCTGAATGCAAGAAATAAATCTAGAAATTAATGCAAAAACTAAAAAATAGAAAAATCTCTGTCTGCCACCTGCCAATTAGAAAGGGAAAATCAAAATGTGAGTTGCAGAATATTTAGAAAATAAAGACATAAAATACCAAATAGAGAACCTATTATTCACTGGTAAAATACATCTGTATACATACATTAAATATGTAGAATAAAAAAGCAGAAAATTTAAAATAGTCTTTTAACAATTCTTATGAATATATTTTTATTTTTATTTTTTTAAGATTTTATTTATTTATTTGATAGAGATCACAAGTAAGCAGAGAGGCAGGCAGAGAGAGAGAGGAGGAAGGAGGCTCCCTACTGAGCAGAGAGTCCAATGCAGGGCTCCATCCCAGGACCCTGAGATCATGACCTGGGCTGAAGGCAGAGGCTTTAACCCACTGGTTAAATACCACCCAGGTGGGGGTACCTGGGTAGCTCCTCAGTGGTCACCCAGGTGCCCCAGTCCTTATGAACATAGATGCAAAAACATTTAATAAAATATTAGTGAATGGAGTAATAGAAATCATTATAGATACAAAAACTTGAACAGAATCATGAATCAGAATCAACTCTCTGCAAATCAATTTGGAAAGTGGGATGTAATGCATGGTTGTTTATTAAAATAAAAATGTCCAAAAATGACACCAGAAGAGATAGAAAACTTAATTTAAAAATATGTTCTCATTTTCTTATTCAAGATTTTTTGTACTCTCTAATGAGAAGGTATTTTCAGATGTATAATCAACCATATTTTCAAAACTAGAAATCTGTAAAAATTTCTTGCAAAGCTAACCTACAAAAATTTCACAAAGATAACATACCAAAAATGGCAACCCACAGACCACACTTACTTATGAATATTGATGCAAAATCTTTAATAAAATAAAAACAAACAGAATCCTCCATAAATACCTCAGTAATTCAATATAGAAAATCCATTACTACATTACCATAGATCATCATATTAATTAGTTAAAAGGCAAAATTTTTTTATCCTCTGTACAGATACTTAAAGACCTTTAATATAATATAATATCCATTCCAGATAAAAAATGTTAAATACTAAACACTAAAAATAGGTACTTCATAACATGAATAACATACACATATACATTTCTGTATCTAATATCTATTTAAATGTAGATGTAGTATATATGTAGATACAGACAGAAAGAGAAAAAGAAAGGGAGAATGTATGCATGCATGTATGTACGTGTGTGTGTATGTGTGTGTGTGTGTGTGTGTGTTTGTGTGTGTATGCATGTATGCATACCAGCCTTCTGCTAAAACATTATCTTTAAAATCTGGAGCAAGGTGCTCCTGGGTGGCTGTCGGTTAAGCGTCAGACCCTTGATTTCGGTTCAGGTTATGATCTCAGGGTCCTGAGATTGAGGCTCACATCGGGCTCTGTGCTGAGCGGGGAGTCTGCCTGAGACTCTCTCTCTCTCCTCTCCCTTTCCCTCTGACCCTTCTCCCCACCCCAGAAAAATTTGGAGCGAGAAAGCACGTTCCTTGACAGAAATATTGTTTATATTGTTTCAAAGTTACCAGTCACTGCAATAGAAAATAGAAATCATAGAGCTCTAAAATTTAAGGAGACAAAATTATTTATTGATTGTTATTATTAAAATTATTATTTGAGGGGCACCTGGGTGGCTCAGTGGGTTAAGCCGCTGCCTTCGGCTCAGGTCATGATCTCAGGGTCCTGGGATCGAGTCCCACATCGGGCTCTCTGCTCAGCGGGGGGCCTGCTTTCCTTCCTCTCTCTCTGCCTGCCTCTCTGCCTACTTGTCCTACTTGTGATTTCTCTCTGTCAAATAAATAAATAAAATCTTTAAAAAAATTATTATTTGATGTGATTACTTCTCTGGAAACAATTGTTTTCTCTGCAAAACCCAGAAGATTTGACTAGAAATATATCATCAATAATAAGAAAATTCAGTAAAATAGCTGAGTAAAAAAATAATAGTCTTCATATACATAAACCACAGCCAGGTAGATGATGTAATAACAAAAAGCAAATGGAAATAAACCTATTCCCTAAAACGCTACTGAGGAGCATAAATAAAAATTTTAAGTATGGACACACAGTCACATCCTGAAGAGTAAATATTATAAGCTTCCAGTTCTCCCTAAGTCAATATATATGAATTTAACTTACTCACAACAAAAATACAAACAACATTTTTGACTATACGAGCTAATTCTTAGTTCATGAGAAATTTTTTTTCCCTAAAATTCTGAAAGAGAAAAGTAATGAGGAAGGAGAGAACCCGGCAGATATTAAGACGTATTAAAAATTACATTAATTAATTGACCAATCCTTAGATCTGTGAACACTACAGTCATGATTCATGAAGAGAAGAAAAGGCAATGGAAACATATTACAAAGGCCAGAAATAATAAGTAGAGAAACAATAATAGTTATTTAGAGTTTATTATATACCAGGCAATGTTGCAAGCCCTGTACAATATTTGCCTTGCACTATGTTTTCAATCATCCTATGAAATTGCTTTCATTCTCATTTATTGGATGAAGAAACTGAGGGAAAGAGATACCTAAATTGTTAAGTTTAATCCATTGGCTTGTGGAAGAGCTTAGGTTCAAACCCAGACAGGCTGCAGAGCGCACAGTCAAATGTTATGTTTTACTGCCTAAACACATGGAAGAATTTAGTATATGACAAAAGCATACTTCAGATCATTGGGGGAAAGATAGATTATTTAACACATCATAGCTGGTTAAAAAGTAAAGTTGAGGGCACCTGGGTGGCTCAGTGTGTTAAGCGTCTGCTTTCAGCTCAGGTCATGATCTCAGAGTCCTGGGATGGAGACCCACATCCGGGGTGGGGGGGGGATGGGGGGCAGGGGGGCGGGAGTGTCTCTGCTCAGCAGGGAGCCTGCTTCCCCCTCTCTCTCTCTGCCTGCCTCTCTGCCTACTTGTGATCTCTGTCAAATAAATTTTTAAAAAATCTTAATAAGAAGGAAAGAAGAAAGGAAGGAAGGACGGAAGGAAGGAAGTCAGTTAGCTGGATTCCTGTTCTCTACCTGTTGGGCAAGTCAATACCAGGTAGATAAAATAGTTAATATTCAAGTGACAAAACATTAAAAGTAAAGAACGAGTGTATCGCTGCAGCATTACCTATAATAACAACATCAAAATATCCATTCGTGTGGACTAGATTATAAATTAGAGTGAACTGTACTGTGGAATACTATATAATTATTTGGAATATTGGGCTGTATTATATATACAGCTAAGGAATATTAAGCAAAATACATCCTGAGTACAGAAAGGAAGGAACCGCAAGCACACAGTATATGGTGTGCTGTCATTTGTTTTCCGAGGGGTGTGCGTGTGGTCAGAGTGGGCATGCGTGGATTCTCCCTGAAGCCTGCCGGGATTGCCTTCAGGGAAGAAAATTTGGATGGGGAAGTTCTTGGGGGAGAGACTAAATTTTCACTGTATATCCTCTTGACCCTTGTGACTATTTTGCAGTATACACATAATTATCTATTCTAAATGACAAAATTTAAAATCGACAACTAAGAGGACAGATGCTTTAATCTCCCCCCTGCATGATACTCTCTCTGTCCATTGAAGCAAATAACCTTTGTGAAAACACAAAAGGGAATCATGAGGTTTAAGAGAAAAAGAAAGAGTGGCAGAGAGGAGAAAGTTGTTCAATGAGTGGATCTCCAAGGCTGAATTTTCTTCGGGTCATCCTATCTTTTAACAATCGACAAAAATGGAAGTCATTTAGAAAATAACCCATTTAAGACAAGGATATCAGTGATAATAAAAATCACAGGAACGACTCACACTGGCTTGGTGTTCACAGCTCATCAGATACTAGTGCTTTGTGTATATTTTACTCATTTAACCCCCGCTACCACCCTTTGTGTCATACGTGCATACTATTGTCTACATTTTTCCAAAGAATAAATTCGAGTTTCCATTTGGTTCGTTTCCATCAAATGAAGAATTAGAGTGTATAGTGTAGACAAGGGCAGACGACAAAACCATCTGGCCATGTTTCGACAAGCCAGACCGCTGGGCAGAGTTTTCGGAGACCTCCCCTCCTCCCGCACCTGGAACAGCTCCAGAAGCACAAGGTCCTACTCGGGTCACAAGATGATGATGATGATGGCCCCTGGGGTGGCCTGACCCTGAGCAAGTGTCAACATTCAGAGACAATGTTGCTGATGGAGCAATTTCCTGCTCGGAATGCTCCACATTCCTGAGCGCTCACAGTGAAGGCTAATATAAAGATTTATCTGGGACGGCATACTGAGCGCCATGTGGTGGGGGACTTGCTAAAATGGCGAGGGCAGTTGGGTACCACGCTTACAGCTGATTATTGCATAGTGCTGACAGTTGTCACACAGGGAAAGCTTTAAGCATGGCACTTTGAGAAAAATCTCACTCCGTAATATCTTTTCTCCACACCTCTGTCCAATGTGCCTGAAGTTCCACAAGGAAGCACTGCTGTCTGCCGGGTGCTGGCTGCCAACTCCTCTTTTTAGATGAAAATCCATATATATACACGCACACACACACACACACACACATATAAAAACACTAAATAAAAGTGAATTATTTTATAAGTGCAAAGCATGGAAGTCAGTCTTAGATATTTGTTCTGAAGTTTCCTGTGCCTTTTTTTTTTTTTTTTCCCAAAAGCAGGCTCCATGCCCAGTATAGAGCCCAACGTGGGGCTTGAACTCACAACTCTGAGATCAAGACCTGAGCTGAGGTCAAGGGTCAGGTGCTTAACCACCATCCAGGTACCCTTAAACTTCCTTATGCCTTTTTTTTTTTTTTTAAAGATTTTATTTATTTATTTAACAGAGAGACAGCAAGAGAGGGAGCATGACAAAAGTGAAAAAGCTCCCTCCCGCTGTGCAGGGAGCTAGACCCGGGACTCAATCCCAGGACCCTGTGATCATGACCCGAGCGGAAGGCAGATGCTCAACTGACTGAGCCACCCAGACATCCCTTCACTATGCCTTTTAATGACTCCATGGTGTCAGGCAAACTCACTTCATTGGGGTTAGTTTCCTCATCTGTGAAATAGGCTTATTAATTCTCATTTCTTAAGGTTGTTGTGAGAATTACATACAGCCACACACATGCCACCCGATACAGAATCCAGTTAAATGCTGAAGCCTTCTCAGTGAAATATTCCACTAACATCAGTTTCCTCCTACACTTTCCTACCCAATTAACCCCGTCTTCTTGGCAGTCGATGCGAGAGCATTGTGCCAAAACCAAACTTGACCATCTTGCCTGGAAGCGGCCCTTTGTGCTGTCACCAACCGTGCCCTTTTGTTCGCTCCACTCCCGGGACCCCTGACCCAGTCTGCTCACTATAGTTCACAGCGTGGTGAGCCAATCTCACAATGAAAAGGGACATTTCCTACCTTTGGAAAAAAAAAAAAAAATGGGCAGAGGACCAGCAGACTTGCGGTGCCTTCCATTTCCCATATGTAAATCTCTCAAACTACTTTCCAGTAAGCAATCTCTGAGGGCTCCTAAAGTGATTAATAATGTTAAGTGTCTCCTTTAGAATTTCAGGGAGAATAGCATCTTAGGAACGTATAGTCGTGGGGTCACGAAACGGGGAGGGTCTGATCTGTCTTTGCACGCATGCTAGAATCTCAAAGGGACCATCTGAATCAAGCGAGCCGTTGCTGAACAAGTCAAAATGTTGCTTGAAACCCCACAGGGAATAGCAGTGCTGCTGAGGGGAAAGTCCGGTGTCACCTCCAGAATCTGGAGACCTCAAGTCAGCAGGACTCAAGGGGACGGACATCTCACAGCGGATCTTCCTGGGAGCACTTTAAACCCCCTTTTCAGGTTCCTATTGTCCGAAAAGTCACTGCTGTCAGGCTGAATCTCACAAGTGCCAGTATGAGTACGGTTTCTCTCTCTGCCAAACCTGTTGCGATATCGCTTACCCCCGGGGCAGGGTCGGGGCGGGGGATGGGCATCATGTTCCAGAAATGTGCTTTGTGCACCAATGTGCTAGCCACCCCCAGCCCTGCTCCCAGCCACTGGCGACAGCACCGCCGGCTCCCACTATCGCCGGCAGAGCCGCAGGCCCTTTTCCGGGCTTCCACATTCGTCTTCCACTCCACGTCAGACAGATGAAAACACAGGCAGGGCCTGTGTTCCAGTCACCCTCTTTATCTGCCTTTACATTCCTTCCTCTGCCTATTCATGCTGCGGCAGAGGTCTGGACCAGCTTCCTGTCATCCAGAGGGAGAATTTCTCCCTGGAGCAGGGCTTTGGAGCTCAGTTGTTTTGGGGAACTGATTTCCTCCTCTCTCCTCACTGGAGTTCGTATAGCTTCCTTTGCCTAGCGTGTTCACCCTCCTCCGAGGACGGCGAGGAGTGTCTTCGAAACCCTAGGATTTCAGCCTGCTCCTCCGCTTCCTGCCGTCGAAGGGCAGGATTTCCGGAGCCGGGGATATACACAGAGCTGGAGGCACCGCTGGGCTCCATCCCGACCACACCTCGAAGAGCTCATCGTGCTCTGTGCAGCACGTTATATTTATATCCCAGAGCACTGAGGTCGTCCCTGCTTTGATATATCATTTCCTTCATTCCCCAAAGCTGAGCAAAGTGGAAAAACCTTTCTCCTCAAGCCCTTCGTCCCCTACCTTCTCCCTGGTTGGATTGGACGGTGGTCTTCCTGCCTTAATGCCTAAGCTGAAGGGCTTAGTTAAAATTGAAGATCAGTTAACAGCTAGGAGAGCAAAATGTTGCTGGAGATGGAACCTCCCCACTGAAAGTTCTCCGGAGTATCCTAAATATTGAAAACACGGGATCATTTGAAGGAAAAGGGATTGGTAGATACCCCTGAATTAGGGTTGGTTCTTTGATCCTTTTTATTTCTCATGGAGGACGTGAAAGTCATCGAGACTTTCAACAATTTACAATACGGATTGCCTCTATGAGTCATCAGAAAGTAACCATACAGGCAGGTCCATTGTAAGTCTGGGAGAGTGGCATTTACCAGTGGAGAAGCAAAATAAAATACATCTCTCACGTGGTCCTCTAGCAGGAACACCAGCGCCTTCACTTCCTGCCACATCCTCCTCCAGGTACCCCCCTCTTTACCAGAGACCAGGTGCAGCAGAATTCCCAAGCGTTTTCTAGAATCCAAAGGTGATTCCCAGCCTTCCAGCCTCACTCCTGGAGCAGGGACTCAGATGCCGGCTCGAGTCACCTCCAGGGCTGTTTCAAAGACACGAAGCTGCCCCAGATGGTCCTCCATGACCTAGGGTTTTGCAGTTGGTCCTGACCAAGGGCCGTGGGCCTCAGCCTAGGCGTCCACTCCAATCCCCAACCAGTCTGTGCGGTTTGCCAAGTTCCTCGTCCTCTTCCCAGTCCAACGCTCTGCTAGGAGTGCCCAGGACCAGATGAGCCTGAGTTCAACACAGCTCTATCAAACTTATTTTCTGAGGCACTTCCTCGGCCCTCAGGATTGCCCCCCAGGGGACCTCTGCAACACTCACGCTCTGGGGGCTTTCGAAGCTTCAGCAGTTGACCAGAGGCCTCTCTTTTGTTCTCTCGGGGACTCTTTCTGGGGAGACTTGCTATTGTGCCCTGTTCCTGGGCCTCGGTGAAGGACATTGTCGTCACCCAAACAGGTCTCCTTAACTTTGATTCTAAGAGAAAAGCGGTAGGAAACCTCTTGTGAGGTGTATGGACAGCGGCTCTGTGAATCATTCACTCTCTCCCAGGACACTTGAAGCCCTGATTATCGGCAGTGTTGTCCAATTGCAACTCAGTGAACAGCCTACTGTGTTCTAGACTGTGAATTCCCTCCGTATCCACTGCTTACAGCCCCTGCTGCAGGATCTTGTCCGGCAAATCCTGGCTGCTCCAACCTGGTGCCTGGTGGCTGTGGTCTCCTCCAGCTCCCGTTGCAGTCTCCCCACTAATCCAAGCCCCTACTTCTGGGGCCAGCTGCTCCCCTCTCACAGCTATTGGAAGCAGCACCCCTGCCCTCGATCCAGGCTCCCATGAGGATCTTGCCTCTAAGTTCCTCTTTGCAGGTAAGGTCACATGGGCTGTCTCCGATCTAGGCAGATGGATGCTCACAGCGATCTCCCAAGAGTGCTGTGAACATATAAGCTCTCCGCTCACCATGCAGGTGATGGCAGCTTTGTCAGTACTGCTTTCATGGGAGATGTCGTGCCGGGAGGGGAGCAGACAGCGCCAGGCTGAAGTCAAGCCCTGGCCCAACCACCCTGCCTCCCTGCCTGCCACACGCCTACCTCCAGCCCAGCCTCCACTTCCCCTAGGAGAGCGTGAAAAATGACCTCACTTGGCTTGAGATTACTCTGATTTCCAAAGACGTTCAACGAGATAGGAACGAAAGATGCACCTCACTAAAGCCCAAAGTCGAATTTGTCTATGAACGTTGACTGACTCGCTAATCCTTGCCTGAGGGGCACCTAGGTCAACAGAGAAGACGGTGTTCGGGTGTCCTGGGATTTAACGGAGACAGATCCGGGTCATTTGCTGGTGTGGAGTCAGAGTTCAGATCAGGGACTGTGTTTCGTAATATTGACTGTGTGGTCATTTAGTGTTAGTTTGAATTGGCATGGGGTCTCCCAGGGCTCTGGGAAGTATCTTCCTTTCCAGTCTCATAAGCAGACGAGTAACACTGCCAACTGCCATCCTCGTGAAACAGAAAAGATAGTTCCTGTCTCCCAGAATTTTACATGAAACCCAGAAGACAGTAAAACAATTCTAAAGTAAGATCCCGTGTTCGTTTAAGGCATTAAGAACAGAAAGAGAAAAGCTGAAACAAACAAACATAGTCATGCGGCAATTATAAAAGCCAGGTTTTTATGATGCTGAGCTCTGGTAAATTTCTAAATAGTGCCATCCAACTAGCCCAGTGGCCACCATGCCCTTGCCAACGAGAATATTTATTTCGGTTTGGAAAGTAAAGGTTTCCTAACAAAGGGCACAGGATTGAATGATACAGCTTTGTCTCCACCTGCAGGAATGAGAAGATTGAATTCTTTCTTAAAGTTATTTGAAAATATACAACGCCTCTAGGATTACCACTAAAAATATCAGGCATAATCAGTACTCGAGGGTTAACTACACATTCTTCTGTAATAAAATAGTAATTGGATCAAAACAAAGTCAATTACAAGCCACAGTGAATGCAGACCATTATGCTTACTTCCGTAATCTTGTATTGAACTATAACATCCATAGAGAAATGTTCACCATCCTTAACATAGAGCTTGATGAATTGTCACAAAGTAAGCACACCAGTAACCATCACCCAGATTAAGAAATAGGACATTAGCAGCTCTAGAAGTTCATTCACAAACTGCCTGATTTTTAAAACTGGGATTGAAAACATTAGTCTTTGACCCATCCATCAGTATATTCCTAAGGGAGGATGGAAGCCACAACCTGCAGACAGACTCTTGCCCCACAAGAGGACGAGGGCCGTCGTCTGCTCTGCTGTGATGGGGAGGAGGCAGCCACCCTCTGACTTTCTACAGCTTCTGTCTCCCACAGGGCTCCGAACACCATCAGCTCACGCCCCTGTTCAAGGTGAGGTCTCATTATGCTAAGAGTCCAGCATAAAACTCAGATGAAAAATGAAGCAGAGACTGAGGTTCATCCTCATCAAAACCCATCACCTCTCATGGGCTCCTTGCAGAACCCTGGCCTGCAGTCCTCAGGGAGGACTCCTGTCTGATCCCAAACAGGAGTGGAAGTGCCCACAGGTTATCTCAATCAACACTTCCCACATTCGACACCCAGACTAAGTAAGAGATCACACCCCTTTGCTTATGGGCCAAAGTCCAACTTCTAAAAAAAAATAAATCTGCCTCTGATTTAGGTTATCCCAAGCTGCCTATTGTCTGTGTTTTTAAACTATTATTTTATATATAGGTGTGGTTCCCCTCCCCCGCTTTGGTTGTTTCTGACAGGAGGGTACATCAATCCAGTCCTTGTTACTCCATCTTGGCTGGAAGTAGAAATCCGAAGTTACATTCTGGCCATCTTCAGGCCTCTGGAGAAGAAGAAGGTTTCTAGAAATACAAAGCATTTTGATTATTTTTATGCTCTGCCGTATAATGGGAATTGTTTTTTTTTTTCTTTTACCACATATGTGTGGTTGCTTGTTTTGTGATCACAAAGTGTAGGTATCTGCAGGCTCAGATTTAAAAGCAGTTAATAATCCCACCTCCTACTGATTCAGCTAGGGAAGAACAAATTCACTTTTTCATGTTAAGAACCCAAGGGAAAAGAAGACAAGATGAGAGGAAGAATAGAAGGGAAATAAGAAAACTTAACACAATTTAACAGGCTGCAGGTCCCCCCCACCCTTTGTAAAGTATATGTTAAAATAGTTTGTTAGACTACTTGTAATTTTTGTTTCAATCATTGTAAAAACACATTCGGATGGTTGTCACTCAAAGAGCTAAGCCTGACTCCGCGGGGGGACTTGGGAGGCTAGTGACCCCGCCAGGTGCTTTTGGTAAAAAAGAGGTAACAATGTGTCTAGTACATATTGTGGGCACACTTCAGCTATTCAAACCCAGACAGAGGAAATGGGGGAAGAGAGCTGGGGGAGGGATGGGGCTTAGAGAATGAATAAAGAGAGAAAATGGCCCCAAACTCTCTGCTGTGGCTCTTCATGTGATGAAAGCCTGCATTGTGTGAAGCTGTGAGCCAAAATAAGAAGGTTATTCAGCGATCACAGACTGCATCTGAAATATGAAATACTTCTATTCCATCCATTTAGTTTCTCGGCCCTCCAAAAAAAAAAAAAAAAGTCCTCCTCATTAGCTGTCATTAGATTAGCTACCACTTTTTTCCTTCTGTACAAGGTCATCTCGTGTTTTTAGGAAAAAATTAATTTTTTAAAACCTCTCTCTTCTAACCCATCAAATGAATCTGCGCATTCCAGTGGACTGGGGTGAATGTTTGAATCTAACCTGATGTTTGCCAAAAGAGCCCTCCGACCCCTTAATAAGCATCCAAGCATTATGTGGGGAACAACTGTCCCAACCCTTTCACTAAAACAGCTCCCTTCTGCCTCCCTGTCCCCCTCCCCCAGGTCCTTCACTGCCATCTATTTTCCTTGGATGAGAGCCTCCCAGTGAATAGGAAACATTTTTAAGAGAGGGGAGGAGGGGTTGTGAAAGAGATTTAGAGGCCAAATGGGGCCTTTGGAGGAAAAAGAATTCAGAATCGTGGATATAACTCAATGGCATTCACTGTTGCAGAAAGTAATGAACGTTTTCCTTAGCAGCAGTTCATCTAGTGTCCTAGCCTAATTGGAGACCATTTTCCAAGAAGAAAAGAAGGGTATGCGGTTTACAGCCACGCATCTGTGCCCAGTGCGGAGAGCCATCCGCCCTTCCTCGTGCAGACTTTTGTGTGAGGAAAAGATTCATCTTTGTTCCTCTGCCTGGTTCCTTGTGTGGCATTCTCTCATAGGAATAAACAAGGGGAAATTAGATAGGTTGTGATCCACTTTAAAAATGCAAAATTTGCCTGAAAATTATGTGCTGTGACTCGATCATAGTAGTCCATGTCCAAATATCCTCAGACCTCCCTAAGTAATAGAGTGTACAGAAAATATGCAAATAGGGATCCTGAAATTGAGTCTCCTGTTGAGCTGAAAATGTGATCTCTTCAGAAACGATGGGGTCTCTTTTCTCATTTCTTCCATATCAATAAGAATACCTGACCAGAAATAGTCATTTTCATTTGTTGGTGTTAAAATCTATATATTACTTTACCCTCAAAACTGCCTTTGAATAGAAGGGACATTTCTTTCAAGGAAGGGACAGGCAGCAGGGTATGCATGCTGGAGGGTGACATTTGTGGTCTCTGGTGGTGTGGCCTTCTGTGGAACCAGCCACTGTGCTGCTTAGCTACTCAAAAGCAAAGTTCTGAACTTATAACTTTCACTTCATTCGCTCCCCGCCCCCAACCCTGTGAACACCCCATCGAATTTCTTCTCTCTTTTTGAAGGCAAGTTTGCTGGTTTGAGAGCTGAAACTGTGAGCGTAGGTAGTGATTCTGGGTTTCTGGTTTGAATTCAATGCTTTTGTTAAGCAAAAAAAAAATCAAAACTCTCCTTATTTAACTTCCTGAGCCATGTTCTTGGAATATCACTGTGAATTTTGACTGCAGCAGATAGAAGTAGTGCCTCTAAGATCCTATATGGGTTAAAATTCAATTCCTTCCTTGGCCATCACAGAGTTTCTTTCAATTTAGGAAATTCTGTGAACTTGCTCATAGTAGATACTTAATAAATATTTATTAATTTGATTTAATCTAGGCTAATACCTCTGAGAACATTCCCGTAATATTTGTTCCTGATAGTTCAATTCTTGGAGGTTGACTGGAGGTGGGTGATTTTGAAGGGATTGTCATCTCTGGCTCCCTTTCCTATAACATTAGAGGCACAGCTTTGTGAGGTGACTTTAGGACAGAGCCCTGGAGAGGCCCTCACTCAGTGATGCCACCCTAAGAATCTAAAAGGATCCATTCATGGGTTTTTGGATGGCTTCTGATGGCTCAGCTGAGATTTGCACCTCTGAGTTCAGCAGGACCCCCAGGTGCCATTTGGTCTTCCTCATCTCTATTCCATTGAGCCTGAGGAGTCACGTAGTCTGGCTGGTGCCTTTCAAGACCACTTCTTCTACTGTTGAGGAAAGAATAAAAAGTCTTTATTTTTAAAAAAGAAGAAGAAAGCATGCTGCTGGTCTTAGATCCCCAACCTAGGCAAGAATAGTATCTAAGTTCATCAAAGCCCAACAAGAGGCCGTGAAGATAACTCTGTTGTTTATAGAAATGATTGACCTAAGGGGAAGCCTATGGCTGATACCAGCATATATGGTTTTTGCCTCCAGATTAGCTCTGTTGCAGGCCAAAGAGGTCTGGAACCGAATTAGTGATCAGCGTAACAACTGACCAAGCTCTCATCATCTATCTCGCACTGCTTTAAGCTCTCCCCTAATTCATTTTATTCTTACAAGAACTCTATAGGCAGATACTAAAATTATTTTTCTTTGGCTGATAAGGAAAGTGAAATAGGGAGATTTTAGATAAATTGCCCAAGTTTACACAGTGCAATGGCATACAGTCGTGTGAAAATTCTTTGAAACTCTTCTCTTCAAGAAGTGGAGTATCAATCTCCTTCTCCCTTGATTTCAATCAGACTTACAGACCCAGTTCTAATGAACAGAATGTGGCAGAAGTGATGGCAGGTGCTCCCTACAGTAGGACAAAAGACACCGATTGCCCCTTCTTCCTGGCTCTCTCTTTTGAGTTGTATGTCTTGAGGATTCCTAAGGAGCCTGTAGAGGAGCCCTTGTGGGAGGACCAACAACCAGCGCCAGTGGGTCCCCCATGTAAGTGAACCACTCGGGGGGTGGGTCGTCCTGCCTCAGTCAAGCCTTCTGATGACAGCAACCTCACGATAGACCCTGAGCCAAAAGTGCCCAGCTAAACCACTTCTGAATCTGACCCATCAACACTGTGAGATGGTTATAATTTTGAACTGCTTGGTTCAGGGTAATTTGTTATATATCAATAGAAAACTAATACACACAACTTCTAAGAGTCAGGGCCAAGATACCAATCCAGAGGGTCTGAAAGCAAAGCCCACTGTTTACTACTATACCTTCTGCCTTTGTGGATACAAAGGACATTATTTGATAAACTCAGATTCTGACAAAAACTGTTCAGTAATTTGGAGGGCCATTTCCTCCAAGCTATAAGAAATTCTGATGTGTTTCTAGACATTGATAAATTGGATGATGGCAACACACATGTTAGCTACATACAGTCACTCCTTTCCTGCGATGTTCTGAATGAATGTTGGTGCGAGTCTTTTGTTCTATCCTGTTTTTTTCTAGACTCCAAGCAGACCTAACCTTTCGTCAGCACAGTGCTTCAGACAAGCTTGTTAGAATTCAATCAATCAGATTAAGGCTATTTTAGTATCATTTGTATCCTATGAATATAACCACCTTAACCAAATTAGATATGTATCAAATCTATTGACCTCAAATATTAGCCTTCTTTTATCTATTACTTTTAGGCTGGGAGGAAAATAGAAACAACTCATCTCTCAGATAGGATCACTTCTGCACGTGGTTAGTTCCCCTTATGTTGATTTGGGCTGCTTGTCCAAAGATTGACTCTCTGCTGCCACCTTGTTGATAGAATGAATGCTAGCGCCCATGGCACTGGGCTTCGCACAGACTGCATGCTTGTAAGTGGTATTGCCTGTCTCTCTCCACAGACACGTTAGACAGTTGTCAGCAAATAACCATCTTTGGACAGAACTCCACTGGTTGCAGCCAGCATGGGTTCCCTATCCCCCCATTTTTCAGCATCAAGATACCCCGAAGATCCACTCAGAGATTCAGAAGGTATTGGTAAGTACCTTAATAGTTACTTAGAGTCAAGGGAGACAGAAGGCCTCAATAACGTTCCAACCAGAACGAACTAATCTGCCCCGGGAATCCTGACACTCATTGTCTCTCTCCAGGACAGACGTCACAACCACAGTCCCTTTGCTTCTACTCCTGGGTGTTTTCCTCATGGCACTCACGTCACTCCTCTGCTTCAAAACCAGAGCAAAGTCCAAATTTCCCAGCAGATAATACCAGAGCTTTCCACAATCTGACCCGGGCCTAGTTTATCTCCCAACAATCCTCAAGATTTTCAACTTAGTAACATTGAACTCGATGTCATTTCTGAAGCAACCGTCCTCTCCAACTCCACAGGCTCTGTTTGAGAATTCGACCTGGAGTTTGCCTCATCTGGAATATCATCTCCCCAGT
This sequence comes from Neogale vison, assembly GCF_020171115.1. Taxonomy (NCBI): domain Eukaryota; kingdom Metazoa; phylum Chordata; class Mammalia; order Carnivora; family Mustelidae; genus Neogale; species Neogale vison. The sequence continues at coordinate 102,957,288 of NC_058095.1, read as the reverse complement.
CCAGGGACCTGTGCCTTTGCTGCTTCTGCTTCAAAGCTGGAGGGACCCCCTCACCCACCACATTCCCACAGGGCTCTGGGGTGCCGTGTTGATATGATCTGTTTGAATGCTTGTCTCCTTCCATCTCCTTCTCTCCTCTTCGACGACAATTGCAGGACTCTGTTTATTGCAAATTAACTTCCTTTTTTAAATTAATGTATGATGTATTATCCATTTCAGGGGTTCAGGTCTGTGATTCATCAGTCTTACACAAAAACTGCAGGATCCTACTTAACTTTGCCCTCCTGGTATCTGTATAGTAGGGACGTAATAAATGAGATAATATATATAAAGTATTTAGCATATCACTTGACAATATAACTATTGTGTTATATATATATATATATATATATTGTGTTATATAGTGATCAAATCAGGTTGTGGCTGTTATTGTTAATCTGTTGAATGAAACCAATGGTTACTGCTCACAGATCCACAAGCAAAAATAAAAAATAAAAGTATTTGCTTTCTTTCTTCCTGACAAAAAAAGAGAGGAAGGTTGAATGAAAAGAAAAGAAAGAAACGTAAGATATGTATAGAAAACAATGAAGAATCTAAAGACACCAGTAATAAACCATTCAATAAGCTAAATAATATGAGATTAGTGAGATATTAAACAAAGCAGGGGGAATTTGAGAAATTGTCCTAGCTGGCCAGATTGTCTCCACTGGGAAAGTGGCTTTGAGAGAAGTGGTAAATTCCCTATAACCTGAGTCACTAGAAACTAGACCAGACAAACCACTTAAAAGTATATGGCAGCAGACATCAGGGAACCAGCTGAGTTAGTGGGCTTTTTCATCTTTAATTTCTCTGATTCATTCATAAAGTATTTATAATAAGGTTGCAAAACATTCATTACATCTTTTCCCATTTATTCACCTTCATTTTTCCAAGGGAAACACGCACAGTACGAATATTCCCTTGGCTAATGTTGGCCAGCAACGGGGTTGTGCAAGCCCACAGGAGCTCAGATTTAACAATAACACTGGAAAAGAGAGAGACGGCCATTTTACTAGAAACATTTTGGACACAACCAGATTATTTTGATTAGGTCTGAATTGGGGGAAAAAAAATTCTTGGGGCAGATTGCTGGATGTTGGTTGATTTAGTCTTTGAAAAAAATTGGTCAGAATACCTTTTCATAAAATAACAACCACACAGGACAAGCTCCCTCCTCCCTCTTGCTTCCTCTCCTTGTTCTTCTGCCCCTCTTTTCATGTGATAGCCCTAGAACCAAAGCCAGACACTAGAATAAAAGAGGTGATACTACTATTCACTTGCAGTTGTTTTGTTTTGCTTTTAAAGTGTGGTCTTATTTTTCTGACTCCGCTGATTAGAATTTTGCCTAAAAAGTCTTTCCAAAGTATCTCTGAAAAGATTGTGTAGATTATTTCCAGCTTTCCCTTTAGCTGGCATCTGGACAATTTATTTTGCTTTGGTGCATTAAAACATAATACTACATTAAAAAATAAGTAATAGCGGGTTTTTGAGCCACTTGAGCCAGATCTGAGTGTCTGGGGCTAGTGGGAAGAGGGAGGCTCTGGCAGGACCCTCTCATTTTAGTGAGGAGGGAAGCAAGTGTCCAGATGTATTACAGGGTTGCAAAGCAAGTGGGAGTCAAAGCCTAGACTGGAACACAGATGTCCTCATTTTTCCTCTAGAATTTTGACCATTATACCAAGGATTAAGAAGGTAGAGACACCTGAGTTGTGTCCATTTTTTTTTCTTTTTTCCCCCAATCTAAATTTCAGCAATATAACCATAATGAAGATAAGAGCAGTTAACATCCAGTGAATGCATATTTTGTGCTCTGCATTTAATGTGTTTATTTGAATCACAAGACCATTATCCCCTTCTTACCAATGAGGAAACTGAGGCACAAAATCTGTTACTTTTTTCAGGGTAATCTAGTTTAGGTAACAGATGACAGAGATAAGATGTGACTCCAAGGCCTTGGCTTCAGAGAATAATACTCACCCATCACACCTGGTATCTTTCAGCAAAACCAGACCTTCCCTCGTGGCTGGAAGCCATGGAAATGCCTCTACAACTGAGTGTTGACATTTCATTGCTATTTCAATGTCATTATTGTGGCTTTGCATTTTGATAACCCCTATTTTACATAATCATTACTAATGAATTTGCAATTTCACTCCCTTAGAATCTTCTGGATACAATCACACTGATTTCGCAATGATGTGAAAAGACCAACTTTGCAAATTTTGTATCTTTGTAAACTACCTAGACATAAAGATAACTAAAAGGTTTGCTCTAAACCACTGATAAAAGTAAAATAATTATCATCAAGTAGATTTACAAAGGAACCAGTATAAAAGCTACAGTAGTGACATTTATTAATATCCAAGATGATATATCAAATAGAAGAGCCTTTAAGCATAACGTAAGTTGTACCAAACACTAAATACAGTTCTTAGATTTTTTCGAAACTCTATTTTTAATGAGTATCTGATATTCTGTTCTAAAGACTAGAAATAGTTGTCCTAACAATTTATTTATTTTTAAATGACTTTCTATTAGCAGGGGCGCCTGGGTGGCTCAGTGGTTAAGCCTCTGCCTTCAGCTCAGGTCATGATCTCAGGGTCCTGGGATCAAGTCCCACATCGGGCTCTCTGCTCAACGGAGAACCTGCTTCCTCCTCTCTCTCTCTGCCTACTTGTGATCTGTCAAATAAATAAATAAAATCTTCTTAAAAAAAATTTTTTTTTAAATAATAAAATACTTTCTATTAGCAAAAAGAAGCCTTCAAAATGTACGTGACAATTTATAAAGTTCTAAAAGTGTATGAAGTTTAGGGAAGAACAGATAATATGGAAGACTCTGGAAGTCACAACTAAGATCTCCTTTGGCAGATATAAACTCGGGCTTATTGCCCTATTAATAATACAGCCAAGGAAGTGGTTGGGTGGGCCTTTTACTGCAATGAGACAGCTTCACTAGGTGAAATGGGAGGCCATTTTGAAACCTGCCTGTGGGTTTCCGCCCAGCCATTTTACACTAAATCTACTAAACTTCTTACAGCCCTCACATCCCCTTGTGAGGCTGATTTTTAGGTTCATTTTGGCCAGTAGTTAGATCTCATGGAGCAAACAAAAATGTCAATAGAGACATAATTTCCGTATCCATCAGGACTGATTAGAGTTCAGCCTGACAGGTTTACACAGGTTAACACAGCATTTCTTCGAGAATGCACTTATGTTTAAATAAGAAGCAGCTGATTATTAGGTGGACGGAACTTACGTCACAGGGAAGAATTAGCCCATTTCCACAAAACTACCAGGCTTAAAAGAATCCTGCTTGGAGTCCAGCTGGTGCAGAATATCTACATTCCAGTGACTCCTCAATAGATAACTGATGAGTGATAGTGGCCCAGTTCTGTTACTGACTGGGCACTACCAACTTACAATCTGACAATCGTCAAAGTTCTGTTTTGTTTTCTGCCTGTTCTAATCAAAGCAGAGGTAGAAAAAGATAATCAGCTTCTAGTTACTGAGAATCATGGTGTCTTGGCCTCTTTGGTTGTCAGCAGAAAATGGTAGGTGGCATAAAATCTCCTCCTCTTTGTCTATCAGAAGTCTCACTCACAAACCTCCGGTGCTCAAGGCTCCCACTGTTAGGGGGAAATCCAGATCACATGAAAACTTCTCCCTTTGAAGAGCCAGGGAAGTCCATTTGGAAAGTGCTCCCTGCTGCCTCAGTCCTGGTCTGAGCCTCTGCCCAAGAATCAAGTAGCTGTGAACATACCAAATGAGCGGTACCCAGTGAAGACCCACCTCCTTCCTCTGGTTGCCTTGGAGACAGATCTGCTCTTTTCCCTTTCTGGTGGTAGGATGGGTGGTGGTGGGGGAAGGGTGGAGAGTTAAGAAGAGCATGGGGTAGACAGAACCGGCTTCCGTACCTGCTGTGTCCTTGGGCAAAGTCCCTCAATCTGACCTTCCCGATTCTCATCTGGAAAACAGTGATACCAATGTCTGCTTTGTGGAGTTGATGCCTGGCTCCAAGCTGGAGATCCAAAATGGCAGCATACAGAAGGAGACAGTGCCTGGGACAGGGACAGGGACAGTCACAGGGACAGCAGTGCAGTCACTGCTCAGACTAGAGCCTCTAGTATTCGTCTTCTTTGGAAAACCCTTCGGCTCCTTGATGCAGCAAGAGAGCACAAGACGACTCGATGAAGGCTATTTTTTTCTGTTTCTTAAGAGACCATTTGGTGAGTCAAGTACTTGTTTACCTTCACCATCTGTAAGAGACAAAGAGCTGAGATTTTGGGCCAGAGAGCTGAGTCCGAGGACGGTCTCTTGAGCCAGAACATAGATCATAAATTATGTGACACCACAGAAGTGGGGAGTAACTTGAGCAAAGTCTCTTTTAGGTGTTTATGGAGAATTCCTCTGACTTCCAATGACCAAATCCTTTCAGCTGATATTCAGGGGCTTGTGTCCCCGCAAAGAATACAAAGTAAGGCCCAGCTGCAGCTGTATGACAGCAGAGAGCTGAGGGAACAGAGACTACAAGCTGCCCGAGGGGGAAGAAAGGGCCTACAAGGGAAGAAAGGGCCAGTGGGGTTAAATCACCCCCCAGAGGAGCGGCCAGAGTAAGGTTTCAGTGATGACTGTCTTTCCGCAGAGACCAGAACTGCTGAATCAGGATCTCGCTGGGAAGTCTGGGGCGAGGCTGAGACCCACCCCACATGGTAACTTCAACTTGGAGCCTCTGGACCAAACACACCTGGCCAATCGCATCTGCCCCCAAAACAATATACAAAGAAGCGCCTGGAAAGTCTCGCAATGGGGCTTACGGGGAGCAAGTGCCTTTCAGAGTTCAGTGGGAAATAAGCCAGAAAGACTGTGGGATCTGTTACCTGCCGAGTGGTGTTCTGGGGGCAGGCCCTGGAATCAGGGCGGTCCTTGTCCCTCAGCTTTGGATGGAATGACCCTCACTAGGCAGCAGCACTTTCTTCTTGGCTCAGGCCTGTGGGCAGGGTGGTAGGCCGGGGACCGCACCTGAGCCCGCGCCCCTCTGCCGTCACTCCCGGCCCCCCGCCCGCCGCCTATACCAGGAACAATAGTCCATGCCTGAGCCCCACAGAACGCAGAACTCTTTTTAGTGAAAAGGAGCACAAAAAAGATGATTAACATGATCAAGGGAGGTCTTGCAGAAACAGGAAGAGAAGACAAAGAAGAACAGAGAGCGCGCAGTAGCTACGCGCTTCACTTGTTACCAAACTTTTCCGTCATTAAAACTTGACCGGGAGAAATCAAAGCCCGTGGTCCTAAGCCTTACTCATTATGAATAAGCCTTTTACAATGAATTCACAAACCGTTCCTCCGAAAGCAAATGGACGGTGAACTTTGTTCGACAGTCCGTCTGCCTAATGGCTACCCGCCACCTCTGGAAACACAAAAGAATTTCTTTTTATTTTTAATATAATCAAGTGGATTACTAAATAGCATGGGGAGGAAAAAATGAATACACACACAATGGACCATAATTCGGCGGGGGTGGGGGTGGTAGTGGGAGGCGGGAAGCAGTGGGACAAAAGCGCTGGGGTTCAGTGACAGAAGACTTGGGCTGCAGTCCAGCTTCTGTAACTTACATAAGACAAGTCACTTAACCGTCTCGTAGTTTCCGTTTCTGTATCTGTAAAAGTGGGGAATGGAAATAACACCGCACTTTGAGGACCTTGGTGGGGGAGATAAGGGACAGGTATGCGTTCTAAAAGCCCTCCTCTGCTGTCCCTGCTCTCAGCATCGGCATGGGCTCCTGAGCCTCGGTGTGGCTCCTGTCACCTTGTGCAGCCCCAAGGGCACTGGTATTCCACTGACAGTCCATAGAGGAAACGCAGCTAACATGTACCAGATGACAGCAATGGCAGTGGGTGTTAATTACATAAATGACCAGATTACCACCTGTGAAGAAAACCAGAAAATGTTCATACCTTCTGGTATCTTGCTGATCTCTCATTTTCTTTGTAGGACAGGCTTAAATTGTGAAAGGTACCAAGCAGCCAACATCGTAACAGCCCAAGGAATTTTGGTTGGCTACCCTTGGCAACGTGAAGGTTCTGAGTTGCTGGGCAAGATTGTATTTTCCTAAGGCAAGGAAATTTGCCAAGGTGACCCACTAGATATTTCAGGTGCCATACTCAAGTATTTTCCTCCCGCTTCACAGATGAGAAAGCTGGGGCTTACAGAGAGCCACTAGTTTTTTCAAGGTCCCACAGATCCCAAAGATGCTCTTAACCATATGTAACACTGGACACTGTGGTAATCTGGAAAACTGCAAAAGATACTGCCTGGCTGGAGGGGCCATGAGTTGGTTCAACCACCTGGAAAGCAATTTGGTACTCTCTGAAAATCTTGAACATTTATATACTCTAGAACCCACAAATGCCACTCCGGGGTACAGACATTCTTGTGTATTCATACTAGTCTGTGTACACAGGGATATTATGGAAGCATTGCTCATACTGCGAAACAAACAATCTAGAAAGCCAGAAGGTCATTTGACCGGTGGGATGGAGACAAATAACTCGTCACACGATACTATTATAGCAGTGACTAGAAAGGAGCCGCAACTCCACACAGTTGCAGAGGCCAATCTCTCTCATTACACCCAGTGGAGAAGACTGGGTTACGGGGGGGCTACCTCTAGAATGACACCACTTTGGTAAAACTCAAAGCAAGTGAAACTAACACAGTGAATCCAGAGGCATACGTGCGTGACAGTACATTTAAACAATTAAGTGAAAGGTAAGGACAAAATGCAAGCACATGGTGCCCTCGGAGGGGTAGGCAAGGGTGAAATGAAAGGCTATAGGTCGATGCGAAAGTACTGGGTAACTTCTGGTTCATGAGCGGGGTGGCAAGTCCTTGGGTGACTGCCCTGTCCTGTTTCGTGTTACCATATAAAGGAGATCGTTACTTTGAATGAAGTACCCAGCTCATCATTAAAGCCTGCTTTAAAGTTATGACAGGTGGGATGGGCGTATAGGGGCCTTCAGCCTTTCATCCCATCCCCAGGCATGTCAAGCCTAGACGACTGGAAAGGAAAAGGATACGGAAAGGTGCGCGGCTCTGACGGTCCGAGGCTGTTTTTCTGGCTACTTGGTGCTCGGTGCTCGGTGCTTGGTACTAGGTACTCGGTGCTCGGTGCTAGGGCTCTGGGTCTGGATAGACAGCCCTGCCAGCCCAGCAAAGCAGATGACAGAGTTCTAGACCACCCACGCGGCCATCCAGAGCTGCACCGGGTGGGCCAGAAATTGCAAATGTCCCTGCCTCTTGGAGGCACGAAGCCACCTGTGGAGAACAGCAGGGGCGGCAGGTGCGTCCCTGTTCCAGGGCTGGAGGCCCAGCGGCCCCCAGGGGCCGGCAAGCCAGTGCCAGTGAGACATCAACACCAGGCGCTCCAGCTGGGGCAATTTATGTAAGTGGATAATTGCACATAATGGAGTTAAAATATAATTGCCTCATTAAAATGGGTTACTAAATCTCATTGTGTGTGAGTGTGAAAGAGATAGACAGAGACACGTGTGTTAAACGGCAAGAAAACAAAATTGCATAAATGAATGTGAACGAGAGCAATCAGAGGGCCTGATTGGGCCACCTCCATGGAAGGAGACCTCGGTGCCTTGTGGAGCCTCTGAATGACTCAGGAAACCCAACACTGGGGGCTGCTTGCGCACAATGGTGACAGCTCAGGGGTGGGCCCAACTCACGGTTGCTGGGTCCTCGGCCTCACCAGGGAGTCTCCAGTTTGGAAGCTCCAGCTCCAGTCTAGTGTAGCAGGGATGGGTTCTATCCACCCCCCCCCCCGCCCACCCCCATCATCTCCAGAGGTCATCCTGCCATGGCTGGCCCAGCGAGCTGTGCCATCGGCGCTCTCCCTGCCTGCTTCCCCCTCGTGGCAAAGTTTAAGGCTAGAACTGGAGCCAGCTGTCTGCCTGTGTGACAGGTATGTGTAGGAGCGGAGAACGACTGCACAGAGAAAGGCTCCCATGTGGCAGCACGAGCCCTTGCCAACCTGGAAGGGAGTCTGCACAAGGGCCACCTCCCCCACCTCCGCTGGAAGAATGCGGGGCACCCACCTCCTGGGCACCCAACTCCGGGGAGACTCCACAAACGCTCCCAGCGGTCACGGTCACGGACGCAGACAGAATGCTCTGCTCCCCCTCTCCGGTGGCGCATCAGGGCTGCCTGCCACTGTTGCCTCTGCGTCTGCCACCCAAGCCACCCATGCCCCATAGGAGAGCTCCTCCATGGGAGAAAAGTCCCGCTACTCACCCTTTGGATTTTTTTTTTTTTTTAAACAGTTACTTCTAAAATTAACTCCGAGCGCTTATTACCCCAAGAGCCACAAATGGTCACGCCTCACTTTGTTCCCAAGTTTCCAACGTGCGCTCAATCTGGCAATTAGCACAGCTCAGTCTGGAAGGAGCAAAGTTAAGTTTTGTCTCAGAACGCTAGAACGTTAAAATGTCAACACTAATGAGTTATTTTCTTTTCAGTATTAGAAAGCAGATAAACATTACCAATCTGGTGTCCGTGAGTGTCACTAACAAAACCCCAAACCTGCTTCAGAATCCCCCAGTCCAGGAATGTCGCCTGGAGCCACAAGTGAGGCAAAGGGACAGGGACAGGAGATAGCAGAAGGGAACAGAAAGGAAGGCTGTACACCCAGCCCTGACCTGGGCACGGGACACGGACTGTGCCCCGTCACCCCCACCAGCCTGCGTGACTCACCGCTACTGCTAAGCCTGACTTCAACTGCAGATTTTCACTTATATGAACAGATTTGTTTCTGTGCATGATTAAATACTCTCTTGATTCCTCAGATAAGTTCAGAAGTGCAAAAAGGAGGAGGATGAGCTTTTTAATTACAAGCAATTCAGCCTGGCAAATAGAAATCTCAACCTGCCAAGTCCCGGACTTCTAAACCTCGCCAAGATCCCCATCTGCTTCCACGGGGGACTGGGGAGGGGGTGCTGATTCAAGTTCCCACAGAAAGAATTAGAAAATCTTGGACCAAACACTTAGCTCTAACAAATAAAGAGCCTCAGTTCTGGATAAAAGTCAAATTGTGAAGATACTGCAGAGCTCTGTGTTTTGCTTTTTTGTGTGTTGGGGGGGAGGTGGGTGGGTTGTGGAACAGGACGAGACGGGGAAATGGCAGAACCAGATTTCAGCTCATCTTGATGAAATTGTGGAGTTACAAAGGCTACTCTTGTTTCCTCAGGTTTTTGGCGGGCGTAGGCCAGGGGTGCCTGGATGTTCCCAATCCCTGAATGGATCTCCCTATCCCACCCCCATGCCCAGTTTCCTTGAGCTGGGAAACTCTAGAAGCCTCAGAATGGAGCCCCTGAAATGTTATGAAACAGGAGTTGGCAACGCTTTCCTTTTAAGCTGCCAAACTGGAGAAAGAGCCGTGGAGGCACAGGGAAGGTGAATGCAATGTGTCATCTGGGTGTCATGACTCAACTCGTAAGGTGCCCCCAACGGGGCCCCCACCACTCAGGTGGCAGGCAGATGGAGGGCAGATGGGCAAGAAGGGCGGGGACAGAGGAAGCATTGAGGAGAGTCTCTGGAAGCCAGCAAAAGCCGGGTGGCAGCTGCTGAGTCTCAGTGGGCCTGGCACTGCTATCAGGAAGCCTGGAGTGCCACCCTCTGGTAACTGAGCCAGGGGTTGGTTGCTAAATCCTGTAACAGAACCCTCCCTACGGGCACTTGGCATTTGAGCCTTAATGGTTTTGGCACTTGGCCTAATTGCTCAGAATATGTGCATGGTTAGACAGTAATTCCTTCATCACACTCAGTAAGTTTCTGCACACAGCACAGAAGCTGCGATATTTTTATTCCAGTAATTCCTTTGCCGACCACCAAAATTCTATGAAAAATTTCTCAGAAGCTATTAGGTATAAACCAAACTGCATCTTACATCACGTTTATGCTTCAGATTATGGAGAGTTGTATAAGCCTCATAATGCCCACCAGGCAAGAAAATTGCCTCATTTTGTTCAAGAAACCATGTACAAGGAATGTTGCTACATTCAGTGATAAAAAGGAGTCACATTATATATACTATCTCAAAAGAGTGGAAGCTGACATACTTGCTTATGCTTGTTAACGTGATTATATACCTTACTCATTCTGAGATAAGGACATTTGGTTAGTGAAATCAGATTACCTTATCAGATTGATCTCTTTGAGATTCAAGTCAGATGCAAGTATTCAAAAATCAGTCAGAGCCAACAGAATCCCAGTCACCCACTTCAGGGTTTGAGAGAACAGAAGTGAACACTATGAATTACAAGTCAGTAAGCGCTGAAAATTTCGCTTAATTTACCAAAGTGACTGGTGCTGCCAGTAGTTCATATATTGATAATTGACTTAACTGGTAAGTCTCCAGTTTATTTTTGTAACTGCAAAGTAGGACACAGGGACAGGGACATAAAAGGGCTGTGACAGAAGGAAACCTATTGTCATCATCAATTGTTCTTTTTAAAAAACACATTTTATTGCCTCACTCTCTTGTTAAAAACTTTAACAGCAGAAATGCAAATAACATACTTCTAAGTAAATAAAGGTTCAAAGAAAAAAATCAGAATGGATAAAATTTAAATCTAGACATAGCCTCAAAACATAAAGCAAAACCTGAAAAAACTAAAAAATAAAAAAGCAAACACCATCTTAATTGAAATTTTTAACAAGTATCTTGCAGCAGCTGATACAACATGCAGATAAAAATCCAAAGGACTATAGATGATTGGAACAAGATTGACAAAATTTATCCTCTTAACATGTATAGAACACTGTACCCAATAACTATAGAACATATCATTTCAAATATTAGGGGGACATCCCTCACTAAAAGTATAACTATGAACAAATATATAAGGATTGATATACAACCTATTGGTTGGCTACAATGGAATTTACTTTGAAATAAATAATAAAAAGATAACTAGGAAATCTTGTTATGTTTGGAAATACACTTTTTAAATAATCCATGAGTCAAAGAAGAAATCACAGTGGGAATCAGAAAATACTTTGCAGTGAAAAATAAACAAAATATGACACACAAAAACATGGATACAATGAAGTTTCTGTTTACATGGAAATACAGATGATATTTAAATGAATATATTACCAAAAAAAGTTTGAAGATTGATGATACTTGACTCACAATAGGGTCATGTCCCATGAAGCCCATAGTAAGATGAAATATGATGAAAATGCATTTAATGTACCCAACCTACTGAACATAATAGCTTAGCCTCACTAGTCTACCTTAAATGTGCTCAGAACACTTACATTAGCCTACAGGGAATCATCTAACACAAACCTTCTTTAGAATAAGGTGTTGAATATCTCCTTTAATTTATTAACTACTGCACTGAAAATGAAAAACAGAATGGTTTTATGGGTACAGAATGGCTCTATCACTTGTCTACCCTTGTGATTGCAGAGGCGACTGGAAGCTGAGACTGCCTGCTGCTGTCCAGCATTAGGAGAGGCTCTTCCTGCATATTACCGGCCCAGGAAAAGATCAAAAGATCAAAATACACAATGTGAAGTACAGTTCCAACTGAATGCATATTGCTTTTGCACCACCGTAAAGTCAAAACATCGTACGTTGAACTACATAGTACGTTGGGAACCATCTCTATAAGCTCCCACTTCAAGAAGGCAGAAAAAGAAGAGCAAATAAATAGCAAGAAAGTAGAGGGAAGGAAATAATAAAAGTAGAACCAAAAAAAAATCAATGAAACATAAAATAGAGATAATCAGCCACATCGATAACAACTCTTGGAAAAGACTAACAAAGTTCATAACTCCTAGCAAGACTAATCAAGAAAGAAAACAAATTATTAATATCATGTCCACACACATTAAAAAAGGTTAAGAGGACAGTAAGGGGAGTGACAGTATGATAAATTTAGGTGAAAGGGACATGTATCTTGAAAAACAGAATTCATCAAAACTGACACAAGAAGAAATGAACCATATGAATACCCTTGCATATGTTTTAAAAATTGAATTGGAAATTTAAAATAACCTTTCCACAGAGACATCTCTATGTAAGTTGGCTGCACTTGGGATTCATCCAAGTATTTATGGAAGAAATAACAACAATCTGACTCAAACTATTTCAGATAAGAGAAGAAGAGATTATGTGCTAATCTGTTCTATGAGGTCAGCACAGTCTTGTTAGCCAAACCAGACAAAGATATTAAAAGAAAGGAAAATTACAAGGTAATCTACAGGCCATGAACATAAAAACAAAAATTCTAAATAAAATATAAATAAATCAAGAGGTATATAAAAAAGATTGTACATTATGACCACTGGGTTTATTCCAGGAATGCAAAGTCGTTTTGACATTTGAAATTCTCCACATTAAGCAAATAAGGAGGGATAAAGCCTATATAGTCACCTAAATTGATACAGAAAAAAACAACCCACATTTGATAAAATTCAAAACTCATTCATGATTTAAAGTAATCATAACAAACCAGGAACAGAAGGGAGCTTTTTTTTTTTTTAAGATTTTATTTATTTATTTGTCAGAGAGAGTGAGCACAGGCAGACAGAGTGGCAGGCAGAGGCAGAGGGAGAAGCAAGCTCCCCACTGAGCAAGGAGCCCAATGTGGAACTGAATCTCAGGACACTGGGATCATGACCTGAGCCAAAGGCAGCCGCTTAACCAACTGAGCCACCCAAGCGTCCCACAAGGGAGCTTTCTTAATTTGATAAAGCTTATCTACAAAATATTAGCCAAAAAAAAGCTTTCCCTCCCTCCTCACATTTTGGAAAAAGACAGGGGTGGTCATGATTACCACTTCTATTCAACACTGTAATGTTGTACTGTTGAACACTGCACAGTGTCATAAAGCCAGCAAGACTAAGAAGAAATACAATTGTCATTAATCACTGACTATGTGATTTAATTTATAAAGTTTACCAAAAAATCTACAAATAAAGTTTCAAATTAACTCAGAAATTTAGCAAGGTCACTAGTCACTATAGAAAACAAAACTAAATCCAGTGGTTTTTACTGGAAGAGAAAATAATGTGACCAATATAGGATTATCCCTATAATGCAACAGGCATTAGCAATGCAAGAGTGGTTTATGATCAGAAAAACAATAAATGTCATTGACCACATTAATATTAAATGTGTTATGATCATATGATGCCCTCTGATTAATCTACGGAAAACCTACAGCAAACTTAATTCTTAATGGTGAGATATTGGGAATGTCACCTTTAAAATCTGAATTACAACACATGTGTATTATCATTGCTGCTGGCAGTCCTAGGTTATCATGTTAAGACAACAAAAGAAATGGAGGGCATATAGATTGCAAAGAAAGAAACAACACTGTCATCTAGTCTCAAGTAATATAAATGTCTATATGGAAAACTCAAAGCATAGATATTACATTAGATACATTAAGTGAGTTAAGTGCTTAGATCTAATATAATCAACATATAAAAATCAATTCTGTTTTTATATACAGCAACAGATTTTAAAATGTAATTTAAAAAGATACCATTTACACTCTGAACAAGAACTGTGTTAGGAATGAATAAAGCAAAGTTTTCTTAGATTCATATGAAGAAATATAAACTTTTTTTTTTGAAGAACACTAAAACTACTCTCATTACATAGTGAAAATTTAACATGTTCATGATTTGGATTATTTAACATCATAAAGATATTAATTGTACCTAAATTGATATATAGATACAAAGTAATCCCAAACATATTCTTTTTTTTTTTAAGATTTTATTTATTTATTTGACAGATAGAGATCACAAGTAGGCAGAGAGGCAGGCAGAGAGAGGAGGAAGCAGGTTCCCTGCTGAGCAGAGAGCCCGATGTGGGGCTTGATCCCAGGATGCTGGGATCATGACCTGAGCCGAAGGCAGAGGCTAAGCCACTGAGCCACCCAGGCGCCCCCATCCCAACCATATTCTTGACAGCTGCTTGAGAAATAGCTGATTTTAAAACCGAAGTGGAAGAGAAAAAGCCAAGAATGCCTGAGGCATTCTAGATGAAAAAGACAAAATGGACCATCCTACCACATGCTAAGATTATAAAGTTATAATATTAAAATATATGTTATTGGTGCAGGAATAAGGAAACCTATGGTAAGAATGCAAACAAGATCCAGAAATGTGCCCACATATATAAAAATTCATGACAGAGAAAACTCTAGCCTCATCCCACTCTTATCACACACAAAGTAGGAAGCAATACGAATTCTGCATCAGCCCCTGATAACCTGAGGTTACCAAGAGCAACACCATGGCTAACGATTTACCATGTGCAAGCAGAATCACAGGTTAACCACAGGAGTATATTTGCCCATTTCTGGGTTTCTGCAAACTCTATTATAATTTATTATTGTATGATTCATTACATTAACCTGTTAATACTCAGTGGCTAAGTGATTTCCTCTTTGTAGGTAGGATTCAGAATAAAGGCAGGGTAACTTGACATGCTGTTTTTGTTTTCGTTGTTTTTAATGGCAGCAACAGCAGCCTTCTGACTTCTGAATACTTGCTTTGCTACATCTTTGTGAAAAGGAGCTAATACCGTTTTCAAGCAAGAAAAATTCCTGGTCTTCTATTAAGTGCATATTGCAAGGCTGTGGAATACTAACCAAATATTTGATTTCCTTTTTAAGATTTGGCTTCTCAGGCAAATGCATTTTCAACCTCAGTGCTCTGCTCATTACCATTTTATACTCCATCTGAGGCCTGGATAGCAAACAGCAGTCAGCTCTTGTCTGAATTCTCCAAAGTAGGCTCATATATTTGATACCCCTTAGGAGGGCTCATGGCATCTCAACACATGAGACCTAACTTTTGATGCTGGCTTGCGCAAGAAAAACAACTCTTGTTTCTTGTCATTTTGCTTTTAGTAGGCAAAAAATAATGCTCGCTCCAGTGGAATTTCAGATCTTGACATTGATGGAAATAAAGAGAATATTCAAGTAAATTAATATCTTGGTGGCAAAGCTATTAGCTTTGAAATTCCTAGATTGGCTGGGACTTTAACTGTTTAAAATATACAATGGGGGCGCCTGGGTGGCTCAGTGGGTTGGGGCCTCTGCCTTTGGCTTAGGTCATGGTCTTGGGGTCCTGGGATCAAGCCCCGCTGCATTGGCCCCTCTGCTCGGCGGGGAGCCTGCTTCCTCCTCTCTCTTTCTCTCTCTGCCTGCCTGTGATCTGTCTGTCAAATAAATAAATAAAATCTTAAAAAAAAATAAAATAAAATATACAATGAAAAAACACTTTGTCAAATAATGATATATCCTCTTGAAGCAAGGAAATATTTTATATGATATTTTTGGTCCTACCAACAATTTTCGCTTATTTTCATAAGCTTAGTACCATTTATTTTTACTTATTAAATTGTAAGTGCTAGGAAAGTTTTTAACATTAATGTTAGTTGGATTTGATAGATGAGCATGCTATTGTTAAATTATTTTTATATTCATTTCTTAGCCAACTTATAGTCATTTCATGTGTGGATGTGAAAATACTTAATTACATCATCCATCTCCAAAAGCACTCTCTAAGGGGAAATAAATACATATTTTCAAGATAAGTGTGCTTAAGTATGATTTTAGCCCTAAAGTAACCATATGTAGACCTAGTTATTTATATTATCATCTAAACAGTATATTTAACTAAATAGGAAAAATAAGCTGACCTCCACGTACTCAACATTATTATGTGACTCTGCATAAAAATGTGTATAATATAAAAGATGAAAACTTGTTGCCTAATACAAGGTCACAAAGATTTATACCTATGTTTCCTTCTGAGAGTTTTACAGTTTTTAACTTTTACATTGAGAACTTTGACTCATTCTGAGTTAATTTTTGTATATGTCACGAATATGCTCCAACTTCAATTTTTTTTAAGATTTTATTTTTAAGTAATCTCTGCACCCTCAACACCCAAAAAACAATCAAGTCAAAAAATGGGCAGAAGACATAAACAGACACTTTTTTAAAGAAGACATACAAATGGCTAACACACATGAAAAAATGTTCATTATCATTAGCCATCAGAGAAATTCAAATCAAAACCACAGGGAGATACCACCTTACACCAGTTAGAATGGCAAAAATTAACAAGGCAAGAAACAAAAATGTTGGAGAGGTTGTGGAGAAGGGAATCCTCTTACACTGTTGGTGGGACTGCAAGTTCATACAGCTACTTTGGAAAACTGTGGAGAGACCTCAAAAATTTAAAATAGAGCTACCCCACGTCTCAGCAATTGCAATACTGGGATATCTACACCAAAGATACAGATGTACTGAAAAGAAGGGGCACGTGCACCCCAGTGTTCACAGCAGCATATCCACAACAGTCAAACTGTGGAAAGATCTGAGATGCCCTTCAGCAGATGAATGTATAAAGAAGATGTGGTCCATATATACAACAGAATGTTAAACAGCCATTAGAAAGGAGGAATACCCAACTTTTGCAACAACATGGACAGAACTGGAGGAGATTATGCTGAGTGAAATAAGTCAAGCAGAGAAAGTCAATTATCACATGGTTTCACTTATTTGTGGAACATAAGGAATAGCATGGAGGATATTAGAAGGAAGGGAAAAATGAAGGAGGGGGGTATCGGGAGGGAGAGACAAACCATGAGACTATGGACTCCGAGAAACAAATTAAGGGTTTCAGAGGGGAGGGGGGTGGGGTGATGGGTCAGCCCGGTATGGGTATTAAGGAGGGCACATTATTACATGGAACACTGGGTGTTATACACAAAAATGAATCATGGAACACTACATCAAAAACTAACGAACTGTATAGTGACAACATAATAAAAAAATATTACTGTAGATCAAACAAAAGTAATCTCGGCAACCAACGTGGGGCTCCTGAGATCCACAGCCCTGAGATCAAGAGTTGCACACTCAACTGACTGAGCCAGCCAGGTGCCCCCAACTTATTCCTTGTGGATTTCAAGTTGTTGTGGTGTCTTTTGCTAAAAAGATTATTCTCTCCCCATTGACAGGACTTGGCAGCTTTGTTAAAAAAAACTCACTTGACAATGGATGTATGAGTTGTCTAAGTCCTCTATTTCCTCGCTATGAACATGAAATGTCTTTCCATCTACTTAGACCACCTTTAATTTCTTTCAACCATGTTTTTTAGTTTGCAGTGGATAAGTATATCACTTGCTTGGTTAAACCTATTCCTAAGTATTTTATTCTTTGTGATGCCACTGTAAATGGGGCTGTTTTCTTATTTTTTCAAATTGTTCATTACTAGTGCACAGCAATACAACAGATTTTTGCATACTGGTCTATATACTGCAATGTTGCTTCACTTGCTTATTGGTTCTAATACATAGAAGACCATATAGATAGGTAGATAAACATAAATATATGATAGATATACATGCTCATACTATCTTCAAAAGGACATAGTTCTACTTCTTCCTTCTCCATCTCTCTTTTATTTGTCTTATCTGATTTCTCTGGGTATAATTTCTAGTACAATGTGGAATAGAAGTGGCAAGAGTATACAACCTTATCTCATTCATGATTTTAGGGGGAAAAGCTTTCAGACAATGTTAGATGTGGATTTTTCTAAGTGTCCTTTGTCGGTTCAGGGAAGTTCCCTTCTATTCCTAATCTGTTGAGTGTTTTTGTTTTATCAAAAGCTTTCCCTGCATCAAGGTAATCATGTTTATTATTTACTCTATTAATATGGTATAATACATTGATTGATTTTCAGACATTAAACTGTTCTTGCATTCCTAGGACAAACTTACTGAGTCCTAGCATATAATCCTTTAATATGTTGCTGGATATTCTTGTTAGTATTTTGTTGAGGATTTTGCATTCATAATCATAAGGGATACTGGACTATGATTTTCTGATGTTGCCTTTTCTGGCTTTATCATACCAATGAACATGTTATTTTTCACTTTTTGACGTGTATTCAAACACATCTCTACATGGATTACAGAATGGCTAGCACATCCATTCACTGAAATGCTATTTTTCTATTCTATATTATCTATATTCTGCCATAATCTTTATTTCCTTCTTCTTGCTTTCAGTTTAGTTTGCTTTATTTCTAGTTTTTTAAAGGTGTAAGTTTAGGTTAGTTTATTTCTTAATGTAGGCTATTTTCTTCTGAGCACTGTTTTTGTTGCATACCCTACGTATTGGTATGCTGTTTTATACCAAACTTTCATTCATCTCAAAGTTTTCTCTAATTTCCTTTGTTACTTCTTTTTTAACCCACTGGTTATTTAAGAGTATATATATTGTTTATTTCCATATTTATTTTCCCTTGGTCATTGGTTTCTAATTGTGTGCCACTGTAGTTGGAAAAGTTACTTTGTATAATTTCAGTCTTTTTAAATTAACCGAGACTTGAATTGTGGCCTAAGATTCGGTCTGCCTTGGAGAATGCAGCACACTGACTTGAAAGGAACGTGTACTCTGCTGCTGGGTGGTGTTCCGTAGATGTCTGTTAGGTCTAGCTGGTTTACAGTGTTGCCCAAGTTCCCTATTTCCTTGGTATTCTTTATTTCTGTGTCGATTCCAGTGACTGTCTAGTATCCTTTCATTTCAGCCACAACTACCTTTATTTTATTTTTTAAAAAGATTTTTATTTATTTATTTGTTGGGGGGGTAAGTGTATGAGCAGGGGGAGGAGCAGAGGTAGAGGGAGAAGTAGGCTCCCCATGGAGCAGGGAGCCCAATGCGGGGCTCGATCCGGAAGGCAGATGCTTACCAACTGAGCCACCCAGGTGCCCCTCAGCCACAAGGACTACCTTTAACATTCCTTTAAGGCAGGTGTGATAGTTTTCGTGTATTCTGAACTGTCTCAATTTTGTCTATATTTTCACAGGCAGTTTTGCTGGCTACAGAATTCTAAGTTAATGGTTTTGTTCTTCCAGCACTTTGAATATATCATCTAATGCTTTCTGGCCTCTCTGGTTTCTGATGAGAATCATGATTGTAAATCACATGTACACGATCAGTTATCTTTCCTGCTACTTTCAAGTTCCCCTCTTAGACTTTGGCTTTTGATAATTTGATTGTGATGTGTCTTGGTGTGTATCTCTGCATGGGCCTGGTTAATTTCCTAAATGTGTATATATTAAACTTTCTAACAAACTTGTAAGGTTTCCTACAAATAGTTCTTCAAACACTCTTTAGGCCCCCTTTTCCCTCTCTTTCCCTTCTGAAACACCCACTGAGTGAATATTGCTAATAATATCCCACAGGTCTCTTAGGCCCTATTCATCCTCATCCTTTGTTTCTTTTTCTTTTCTTCCTCCATCCTTTTTTTCTTTCTGTTCCTCTGACTGGATAATCTCCACTGGCCTAACTTCAAATTTACAGATTCTTTTTATGAACTGTTCAAATCTGTTCAATTCCTACAGTGAATTTTTAAAATTCAGTTACAATTTTCAACTCCAGAAAAGATACTTATAATTTTTATAAAATTATGACTTTAAATGATAATTTCTATGTTTGTAACTTCATAAAAAATCATTTTTGCAATTTCTACAGGAAAGATGGAGAAGATGAGTGCAGTATTTGAAGGTGGGGAAGTAAGGGAGATTAATCTAACAGCTTCTATTTTCTCTATAAATTATGAGGGTCATTAACTAAGAGTGAGGGCAGAAAAGTCTTCTTGAAAAGTGGAGAGGTAAGTTTAGCAAAGAGACAAAGTAAACTACAAAGCAATACTGAGTGCCATTTGAAGACTGTGATCATGAATTTAAAAAGTCATTCAGTCCACTTATGTGGTTTTTCTCAGGTAATATTCCCCTGTTCAAGTTCAGGTGCAAAGAGAGAAAGAGAGGAATTTAATGAGAGGTTTTTGCGAGGCAAATACCTTTCCTTGAGAAAAGGCTCACATGTATTTTCTAGCTAAGGTTATATTTATGCCGCATCAAAACAGCTCAAAACACAAACCAGGAAGTATCTACCAAATATAAGGGTTGTGTCCACGAATTAGCACTTAAAACCTTTTATTTTGACGTAGTACTCAAGATAATATTCATAACACATTCTGCTCATCAGTCTTATACTGGTTATCTCAATTTGGTCCTACACTGTACTTCCTTTTCTGCAGTACATTTTCTAAAAACACACTGATGAGATGTATAAAAATGTACTTCAATTATCACTGTTCTAGAAATAATTTTAGTATTTTGAGAAAACTGTGTGTAAAAAGCCCAATACATTTTTTTCCTAGAAAACAAAGGGATTCATCAATAAGGTAGCAATCTTTTTTCATGGTAGAAATAAAGTATATAAAATTTAAGTTCTTGATTTATATCATACTTTATTTTCTATCTTTTATATACCACATATACTCATTGAAGGAAAAAGACTAAAAGCACAGACTTATACCAAAAGAAGTGATAAATAACTGTTCTTACTCCAAAAGAATCATATTAATATAAACAATTAAAATTTCAGGTACATGAATAAGCCATGTTCTGTAAATAATATGTTAAATATTATATGTCACATAAATATTAGTTTTACTAATTTGCAAAATATTTTTTGCAAAATATTTTTCCCTGTGCCTCAGTTTTCTCATAACTTAGGGACTCACCTCTTTTTGTAGTTGTATCAGAAATTAAGATATTTTGCTAATAAGAATCATCCTTGAAATCTTACCAACAGAGTAAAGTCACATCAAACACACTGAGATCTATTTTTTTGAAAAACACAGTGATTCTGAATCTTACTCATAGGTAAAGTTCTAAAGTCAGTGCCCAGATCATTCTTGTGAGGGGCCACCAGGAGGATAGACACACTGTCAGTGAGCAGCTGCTACTCCATATTTTTCCTCTGGTGTGAGAGTAGATCCTTATTCTTTGGTTTGAACACCAGATAAAATCTATAGGTGGTTGGATTTAGAGTTCAGACTATACAACAAATACCTATAATTAGACACTAGACTTACATGCAGCCCAGGGTGACTCCCTACCTAAAATCCTTTTGAAGTGCTGAACATCCCTTGAATTCAGGCCAGGTAAACACAGAGTGAAATCCACCTTGTTTAAATTACTTCTCTCTCTCTTTTCCCACTTTTTGCTAAGTGTATATTTCTGCTCCTTGGTTTAAAATATGTCTCCTCACATGAATAACTAATAAGAAAGCCACTTAATCTTTAGGTAAGGAGATGTTCTGTCCCATCTTCATATTAATTCTTAAGTTTAGACAACTTTTTTTTATGTATTATTCATTTGGAACTAATGTTGTAAAATAAAAATCCCTCACACCTTTCATACGACTTTCCCCCCATACATTTATATTCCAGAAAGTTATAGAGCTGGGGAGGTGGCTCACAGAGAACACACCATCTCTACAGAAGGAGCAGATACAGAGCAACCCTGACTCAGGTCAAGATTGTATTACTTACTTCCATGGTGGTACTGAGATCAAAGAAAAGAAATTATTGGGACCTACAATGTTATGATACAAAGAAAATCGTAACCATCCAATTTCAAAGAGGAGATTAACAGACTAAAGAACAAGAAAACCTTTAAAGTTTCAGGGATGCACCATTATGCTAACATTCAAATAAGATTATCAGGAGAGAAGCGTCTGCACTTGCTGTGGCGATCGGTGGAGGATGCTCTCTGGCTCTTTGTATTCATTGACTGGATCCATGACGGCGGCATACACCTCACTGTAAGCTCTGCAGACTAATTCTGTAGACTGTTTTATGATCTGCTCTCTGTGGCGAAACAAACAATACGTGAACACACGATCCAAAAATAAAATACTAAGAATTACAAGAAGCTTCATATTTGAACAAATACATTTCATTTTCATAATTACCACGTACATACATACAAAAATCATTGTACAACTACACAAGTTACTTACTTTGGTTTGGGGATCCAACATACTTTTTTATATTCATTATTTATTACTGCAGAAGGGAGGGACTCTGCTTCATTCACAGCTGTATCTTTAGGGTTACTAGACAAGCAACAGAAACTGACCTGCCATCAATGTCCTGATTTTGCAAACGTGACTGGTAACACATTAACCTTAATGAAAGAGGCTTATCATCATTCATACTTATCAAATCTTCAAATCTCAGAATAACTTACAGTAAACTGTCCTTTCAGTTATAGCTCATATAGTAACCACATTTTAGATTTCTCATCTGTTTATATTAAACAGGGTTAAAATAAAGTGACACTTGCCTCCAACAAGTCAGCATTTTCCACAAAAAACATTTCTACATATGCACATAAGAGAATAAAAAGTTTTAAATGAACTAAAGCCAATTTTTAAAGATCTGGCTGGAAAAAAATAGCATGGGGTTCATAAAATCTGCATCAACTCTATGTTCTCATGACCTTTACTTCTTGCCATCCTCAACTACTTCTACTCATGTATCACTATGCCTAGTGACAAAAACACTATCTGTATTTTTACAACTATTTTTTAAAAATTTTTTTACAACTAAATTTATTTTTACAACTAAATTTAAATGCGTCTTTCAAGCTTTACTCCCAAACCTATTTTGCTGTTGTTTCTCATTTCTGTCAGTGGCATAACCATGCTGCATTACCTCAGTTCAGACCCTAACGAACTCTTGTAATGGAGTAGAGAAAAAAGCTTCCATCTGATCTTCTCTCTTCTAGTCTTCTCACATTCGATCTATTATAAGCACTGCTGTTAGGTTAATTCTTCTAAACGATACCTATTATCTTGTCTCTCCCTCACCCAGGGCCTTCCTTCAAGGAGTTCCTCTGGTTTCTGAGAAGTCGAAATCCCTCATCCTGTCATTAGAATCCTTTATAGCATCTTCCATATCACAACTCTGATCCTGAGGTCTGACACAATTTCTGTTCTCTCTCTCCTGCTTTTGTTCACCTGAATTCCTCTGCTCTATTCCTCCATTTGCCCAGGATGCTTTTCTTTCTTTCTCACATTCAAATACTCTTTAAT
Organism: Neogale vison; assembly: GCF_020171115.1. Taxonomy (NCBI): domain Eukaryota; kingdom Metazoa; phylum Chordata; class Mammalia; order Carnivora; family Mustelidae; genus Neogale; species Neogale vison. Next base: position 102,934,241 of record NC_058095.1, on the reverse strand, counting down.
TCTCAGTAGTACTCTCTCATTCCCTGATCCTCAGAGCTAGAAATAATTATTCCATTTTGGAACGTGCAAGACTAAAGTGATATTTGGAAGACTATCTGTGTATCTGTGGTCTAAGAAAGAATAAAATTAATTGGATAGAATGAGAAGAAAAGTAAACTTATGATCTAGGGTCATCAGCACCCTGTTCTGACAGGGTCTCAAACTCCTGGTGAGGCGAATCGACTCGAAATTTCCCCCAAATTGCTAAGCTTTCAGAATGAGAGTGGATAGAAGGAAGTTACACTGAGTAAATTCTCTGAAGAGATTGGAGTAATGCTACTGGCCATACCACCTTTTCACTGGAAGGGAGGATGGTAGAAACTGGTTTGGAAATCTACTTAACCAGATGAGCCTTCGAGATATTTGTGATCTATTACTGATCAATCCTACAATTAACTGAGCATAATAATAAATGCATCAGTATGATGCAAAATTATTTTCCATATATGAAATAGATGAAAAATACTATAAACTAATATTCTAAAAATCTGTTAAGTACACATTTGATGCCCATTTTGCAACTAGTCAAATTATGAATTTTAGACATAGCGTTTTTTGTTCTTTACTCAAAGCAGTAAGACAGATTTTGGGGGAGGGGTATAAAGCATCCATTACTTACACCTCTTATTCTAAGATCTATATTCAATCTAAGTGTAGTGTGCTTTTATACTACATAAAGAATACAAAGAGACAAGGTTATTCCCTCCCACAAGAAGTTTAAAATCAGAATATGGTACATTAATGAATGTTAAATATAATTTTAAAAGGTTCACAGTAACTGGTAAATGTAGAAAGGATTGCTGAAAAATCTGAATAAATTTTAAATTTTATTCCCAAGAGTCAATGATAAAAAATTTTAAATTTATTGCAGTTTAGTTGTAACCCAGGGCACATTTCTGTTTATAAGCTAAACTAGCTTGCAAATGGTTTTTTTTTTTTTTAATTTTATTTATTTATTTGACAGACAGAGATCACAAGTAGGCAGAGAGGCAGGCAGAGAGAGAGAGAGTAGGGGAAGCAGGCTTCCTGCTGAGCAGAGAGCCCGATGCGGGGCTCGATCCCAGGACCAGTCCTGGGATCATGACCTGAGCTGAAGGCAGAGGTTTAACCCACTGAGCCACCCAGGCGCCCCTAATTTGCAAATGTTTACAACTCACAATGCAACAGAAAATTCATTATAAATCTGCAATGGAGAAAATCAGAATAAAGCAATACTGCTACGACATAAATAAATAAAATCAAGTCAATAAGACCAAATAGGAGTTTATAATTTATTTTCAATTTTGGTGTTCGATAGTACAGGGTTTCTCATTCTGTTCCTCAGTTTAGGAAGCTACCAAGATAGGGAAGGGATTAAAAAATGAACACAGTTGTGCAGAACAAGATAAGACATACCAAAGCTCATGGAGGAAAGAAGTCTTTCATGTAGTGGGGTGAATAAAGAAAGGCAAAACGACTGTTCCTCCTGGCCTGTCAGCTAGCTGCTACAGCCAACCAGGACAGAAAGGCAATGGGAAGAGAGATTCTCCAAAGTGAATCAGAATCAAATCCAAACTGTAAAGAGCAAGAACTATGACTGATAATGATTTTCTACATTTCTCTACAAATTTAAGAGTTCATTATCACTACCTATCACTACCAAAGCCAGGTACAGTTCCACACACTCACATTCAGTAATTTTTTTCTAATGAACTATATATAGTAGAGATCAAATGGAACAGTGAGTGACATCACTTTCAGAAGACCTTTGCTCTAGTTGAAGCTCTGCCACTTAATTACTGTGCCTTGAACAAGTTATTTAATCTTTCTAGGACTAACTTCACTACCATAAGGCAAAATATTGAGATTGATAATATTTACAGGGTACTTCTAGCTCTTAAATTACTCCATTGGATTGAAAGTGTTTTAATGACCTGCTAATTAAAAAAAAACCCCTCTATTTATACACATACATATGAATACATCACATATACACACATACACATATTTGTATACCTACATGTTATTTGGGGGAATTGGGTTCCTTAAATAATGATTTATAGTGAGCATGCCAGTTATTTGTATATAAATATTTTTACATTTATATACAAATCTGAGATGTTAAAAGTTTTACTTTCTTGCCATTTTACTATCTCCTCCTCTTTATTTATTGTGCTAATTACTATGCAATTAGTATGTAGCTTTTATCTTAAAAAGTATGCGTGTATCTGTATATCTGCCTGCGTGCCTGGTGTCTCAGCCCAAATTATTCACTAGTATCATTTAAGAAGTACAGAGTCTCGAATAATGATGAATCATTATAGTGACAAATAATGTTCAAAATGGAAGTTTCAGGTATTCTCTAACTACATTTAAAATCACTAACAAATCATGTCAGTCATGTGCTTCTGAAAACCTGGAATGTGCTCATCCACAGATCAACTCTTGTGCAGACAGGGATGAAAGCAGTATTGTTTTCTAGTTGTCTACACAGAGCACTGGAGCTAGCATGGGCATCCACCTCAGATCTACACTCTGTATTTTGATCAGCCACGGCCAAGTCCAGAGCTGCTGGATGGAGAGTACTTTAAAAATTATTATTTTTTTCCATTTGAATTCAATTAATTATCATACCATATATTATTAGTTTCAGAGATAGAGTTCAATGATTTACCAGTTGTATATAACACCCAGTGCTCGTTACATCAAATGCCCTCCTTAATGCATCCAGTTACCCCATCACTCCATCCAACCCCCCGTCCCAGCAACCTTCAGTTTGTTTCCTAGAGTTAAGTCTCTTATGGTTTGTCTCCCTCTCTGATTTCCTCTTATCTTTTTTCCCTCCCTGCCCTTATGCTCCTCTATTTGGTTTCTTAAATTCCACATAGGAGTGAAATCATATGATAACTGTCTTTCTCTGATTGATTTATTTTGCTTAGCACAATACCCTCTAGTTCTATGTACAATGTTGCAAATGGTATTTTTTTTTTTCTGGCTAATATTCGTGTGGGGTGTGTGTGTGTGTGCGTGTGTGCATGTGTGTGTACCCCATCTTCTTTATCCATTCATCTACTGATGGACATCTGGGCTCTTTCCATAGTCTGGCTACTGTAGACATTGCTTAGAATTATTTCTGGAGGTTAAAATATAAAGATAGGTCCTGTTTTTCACATGACCAAAGAATATGCAAAAAGGCCAGCTGAAAGGGAAAAAAAATTTGAAGTAAGCTTTAGTATCTATAAAGTTAGACCATTAACTTTCTTGGTCTCCTTACTACCATGAAATCTTGTAAGTAGTAATTTATTAGGTGGTGCTCTATTGGCCTCTGGACAGTTTAATAATAATCATCATAGTGCAAAAGAACTTTTAGAAAATAAAAACATGATTCATACAGACAAAGAATGAAAGAATGTCAAAAATTTATAACTCTTTCATAGGAAACATAAGATGTAAAGATAGTTCACAGGACATTTTGAGGAACTGGTCATTTATTGGACCATCATTTGGAAAGGAAGGTTAGAAACAGGTTAGACACAGAACGGGTTAATGTCCTATGGAGCAAAAAAATACACAGGACATTAGAAAGCATGAGGCCTTTAATCAACAATAAGCAGAGCATCAAACTATAAAACATCCCCCCAAGTAATTGAATAATTCTCGAGGGGCCTGTTAACAATGCTTCAGTGTGACACAGAAAGGACACACTGCTCTCCCAGACCAATTTGCCCTATTTCCAAGTTTCAGAAAGTCTTTCTCACATTTAGAAAGGAGTTTGCTATACCAGTTAATTAACCGCTGGAAAAAAGAAAAAAGAAATTGAAGGAGGAGAAGATGAGGATGTTATAAAATTGTACAGAAGGGCAATACTTTTCTTATGGATCAGAATACCATGCATTAAGAGTTCGATTTTTCCTGTTACAAACATCACAATGTCCTAAAAATTTAGTATTATAAATCTCAAAAATACTAATAAAGACTAATATATAACTAAATGGAGATATCACCCATTTTAAAACATGTTCACGAAACATTTTAAATAATTATTTGAAGCATTTAGCTGTGATAAGAAATGAACTCCTTACTTACAGAATCAGTGAGCTTGTCATTAATCAGTACTTTAAGATTTTGGTTGCCATAACAACATGACACAACTTTCATCATTACCATAAACCTAGCATTTCTAAAAATAGCTTATTTCAACATTCAGGCTCTGTGATCACTAAAATTGAGCTTTATTACAGAACCATAACTAAGAGTGCAATCAAATGCACCACAGAAGAGAAGAAGTCATTAACAATTTAAGCCTGAAAAACTAAAAAGAAAAGATGGTAATATATTTATAAATAATAGATCGGTTAAAGAATTTTGATTTTTCTTTTAACATTAGCACAAACATCAAAAACATCACAATGGATCAAGTCAATTTTCCATCTCAGGTCAGTTTTCTGTCACTCACTGTAAAGCATATCTTAGGGGCACATGGTTGGCTCAGTTGGAAGAGCGTGCAACTCCTGGTCTTGGTGTTGTGAGAGTTCAAGCCTCACAATGGGTGCAGAGATTACTTAAAAAAATAAAATCTTCAGGGCTGCCTGGGTGGCTCAGTGGGTTAAAGCCTCTGCCTTTGGCTCAGGTCATGATCTCAGGGTCCTGGGATTGAGTCCGGCATCAGGCTCTCTGCTGGACAGGGAGCCTGCTTCCCCTTCCTCTCTCTCTGACTGCATCTCTGCCTAATTGTGATCTCTGTCTGTCAAATACATAAATAAAATCTTTAAAAACAAAAAACAAAAAACTAAAATAGAGTTTAGTTGCTTGGCCAGACTCAAAATTACCATACAAAATTTAGTATGTTTCCTATATACCAGCAATATCTAATTAGAACAGGTAATGGAAAATAAAAGATCTTATCATAATTGTCACAATTATTTCCTAGGAATAAACGTGATAATAGAGAAGATTATATGAGGAAATTACAAAACTGTATTGAAAATTCTATAACATCATATAATAAATGAGCATACCATGTTCACAGATGGAAATATTCACTAGTGGATTATATTTTTTTAGTTCCTTTTTGCTCATTCTTAAATTAGCTTGGTGAGTGTTTCAAATGCAATCGAAAAGAACGTTACCTTCTATAGTTGTGTGTGGTATTCTATATCCTTCTATTAGGTTGATCTGATTAGTGGCATTGTTCAGTTCTTCTACACCATATTCAGTTTTTGTCTACTTTTTCTACCAACTACTAAGATAGCAGAGTTGAAATATCTACTTAACAATTGTCAGTGGATCTATTCTTCCTCAATTCTTTGAGCTTATACTGCTTGGTTTTTGAAGCTCTGCTATCAGTTGCACATACCTAAGGTGATTATATCTTCTTCATAAACTGATTCTATTATTATTATAAAATGTACCTCATCTTTGGTATCTGTCCTGCAGTCTAATTTTTCTGATATTAGTATAGTTATTTTAGGTTTATTCTGATTAGTATTTGCATGGTGTATCTGTTACTATCCTTTACTCTTAAAGTATTTGTATCCTTACATATAAAGTGGATTTCTTACAGATAGCAGACAGTTGGGCCATGCTTCTTCATCTAATCTAGGAAGCTCTGCCTTTTATCTGGAGTGTGTAAGTCTTTTACATTTAATACATTTATAAGGCTGAATTTAAGTCTGTCATCCTGCTATTTTTTTTTTAATATTTGTCCCATCTGTTCTTTTTCCTTTTCTGCTTTGTTTTGATATGATTGTTTTTTAGCATTCTATCTTATTCACAGACATGTTAGATGATTTTTGTCCAAAAGCAGGCTGCAAGGTTCACAATGTACCTTCAAAAATATTATATAATAACCTTATAACATCATAAATGTACATTTCTACTTTCCTCCCACTCCATCTTTTGTGCATTTGTTGTCATAAATTTTATTTCTATGTGTTAAAATCCCAAAATTCACTGTATTTTTGTTTTAAATGGTTAACTATCTTTTACATTTAGTATTTCCTGTGCTCATTATTTTTCTGTGAGTTTTCTTCTGGTATTCTTTTCCTTCAGCCTGAAGGACTTCTTTTATCCTTTCTTACAGTGCAGTATACTAGCAATAAATCAATCCTCTCTGCTTTTTTTACCTCAAAATTTATTTATTGCTCTTTCAGGTTGAAAGGTGTTTTTGATGAATACACTATCAAAGGAGATATTTAAAGATGATATTCTATTGTCTTCTGGTTTGTACTATCTATAACAAGAAGTCAGTAATATGCCTACCATTATTCCCTGCAAATAATATGTCTTTTTCTCTCTGGCTACTTTCAAGATTTTTCTCTTTATCGCTGGTTTTCAGTAATTGGATTATGGTGTACCTCGGTATGGTCTTCTCTGTTGGGTTATTTAACTTCTTGGGTCTGTGGGTTCATGTTTTCTATCACATTTGGAAAAAGCTGTTTTAGTTCTTCAAATTTTTTCTGACTCAATCTCACTATGACACTCCAGTTATACCTACTTGAGATTGCTTAAAATTATCTCACAATTCACTAAGACTCTCCAACTTCTTCTAGTATTTAATTTTTTTCTATCTGTGCTTCAGTTTGGATGGTTTCTACCATACTCTTTCAGGCTGACCTTTCTCTCTAGGTGTCCAACTGACAGTTATGCCTACTCTGTTTATTTTTCATTTTAGATAGGATACTTTTGGGGTATAGAATTCTCATTTTGTTAAACTCCTTATTTTTTCCTCTCAGTATAATAATGTTTTCCTTTAAGTCCCTGAACACACTGTAAACAGCTGTCTTGAAGACTTTACCTGCTAGTTCTATAAACTGTCTTTTGTCCGTCTGTTCTTTACTGATAGAATTTTTTTTTCTAGTTTTGGTTCATATTTTCCTACTACTTCACCTAAGTAATTTTTTATTGCATTATAAATGCTACACTCTTGATTGTATTTGTTGTCATCCTTAAGGGCGCTAAGTTTTGTTCTAGAAGGCACTTAATTTAGTTAAAGATCAGCATGACCTTTTAGAGTTTGTTTTTGAGCTTCTTTGAGTCTAAAGTAGTCTTTACTGTAGGACTAAAATAACCCTGCTTTTAAGGCTTGGACTTTCTGAAGTCCGTAAAGCATTGTGCAAGCTCCAGTTATTTTTCAGCTCACAGGTTTCCAGTAGCTGTTCTTTCCCTAGCAGTCCTATTTTCCCCCTAAACGTACTTTATTTTTGTTGATACAGGTTCTGCTCATAGTTAATATGGGTGGCTTAAAAAGAGGCAGTTAAGAAAAGAGGAAAAAGAAAAATTATTCTATCTCTTTAAAAAAAATTTCCTTTAAAGGCATTATTTCTTAATCATTACATTATTTTCCTAGTATATATAATAGAGGAAGATTCCTGAACAAGAGTTCTCAAATCATATCCAATTTCTACTATGCTCACTTTAGGAAGCATCTATAATTTCCTTTATTTCTTAAACTCCTCATATACATAATTCTGAATCATCAAGAAAAGCCATTGAGAACAACTTATGTATTTTTAACTGTGGTTTCTGTAATCCAATTTCTGTATTTACACCACTGAAAGGTGAATATTGGAGTTTGGCCCTGAAAAAAGAACACACCCTTCTAATTCACCCCAAGGAAGAAAGTAAGGAAGAATTCCTTAAAACTATTTTCTTTACCTTTTCTTCATTTTCTACACAACTTTGCTTCCTGGCTACTTAAATTTATTCAATAGTTTATTTCAAGGCTGAGGCATTTAATCAAAATCTCTCTTGAAAAGCAGTCAAACTCTAAGACAAAGAGAAGGGAGACAAGAGTGATAGGTGTCCCAAAGGTACTGCAGCCAAAGTAAAGTGCAGGAGAGCAGAATATTAACAAAATTTTAAAATGACTAAAAAAGAGCATTTTACATTTTAAAGATCTACTTCAAAGAAACAATAGACATTTTAAATAAAATATGAATAGAATAGAAATTGGTGACATAAAAACATGAAATAAATTTTGGTTAAAAGTGAATTAACATTTTGAAAAGGTTCAAAATTTAACTGAATAAAAGTTCTGTCCTATTGTCTCAAATGCTTCAGAAATAAGATCAAATAAATACTGTGCCTATACAGTAGCAGAAATAAGGATAAAAGTTAATTTTGAAAATAAGAAATAAGCCATCAATCAAAGAAAAGAGGAAAAGCAGTTAGAAAGTCTGCTTTCATGGTGAATCTAATTTCATTGTGTAAAATGTCCTATTTTCAAAGCAGCCCTGATTTTTAAAACAAGTAGCCAAATTGATACATTTTTTTCGTCTGAAAATGTATTCACAAGTTATACTTTAATTTTAGAATACTTTGCAAATAACATTTTAGAAATTTTCTGAATGAAAAAAGTGATAGTTATAGTAGCAACCAATTTCTCTTAGTTGTTCTATTATTACTTATATGCATTTCTCAATTCTTAAATGTCACTATATTAGAATTTGTAATGGGATGTTAGGTATATGCTATAAAAACAAAATACTAATTAAAAATTTAGATTTTAAGACAATATTCCAAAAACTATGTTCATTTATTTGGCTGTTAACAACAACATTTATATTATTATTGTTAATCAATAAAACAATAAAAGTAAATGGAAAACTGAAATCCTGCAGTAATAGAAGACAAAAATCTGATTTGAAATATCATTTAAGCTTTAGAGAATCTGAGGAGTCCTCACAGATAAAGAATTCAGATAGTCATAGAAAGTGCTTAATCCCTAAGCCGCTGCCTTCGGCTCAGGTCATGATCTCAGGGTCCTGGGATCGAGCCCCACATCGGGCTCTCTGCTTAGCAGGGAGCCTGCTTCCCCCTCTCTCTCTGCCTGCCTCTCTGCCTACTTGTGATCTCTCTCTATCAAATAAATAAATATCTTAAAAAAAAAAAAAGTGCTTAATCCCATTGCTAGTTCTGTAACTTTAAACTACTATTTAAAGTTTATGAAAGGGGGGTAAAAATCTATTGAGAAGTATTCCTGAGTTTAAGAACATATGTTTTTAAAATTTTGATGAATGCTGTCAAATTACCCTCTAAAAGGATTGTACTAATTTATATTCTCATCAACAGCATATGAAATAATCTCCATTTTCCCAGACCCTTTCCATTAATGCATAACAAACTTTTTATTGTCAGTAATCTAATAGGCAGAAATTCTCAATGCTGTTTATTTTGCATTTTTGATCACTAATATGTTCTCATATATTTACTCGCCATTTGCATTTCTTCTGTGAACTATCCAAACATAGAGTGCCTGTTTTTCTGTTTTGTCCTGATTTGCAGGATTTTGTTCTATATTAAGGATAATGTATCAAGGATAACTTGTGTTACATAACTTGCAAATATTGTTCCACATTACTGTTTGTATTTTAACTTAGTTTATACTTTTGTTTTCTGTGAAAAAAAAAAAATCAAAAACTTCAAGTGTTTTATAGCCAAATCTGTCCATTTTCTCCTTTATGTCATCTGGCTACATGCCATCCTTTATAAAACACATTAAAATTTCCCCTCAACTGGCATATTATGAAAAGAATAATAGTATGTTTCATATTTATTGATGCCCCAAACAACTCAGTACTCAAATACTAAGACTGAAACGTGTGGTTAAATCTAAAGGACCTATAGGTATTCATTTAAAAAAAATATTCAAGAAACACACACAATTTGAGCCATGGCATAATGGAGTTCCTTTTATAGTCTCTCCAGTCTTTAGAATTCCAGCTATGTAGGGGCGCCTGGATGGCTCAGTGGATTAAGCCTTCAGCTCAGGTCATGATCTCCAGGTCCTGGGATCTAGCTCCACATCGGGCTCTCTTCTCAGTAAGCAGCCTGCTTCCCCCCTCTCTTTGCCTGCCTCTCTGCTTACTTGTGATCTCTCTCTTTCTGTCAAATAAATAAATAAAATCTTTAAAAAAAAAAAAAGAATTCCAGTTATGTAGATAGTATAAGATCTTTATACTATAAAGGATAATAAAATATGAAATAAAAAAAAATTAAAATCATTCACTCTAACTACACCTCATATGGGAAAATTCCCTAACTCTATGCCTGAGAAAAAAATGGTCCATCCCATTTCTAGCCTATTCTATTTGAGACCAAATTTTTCTGTATGTTGAGCCAAAAGCTGCCTCCTTGCTTTATTTACTGCTGTAGACCTACTCTCCAGAACAAGAGAAAACGAATGTACCACCCACCACTCTGTACCACTGCATCCTTGCAGATAACTGAAATATGTTCTTCAAGTTTGATTCTTTTCTTACTTTTTAATATAAATACCTGTTCACATGTCTAATTGATCCAACAGACTATAATCTCCATGCAGACAGGGCAAATGTCTTTTGAATCTTAGTCCTTGCCTGTTATATAGGAAGCATTTAATATACAACTGGGTGTCAATTTGTCAATATCTTCCTTATAATCAAGAAAGTCAGACAATATCAACTCTGTTTCTTCTAACCGTAACATTCTAAGATTTTAATGTACAGTTCTTTGTCTCAAACACATTCCTGATAAATACATGATACTGAACCATTAAAAATCTATCTCCAGATCCAAAATAATCTATAAAGTAGTTCATCTGCACTGCACAATTAATATATTATTCATCTTCCATAACATTTTAAATGTCATTCGGGCATCTTTGTTAATACAAGGGAATTTTGTATTATGGCTATACACATCCAATTATATTCACATTCATTTTATAAACCATTCACTGAATAGAGATTTTGGAGCTGTATATATACAAGCAATAAGTATGAACAGGGTCAAGTCAGATCTCATAGGGGTGCTCAGACATAAAACAAGGTTGGTTACTATAGATCTTCAATGGTAAATCTACTATTCAACGTAAATTTTTTTAAAAAAATGTGCTTGGTACTTTTAAAAATATATGAATCTTTACCAACTAGTTGAAACACACACATAAAAAAAATACTTACTTCACTGTGGCACTTAGAAGAAAGTTCAGCTGTGGCATCAGCAAGCTGTCTGGGGCGGACAGGTAACGATCAAACTGAACCTACATGAAGTAGAGAAAGAGCAAAACGTAAAGTGCAGATAACTGCAAATAGACATCTCAAACACAATCATCACTTCTAAGGGTTAAAACTTAGCAAACATACCATGGTACAAATAATGAGTTCTTTGTGATCAAAACGAGTTACTGCTTTAACATTCTAACTAAAATTCCCTAACAGTGTCAACTTCTTAATGTAGTCAGTATCAGCAATGTTTACTTTTAAAATTCTGAATCCAAGTCACTTGCCTTAATCTCCTTCACTAAACTTTTGAATAACAGTATTAACAAGAAAAGTCATCAGAGTTCAAGTCTACCTTACTTTCTTAAATCCACTGTATTTGTTAACTGTTAATTTACCTAATCATTCAACTAATATTTATTGAGTACCTATTATTAGGAAGGTACTATATTAGGTAAAGTGTAAATAATGGTGAGCAAAAGAGGACAGTCCCTAGCTTCAAAGACCTTATGATCTACTGAGAAAGATCATGAACAAATAAAAATGGAAATAAATATAAAATTACAAATTGTGTTATGGATGCTATGAAGGAAAACACCAAAGCCCTATAAAAGTGTAAATCAGGAGGATGGACCTAGTTTCTGCATTTGGCAAAAGAATCTGAGGAAAGGATATTTGAAGTGAGATCTTAAGAGATGAACAGAGATTAAGTAAGAGTGTGTGTGTAGTGGGGGGTCAGAGAGATAGAATGGATGTGGCAGCATGGATGAAGGCTTGAAGTGAGAAAGAGAATGGCTAACAGGGATCAGTTCATGCAGGTCTTCTACTATTCTTTAAAGAATACTGGCAAAAGTATTTAGGAAACCACTGAAAGGGGGGAATAATCTGATTTAAGTTTTAAGAAGTTATGTCTAGCTACAGGAAGAAGGGAAGGTTATAATGGTAGATGCAAGGACACCAAATAGGTAGCTACTGACACATCTTAGACTACGAGGACAATAACACGGTAGACAGAAGAGGAGATATTTGACAGAACTAGACATAAAATTATCAGCATTTGGTTAGTGACAAGATGCAGGGGCTGACTCCCAGATCTGGATCTGTATAATTAAACTCACAGCATTATCATAATTCGTAACTGTCTACTTTTCACATTTATTTAGTTGTGTAATAGCTATACTATAGTATAGATATAGTATAGATATATATAGTATATCTATACTATAGATATACTAGATCTAGATATATAGATATACTAGATCACGTCTATTTTCATCCTAATTCTTAGCACGATGCCTAGGAAATAGCAGATAACATTGAAATGATAATGGACAGATGCTCTTACCATTTTCTGAGTTGGGAAATTTGGAAGAGGACCTGGGGGTGGGGGACAGGAGAGACTTAGAAGAGTTCAAGTCTAGGATATGCTGAACTCAACGTGCCTTGAAGCATTCAAGTGACGGCTACAGACAGTTATATATAAAATGATGGACCACACACAAAACAAGATTATTTAGAGGAATTCTTTAGAGAGGCAGATATTCAACTTAATTGCTATTAAAGTTTAAGACCAAGCACAAAACAATTTGTAGTGGGGTTTAAATATATTTTGTGGTTTTACATTATGGACTAGATATATGTTGGTGGGGGAGATAGAGAAGGGGAGGAAGACAAATTTATTGAGTACTATGGTTACTGATCCTTTGTATAGACTTAGGGCATTTTGGAGGTTGGGGACGCAGAATACCTTGAAGTGGGATACTGGGTGGTATGGTGAGTGTATATTTAACTTTCTAAGAAACTTATCTTTTTAAATTAATCTAAAATTTATTCATTTTCATTTATTTTTAAACTTTTTAGAATAAAATCTTCATATTTTTAAAATTTTTGCTGTGATGTTTGATGAACAGAAATTATAACTATTACTTCTATGTGTAAATCTTCTATTATGACATAATGTTCCTTATTTATCTTATTTAGTGTTTTTAAAATCCACTTTATCTAATATTAATACTGTTGGCTCTGTACTCTTTGCCTTGTTAGGTATCTTGTGGGCACATGCCTTTCATTTAATTTAGCTCTGTAAGATGATAGGTAACAAAGCCTTGGCATTAAAAGTCATCCAGGAGAACTATGTGCTGAAGCCAGGCTATCATGGTAGTGAGCATATGTGAGTATTTAAATACTTAGGATGGGATAGGCAGTACAGTAGTTGAGCGTGTCAGTACTAGGTTGAATGGGGTTGAATAGGTTGTTCAGAGGATTAGAGTTCACAAATGAAAAACACTACCATACTCAACAAGAAACTAAGCTAGACACCATTGTTATCACTGCTGCTTGTGTATTACTTAAAGCTTCCAAACAAGATCACCCTACGTTGGCTGAACGAGTGCCATCCAATGGTGGGTATACATGCATGCCAAGTATGTATGTAAGATGTGGAAACACGCTCATGCGGACATGCAGGCAAGGTCTTCACTTGAAAATAAGGAAATAAAGTAGAGGTTCGAGGAATCTCACACTCAAAAGTAATATGTTATTTTAAGACTGGGATCCAATTTCAACTACCATCTCAGTAAGAAATCAAGAACTATAAGCCAAAGATGACTAACAGTGAGAAGTCTTCAATGATATACAGCCTAACTTCTTTGCATCTGTCATTCCTGTTTCTCTATTACGTTAGAAATAAAACTCTGAGAACGAAGAAAACCCAAACACGAACGATGGGGTGTTAGGGCAGAGTAGAATATTACCACAAATGTATGTCTTGGTCAGACCTTAGTTAAAGGAAACATGTGTACAATCATTATTATTGCACCCAGTAAGAATGCAGTATATCAAAAGATAAAATTACCATCCAGGACAAAATTATCACACAGGAAAAAATTAATAATGTTTTATGAGGAAACCTACGTTGAAATGCTTTACTATTCACTTACCATTGCAGCCTTCAGTGCCACAGAATCTAGGTTGGGCAAATTAGCTAAAGAGCCCTAAAACAAAACAAAACAAAACAGCAAAAATAAGATGTAAATAAAAGGTGCTATAGCTTCAGTTCAATTATGAAGTATAGTCTATTAATAGATACCCCAAATTTGGAAATTCATCCCCTTTCCAAAGAACTCAAGTGTCACTTCTTCAACCTCAACTAGAGCAGGGACTATGACTTGATCATTTTTGCATAATTAGCATGAAGGCATGCCATCATATTTGTTGGAAGGAGTGACAAGCACCAGTTTATTAACAATGGGAACATCAGTATATTTCAGATTTACACATAACCAAGGCAAAAACGCAAGAAAGCACTTAGAAAATGTCAGTAAATCATGGAGGCTTGAAGTTGCACTCTGACAGTTTTCAGTAGTATACAACAGCAGCAGAATTGATTTCTCTTTGATAGAAATTTGCTTGCTGCTTTATCAGAATAAAAAATTTGGAACTGGTAATTTTTGAGAGCTTCATTTAGAACTTCCCGGACTGTAAAATATTCTTCATGTTAATGCCATTTAAATGAGTTCTCTGCTTTTTAAAGAAAGCTCCTTACTTAGTTTTCTCGGGTTCCCTCACTCCCTTCTTTACTTCCACTGGAGTCCTGTAACTTTACAAGATCTTATGCTGGCCTCAAAATATTTACCTTTCCAAAATAATAGACCAAGATTCACCAAGTTATAAAGGGTATGACTACATTTACACAGTAACCTATGCATTCAATTAACTGATAGTGATATAGGAAGTTAGAAAATTTACCAGTATGAATATCATTTATACATTTTATTACTAAGCTTTTTCCCATATTTTTAACCAAAATTACCAAGTAAAAAAGACAGTTAATATTTGGGGGGCACTCTGATACATCTCAGGTAGTCATCTAGGAATTGTACCTGTATTTTCTCACTTTATTTTCAGAACCCTGTAATAGAAATACTATTATTATCCTAATTCCACAGATGAAAGACACAGAGATAAGTCACTTTCCCAGTTTAAAACAAAGCAAACTATTAAGTGGCAGAGTTAAGATTCAAGCTACAGTTCAGCTCTAGAACCCATGCTCTAAATGGGCATTTCTCCAGTGAGAACACCCATGTGCTTACCTGGTCAGGCTTATGTTGCTGTACGGTGTTATAGATAGAACTCAAGCCTGCTCTAGTTAAAACATAAGAAGCTTGCTCATTTATAAGTGTGTCCAAATGTGCTTCAATCTAAAATAAAACACAACAGAAAGAAAATACTTTAAAAGGGGAATAAGACTGATGAGAGTAGAAGTAGACCACTGTGGAGTCAGCTCTTCATCAGGGACTGCTCCTTGCAGTGCCTATGAGGCCAGACCATGAGCCACATGGGCTGCTTCTGTGACAAAGCTTTTCCTTCCCCAAACAGGAAGTCCTCCTAAAAAAGGGAGAGAAAGTCTCACTTTAAAAATAACGGAAGAGGACTCTAGGACTAGTCACTAGTCAAAAAATCTGAGTTGTTTGTCAGTTCTTTTAAAAGATGGCACTAAGCAAAACACAAACAAAAAACAATAAACAGTAAAAATAACAACAGCGTAAAATAAAATATTTAGAAAGACTTCTGGGAAGATGAAGGCCTGATGTTCCTGACCTCCACATTTCCCTTACCCTTCCAACTTCTTGGACCAACTCAATGAATCAAATGTGCCATCTGGAGAAGCAGGTTTGTTAGAATCAGGGGAGAATTGAGGACTGGCAGA
Source organism: Neogale vison (assembly GCF_020171115.1). Classification (NCBI taxonomy): domain Eukaryota; kingdom Metazoa; phylum Chordata; class Mammalia; order Carnivora; family Mustelidae; genus Neogale; species Neogale vison. Next base: position 102,918,533 of record NC_058095.1, on the reverse strand, counting down.
AGGTTGGTCAAAGATTTAAGGTTAGGAACTGCTTAAGCTAGCAGATGTGAGTTGTATGTGCTCATCTGCTTCGTATTATCTTTGAGGAACCCATCTAATGCTAATGGGGGCAGAATCCACACAATTAGACTACCCTGATGGGCTGAAACATCCCTTAGTGGGAAGAAGTCTGCTGCTCCCTTACTTTTACCAGTACAGGCCCAAGAGTTTGGGGGTCTTCCATCTTTTCTTGACCAGGGAGTTCCCTCCGTTTTACCAGGTTGTTTGTCCATGGCGCAGTTTACTACTAACGGTGCTATTAATATCTGGATGCTTGCCAAAAGCCAAGCACCTCTCCCCTTAAAAAACTTACAGCTAACTTAAGAGAGAGGAGTATATTCTAAGAGAAAACTCATCTGAATAATTAGAACAAATCTTTTCCGGAGGCAACTCTACTAAAAGACACAGAGTTCTTTAACATTTTTTTTTTAAGTGAATGCCCAAGAAACTACAATTAGAGCCCTTAGTCATTACACTTACTGGAAATCAAAGAAAAACAAGATGTGCAAATATAAACATTTGATGAAAAAGTTACTGCTAAGAACCAAATAAGTATCTGAAGAAGAACAGAAGAAAAGTAATACAGTAACATCAAAGAAAGATTAAATTAGAGTATAAAAAGAAATTAGAAGAGAGATTCTGGAGATAAAACCAACTAAGGGGCAAGAGCTTCAGAATATAAAAAGTAACAGATGGAAAAGTGATAATTAATTAGATAGTAAAAAACTTTATTGAGCAAAAGAAAGCGTTGAATCTTCAGACTGAAATGGCTCTGCGAAATCCAAATGGAAATAACAGAAAAAGAGACATGCCAAAAAATATCCTGAGGAAATATCTCAACTCGAAGGAGAATCCTTACAAGCTTCCAGATGGACAGACTAAGTTACCACAAAGAAAGAATCAGACTAGCCTGAACTCCTTTCTTGAAACACTGGAAGAAGGCAAGTAAGAGTGGAAGGAAATTAATAGACAATTGATAGGAAAGCTCTGAAAATCAAGAATCCTTTACTCCACAAGGTGAACTTTCTTTGGAGGGCCTAAACACACCACATCTACCATATCTGCATCATTGTGCAATCCTCTCTACCACTGACTCTGGGGCTGAGCCATGCAACCATCATTGGCCAACAGCGGATCAGCAAGCATGGAATAAGCACAGGCTTCACATGTACTTACACACTGGGGCTTGTCCCCTTGGAATGCAAAACATGACCACGGAATAGTTAAGAAACACAGATAATTGGGGATAAAACAGATCCATGAATACCTGATATATCTGAACAACTTAAGATTGAGACAAATGGCAGAATTTGGGGGTTGAGTTAGTGATAAATATAGTCAAAAGCAATGAAATTTTTTTTAAGTAAAGAATTTTACTAATTCCACAAAAAAAGTAATATAATAAAGAAAAATCATACTTCATTATATTTCTTTCAAAAGGAATTAGAAATCAGAAAATATCAGAAGTTTAGATGTACCAAAGCTTATTCCTTAGAAACCCCTAAAACTTTACAAATGAATTTTTACCATAGCCACTGCCAAATTACATACTTGCAATAACACAGAACACTCAGAATTTTTTCTTAAAAATATTATATTTACCAAAACTCACTATTTTAAAATCAGAAGCCAAGTATCTGGTAAATTTTACAAAATGCTTTGTTTTAGCCATTTTACAAACTCTTAAGTGATACCATTTGGCTTATAGGACTAGAGTCACTGGTATAACAAACTGTAATGTTTTGCCTAACACTGGTTTACACATAGATAAAAATATATCTGTCCTCTGTAACACCTTCTGCACTAGCTAGAAAGCTTGAAAAATATAGCATATTATTCACAGTTCAGAAACTGAAATCTGCATACAGAATAACTGTTCCAATCAATAAGAAAAGCTTCATTCCATCATCACAAACTATGGTTTGAATAAAATATCATATTTATTATATATTCTAGCTTCCCCCAAACAAATCCAAAATACCAAGAGTGTGTGTTTATGTATGTGTGTGTATGTGGACTTCTATCAGACTAAACCAAAGGATTTATAAAAAGTAGGTCACTAAAACTGGATTAAGGCCAGTAATGAGATCATATACAGAAAAAAGGCCCCTCACAGTGAGCTGTCATCTTACGGTAAAATTTACCTGAAACTGCAGCATTTCTAGACGTCTGTCAGTGAACTCAAACAGAGCTAGTGTTGTCTTCATCATATATAGTGAATTGACCATGAAAGTGGCCATGTCAGCTGTGCCTAAATTGCTGGCAGATACAGTACACATTTGGAGGAGAGGATCCAAGACACATGATAAAACCTATAAATGAAAAACACAGTGACATTTATTTTTTATTCCCCAATCAGTGATACAGGCCTGGGTTAACAGTACTTCAGAATGAAACTCAAACTAATTGGAAGGGGGCCAACTTACAGAAGTACATTTTAAAAAAGATTAAAGGTTACAGTAATCATAATGTTTTTTACAATGAGCTTCACTGAATAAAATACTCTTCAAAAATAAAGAGACCTGGTTCAATATTTGAAGGAAGAATCAATGAGAAGGACTGTTAAAATGTATGGGTTATAAAATGCCAGAATTTCAACAGAATGTGTAATAGACAAGCAATAAGTAATTATTAAAAATGACTTATAACATACTTGCACAAAGTCAGCTTGACGGGCATCTAATGGTACAACTGAAGAATCGTGAGAGGCCAAAACTTCACGCAACAACGTGAGTGTCTGATTTAATGCCAAACTTGGTCCAAGATCAGGTGGTGGGAGTTCAACCTAAAATAAAGGGTAGTTCTTCCACTGTTTATATTTTTCCGCTGAAATTTAATGCATGAATAAATGCAACTCATAGTTAAATAATACATATAAAAGATGTAAAGCTTTGACATATTACAAAATCTTTAATTTATCCATAGCTTCTACTAATAAGCATAGGAAGTGACACAAAAGTTTTCTGTTATATTATTACAGAATATAGTCTTCTCACAGCAGTGCAGAATTTGTACTTCTAAAATTCAAAAAAGTTATCTTAGTGGTCTTTGAACTGTAGAATTATTATTTTTATACAAATTTGAAATGGCCTACTGTTTTGTTTTTTTAGCTCAAGTCATAAGAAAAAGGCAATCCAGAAACCAGCACTCCCCCAACAGTAACAACTGAGAATCATCACCCACCCTTGGCCCAAATCTCAGAGATTTTGGTTCAGTGTGCACAGGTTTGTGGCCGAGGAATCTTCCTTGAGCACCATGGGGAATTTTTCAGGGCATTGGCCAATGGGCTACACACTTCACAAAAACACAGTACACACTGTATTCTATACAGTGTAACACTGCCACCAAAATCTTAAGTACACAAGTTAAAGATTAGTTTTATATTTTAGATTACCATTTACTAGTTGTGTGGTCCTGGGTAAGCTCTTTAACTTCACAGAGCGTCAGAGAGATTCTGTAAGGACTAAGTAGGATTGTTGCATCTAAAATACTGGTAGAGAACCAGGCACTTAGTGAAAGGTATGCCAAGTTCACTACCTCTACTTGCCAGCATCACAATATCCAAGAAGACATCTCTGAATTTTTTGGAACACATTTTTCTGAGTACTTACAATACTAATATAGACAGATATTTTTAAAAGATTTTATTTATTTATTTGACAGAGAGAGAGAGAAAGAGATTACAAGTATGTAGAGAGACAGAGGGGAGCAGGGTCCCTGCTCAGCAGAGAGCCCAATGCAGGGCTTGATCCCAAGACTGTGAAATCATGACCTGAGCTGAAGGCAGAGGCTTAACCCACTAAACCACCCAGGCACCCCTAGACAGATTTTGTTTAATTTGTAAAATCTCAGACGTCCATGGAAAAGTCGATAGCCTTGTGTCACATAGAAAGGTGTAAGAATTTTTAAATATCTGGATTTATATTAAGAATGTTTTATATAGAAAGTTAATATGGGGCACCTGGGTGGCTCAGTGGGTCAAGCCGCTGCCTTCGGCTCAGGTCATGATCTCAGGGTCCTGGGATCGAGTCCCGCATCGGGCTCCCTGCTCAGCAGGGAGCCTGCTTCCCTCTCTCTCTCTCTGCCTGCCTGTCTACTGTGATCTCTCTCTGTCAAATAAATAAATAAAATCTTTAAAAAAAAAAAAAAAAAAAAAAAAAAGAAAGTTAATATATAGGCGACATCAGCAGGAATGGTAAAGTATGGACCTCTGAAAATCTCCCCTCCTTCATAAAAGCGACAAAACCAAAAAATATAAGACATGCAAAGAAACAAAAAAATATGGTTTCTGCACAGAAAAAAAAGTCAATAGGAACTTTCCCTGAGGAAGCCCAAACCCTGGAGTTACTACTCAAAAACTTTAAATCAGCTATTTTAAATATGGTAAAAAAAAAACTGAAGGAAACCATGTTAATGAACTAAGTTCGAGGACAATGTCTCATCAAATACAGAACATCAACAGATAGAAATGCTTTTTAAAAAAGTGACCAAATAGAAATTTTGTAGTTGAAAATTACTAAAATGAAAAATTCACTATAGGGATTCAATGGCACATCTGAGTAGGCAGAATAAATGATCGGTGAACTTGAGATAGATCAATTAAAGTTATCCAGTCTGTGGAATCAGAAGACAAAAAATGAAAGAAAATTCACAGAGTTTCAGATACCTATGGAACACCAGCAACCTAACTAAGTACATGGGGATCTTAGAAGAAGAGGGGAAGGTAGGAAGAACATCTGAAGAAATAATGACAAAGACTTCACAAATGTGATTAAAACAAAACATTTATTCAAACATTTAAGAAGTTCACAAACTCCACACAGAATAAACTTAAATAGATCCACACTAAGACGCATCACAATCAAACTGTCAAAAGACAGAGAATTTGAAAGTAGAAGAGAGAAGTAACTGATTATGACAAAGGATTCTAAGATTAATAGCTGATTTCTCATCAGAAAACATGGAGACCAAAAGCCACTGGATGTCATATTCAAGTGCTGAAAGAAAGATGGTCAACAAAAGATTTCTATATTCAGTAAAGCTATCCTTCAAGAATGAAGGAGAAATTGACATTCTCAATAATCAAAAACAAAAACTGTTCACTAACAAACCTGTTCCACAAGAAATATGGGAAATCCTTCAGGCTAAAGCACGGGACACTAGACAGTAACTTAAACTCTTATGAAGAAATAAAGAACAGCAGTAAAGGTTCTGACCTAGGTGAATATAAGACAGTATTAATGTACTTTGCATTTGTAATTATTTTTTCCCTGATTTAAAAGAATAAATAAATAAATGAAGCAATAATTACAATTCCATGTTACTGAGCACACAATGTTAAAAGATGTAATTTGTACAAATAACAGTGTAAAGGAAGAGGAAAACTGGGCTATGTAGGAGTAAAGCTTTAACATGCTATTGAAAGTAAGTTGGTATTAACCTGAACTGCTACAACTTAAGATGTTAATTGTAATTCCCAGGGCACCACTAAGATACTAACTAACTACACTCACAAACTCTCACACACGTTTATTTAAATAAATAGTAATTATTTAAATTACTAGAAGGAATTAAAGTAGCATACCAGAAAGTATTAACACAAAAAAAGGCAGTTACAGAGGAACAGAGGAATAAAAACAGTTAAGACATACAAGAATAGCAAAATGGCACTACCTTATCAGCAATTAAGTTAAATGTAAATTTATTAAACATGCCATCCAAAAAGCAGATTGGCAATGGATTTTTTAAAAAGAATGATCCAACCACCTATATGTTGTCTTCAAGAAACACTTCGATTTGAAGACACAGAAAGGTTGAAAGTCAAAGGACGGGAAATTATAAACCTTGCATACAAAAACCAAAAGAGAGCTACAGTAGCTATACTAATTTCAGACAAAATAAAGTCTTCAAACAAAAACTGCTTCTAGAAACAAAGAAGGGTATTATATGTTTATTATTAAGAAGACATGACAATTAGAAACCTATGCATATAACAGAGCCCCGAAATACATGAAGCCAAGCCTGAAGCCAAAATTGAAGAAAAAGTATCTCCCATGGAAAATATTTATTTCAAGTTTCACACCTCTTTCAGTTGTTTCCTTTTTTGTATTAAATTCAAATTCAAATTGAAAAACTCTAGAACATGAAGTCATCTTTATAAAAGAATTTCTATTCATTCACCCAATTAAAAAAGATATCTAAAATGTTGTTAAAGGGATGGCAGTGAGAGGCGCCTGGGTGGCTCAATTTGTTAAGCATCTGCCTTCAGCTCAGGTCATGATCCCACAGTGCTGGATAGAGCCCCACATCCGCCTGCCTGCTCAGTGGGGAGCCTGCTTCTCCCTCTCAGTACCCCTCCATGTGCTCTCTCTCTGTCAAATAAATAAATAAAATCTTAAAAAATAAAAAAACTGATGGTAATGATGGTTACTTAATATTATTTCTAAATGAAGAAATTTTTAAAAACTTTAATCTTTGTGTTTTTCTGCATGGTCTGAATCCTTATAATGAGTTTATGCATATCAATATTACAAAAATAATAGATCCATCTATCACCCAAACTGAATGAAACACGTCAACCCATTAACAGCAATTAATTCAGGATAACAGGGATTGTTGACTGTTATTTTGTTCTTTGTATTTCCAATGTTTTAAAATATTTGTTTAATAAAATAAGTATGCTTATAATTTTAGAAACTAAATTAGAATATACAGGTATTTTATATACATGTATGCATATACATAAGTAATATAAAATGCACAGAAGCTAGTCATATAAAAAAATGACTCAGGGGAATCTTTAGATAAGTATAAATCAGTAGGATTTGCCAGCACTCTAACAGCTTTAATACAGAAATAGGGGGCGCCTGGGTGCTCAGTGGATTAAAGCCTCTGCCTTCAGCTCAGGTCATGATCCCAGGGTCCTGGGATCGAGCCCTGCATGGGGCTCTCTGCTCTGCTTCCTCCTCTCTCTCTCTGCCTACCTCTCTGCCTGCTTGTGATCTCTGTCAAATAAATAAAATAAAACCTTTAAAAAAAAATACAGAAATAGGCAGCTATATAAACCAGAGGAAATGTGTGTGTGTGTTGTGTGTATCTCAGTTTCCCAAAACCTTCCACAAAAAAAAAATAATAATAATAATAATAATCAAGAATTTAACAAATCCTCCAGGGATGCTTCAGTATAGCTATATATACTATATGATTAAGACCCTAATTTTTCATGTGCAATTTCTTCTTCTAAGTTATAAACTACAGTATAGTATCATTTGGAAATAACAACAAAAAAAACCTTACAGAGTATCTTTCAAAAATTCAGTTTGTCAGTTGCCAATCAAAACAGAAGGCCAATGACAAAAATCTTATGCACCAATAAGAGCTGATGAGAAACTTCTTTTTACCCTCTTCAATTAAGGTCTTTAAAAGCTGTGCAAATTTAAAACAAAAGTCATGCCTCTGTTAGCAGAGTCAATGATAAATGGTACAAGTGCTACTTGTACTCACTTCATTCAATAAACTGACATTCTATGAAGCACTTTTACACACATCTATCAGATTAGCAATAGCTCAGAATCACACTTCAAAGGCAAAGTGAAAATTATGGCAGTTGTCGTATAAACACGATTTACAATTTTACTAATAATGTAGCAAAAAATAATGGTTAGAAAATTGAAAGAAGAAAAATATCTAATTAACACCCTCCTTTCACTTCAATTTAATTTCATCTAAGTGAAATGTATTTCTAACGGTTAAACTTTATACAAGATAGTGTGGTATTGGTGCAAGGACAGACAAACCAATGGGAGTAGAATAAACATTTATAAAACAAATCCACACATATATGGTCTTGTGATTTCTGACAATGTTTCCACTGCAATTCAGTGGGAAAGGATTGACTTTATGATAAATAGTGCTTGATCTACTAGATATTTAAATGAGAAAGAGTTTAACCTTGACCCCTACCTAACAGCATACTCAAAAATTAATTTGAGATGGACCAAAGACCTAAATGTAGAAGCTAAAGCACCAAGCTTCTTAGAAAATACATGTAAGGATAACTTAATGACCTAGGGACAGGAAAAGATTAAATGAATAAAAGTTAGGATATAGGACAAAATTAAAATGAAGACCTCATGGTCATCAAAACATACCATCAAGAGAGTAAAAAGACAGGTCAAAATTGGGAGAAAATATTTGTAATGCTGATTTGAATCCAGAATACATTTTTTAACCACCCCCCAAATCAGTAAGAAAAATACAGATAATCCAATAGAAAAATTGGTAACAGACTTCAAAAGACACTTTGCAAAAGGGCAATACAGCAACCAATAAATATATGAAAAACTGCTCAACATTACTGGTCTTCAGAAAAGTACAAATCACAAATGAAACACCACCACACAATTTCCATAATGGCTAAGATTAAAAAGATTAGCCATATCGAGTACTGGACAGGATGTGGAACAACTGAAACTCTCACACATTTCTGGAGGAGTAAAATGATGCAAGCACTTTAAAAAAATGAGTGGCAGTACCTACTAAAGCTATCAATCCCAACACCCAGATAGTCCATTCCTGTATATACACACAAGAGAAATGAAAATTTATATCCATCAAAAGACATGGACAACAATATTCATAGGATCCTTATTGACAATACCTACGAACTGGAAACAATCCAAGTATCTATCAATATACTGTGGTGTATTTATACAATTGAATTATTACATAATAATTTAAAGATGAACTACTGTAGACAACATGGATAAATTTTACAGATACTTAAATGAAAGCAGTCAGATCCAAAAAAGTTCAACTGTATCTATCTATTTATGTGAATTTCAATAGCACACAAAAACAGGAAATAGAAGTCAGTACTGAGAAAAGGTATAAAGAAGCTTTCTGAGGTGCTGGATATGTTTTATGTCTTGATCTGGGTGGAGATTAATGAGTATATACAAATAAAAAATTCAACTAACTGTACACTTAAGATTTGTGTACTGTCAGTTACATCTCCACTTCAAAAGTTTGATGTTTTTGTTTATATTATGTAAACACTGAGAATCAACAATGTCTTATAAAAATATCCAAAATTCATAAATAAAGTTACCATTAATACTTATTAATGTACAAAAGTGTTTTAGGAAGTACACATTCATAACTTTATGTACATTTTCCAACTGATAAAGCTGAACTATAAAAAATTCACATTTAAAAACATTTAGTCTGAAAATTCACATTCCATATGTTAGAACCTCTCTTTTTTTAAAAAATATACAGCGCTATAAACTAAACAGTTATTCTTCCTGTGACTGTTCACCATGACACTTTTCATCCTTTGTATAGACAGGTGCTCTGTTTTAGAAGACAATGAAAAGGCTGCACCATAAAAAATTCCAAAAGCTGTTAGGACATCATTCCCATTCCACTGTTAACTTTAGTTTTACTCTTTCAAATACTTTCCATTTAAGGTCTTCTAATTTTCTGTTCTGTAGTTTCTTAGAAAGCCACTCATCTATCCTCTTTCAAAAATAGAAACAAAACTAGCAAACCAAAAAAAAAAAAAAAAACAATTTTTAAACTCATTTCTTCATCTTATATATAGACTCATTTTGTCCTATCTATGTACATGTATGTTCTAGCAACTGACAATAAACAGAACTGTTTTTTAAATCACTTTATTGAGGTATGATTACATAACAAACAGGTGTACTTATTTAATGTATATAATTTGATGAGCTTGGAGATCCGTATACCATGAAACCATCACCAAATTCTATGCCATAAAACAGATCCATCACCTCCAAACACTTTCTCCTGTTTTATGTTTTTACTTATGGAATTAAAGTTTTTAAGTCGATAAAAATATCCACAATGAATCTTAAAATGCAAACTAACATTTGTTTGAAATAAGTTCAAATAATGACAACATTTTATTTCACATAACTTTATTTAAAATTTAAAAAGCATTTTAGCTGAAAATACTGTTTTTGTTTTTCCCAATAGAACATTCTGTAAGAAATAACATAAAACTCAAACTATTCATCTAGAACAGCATTTCTCATATTTTAACATGCATATGAATGAGCAGGGAATCTTGTTAAAATGCATATTCTGATTCAGTAGATCTAGCATGTCTAAGATTTCTGAATGTCTAAGAACAGTGATTTCTAACCTGCTGGTCCATATACTACACTTTGAACAGTGAAAGAAGATTCCAAACACTAACTAAATACTAGAATTTAAGTAAGAATTTATTTAAAGGACCAACCCCTCCATAGGTCTAGGTAAATTAACCCTATTAATTTGATTTGGGTTTCTTTTTTTTTTTTTTAAAGGTTTATTTATTTAAGAGAGAGAGAGAGAGAGAGAGAGGGAGGGTGCCCGGGCACACACCAGTGACTGCAGGGAGGGGCAGCCTAGGAGAGGGAGAAGCCGACTCCAGCTGAGCCAGGAGTTAGGCTAGATCCGGGACCCTGAGATCATGACCTGACCCAAAACCAACAGCTGGATACTTAACTGGCTGAGTCACCCAGGTGCCTCTGACTTGGGTTTCATTTATGACATCTCATATAGTTTTAAATCAGAATTGTCATATCACTATAAGGAATATAGCAAACTAGTGAATATAACAAATGTCTGTCTAGCTTAAATTGATATGGCATTGTGTATTTTGCAGCATAGATAGATACAGGCAGTTCTAATGATGGTTCAACTCAGAACTTTTTGACCTTGCAATGGGGTAAAAGCAATGCACATTTGACAGAAACTACACTCCAAATTTTGAATTTTGTTTTTTTTTCCCCCCCAGGCTAGCAAGATGGAGTGCAATACCGTCCCCTGATGCTGGGCAGGAGCCGCAAGCTGCAGCTCCCAGGCAGCCACACAACCACAAGGGGAAACAACCGATAACCATTCTGTACCCTTAAAACCCTTCTGTTTTACACTTTCAGTACAACAGTCAATAAAGTGCATGAGATATTTCACACTTTCATTATGCAATAGGTTTTGTATTGGATGATTCTGCCCAACTGCCGGCCAATACAGATGTTCTGCACATGTTTAAGACAGGTTAGGCTAAGCTATGATGTTCTGTAGGTTAGGTGTATTAAATGCATTTTCAACTTATAATACTTTGGGGACATAAACCTATCATAAGCCGAGGAAGACTATATTACCTTTAGATATTTCTAGGTTTGCAGTTACAAAAGTTTCAAGAGAGCCTGATAAGGAAGGGAATATACATACTTGAATACTTAAGTGCTTCAAACTGCTTTGTTAGAGAAAAGGTACAACTGTCAATAAAATGATGTCCTTGAATTTTCTTTTTTTCTTGGTGAATAAAGTTAGTTCCCAGATATGTCTTTTTAAAAGCACAGAAGGAATCATATAAAGAGCTCATTTCTGGCTATGAAGGCCATTCTTCCCTACAATTTTACTATCTACTTAAAATTTTATTAACTAAAATTTCTACTTGGGTGCTTTGCTGATGAAGACCATTCTGAGTAAGCAGTGTTTTCTTTATAAGGCTAGAATCTTTTTAGAAGAATTCAGTGATTTACGAGATGCAGAATAAGAGAAATATAAAATATGGAACATTAAAATTTAATGAAAGAAAGACAATTCTTGAAAGAAACCTGAAATGGCTGCAGATGTAAGCAGCATGCAAGCTGTAAACAGTATCATAGTCCAATCTCAACTTAACATTAAAATATACCTAAGTATAGCCCAATTTATATCTGAAAAAAACATTTCAGGGCACAATTAGTGATAATGGCAACAAAAACCAGTTAACAGTCAAACCCATGCACTATAATAAACTCACATAACTTGTACTTAAAATATTCAAATTACAATTACTTTCTTTTCCTGTTTATCTCCTATCCTGTTCTAGGTTTTAATTTAAAGATGCATTGTCATCCATTTTATTTTTCTATTTTATTATCCATTTTATTTTCCTATTTTCTTGCAACTCTCATTTTAACTTTATAAGAGAAATAAAACACAGAAAAACTTGGGTTTTTTTGAGTAAAAATAAAATACAATAAATGGGTAACCATTAAAAAAAAAATAAGTAAGATCCATCCTCCCCAGCATGGACAAAAATAAACTTCAGGTAGATTAAAAATTTGATGTAAAAATGAATCCACAAAACATCTAAGAACATGAATCTAAAAATTTTATTAAATAATCTAACATTTTCCCATTGTCAGATGCTAACTTTATCATATATTAAATTCTAAGTGTATTTTCTGATTGTCCAGAGTTTTTAAGTATCACATACTCCCAAGGAAGAAACCATACATTAAAAAAACTTGACACTTTACTACGTAAAAATTAAAAGTAAATTTGTTAGAAAATACTATAGGTAAATTAAAAGGCAAATGATAACTTGGAGAAAATATTTGTAATAAAAATGACAGTTAGTATTCTTTACATATAAAGAACAAGAAATAGTAAGACCAAACCTAGTAGAAAAACTGCAGAGGACATGAACAAGCAATTCGCAAACATTCAATAAACGTATTTTAAATATTCATTCTCAGTAGAATCACTGAAATCCAAATAAAAAACAATGATAGCACTTTTTGCTCATACTGGCAAAGATATATTAAAACACCTATTATCCAATGTCAACAAGTGCTGGGAGTTAAGTACGAGGAAGTATGGCAGATTTGAGGAAATAGGTAAAAGAAAGGTAAATAGGAATGGCTGCTAAAGGACATGTAGGATTGCCATTATGGCAGATTTCAATGATGCTGGAAATGGTTAATTTTAGTGAATCCAGTCTACATGGTTACATTACTTTCTTCAGCAGTGCTCAGCAGTCAGGGTATATAAAAGAGAAATTGAAAAGCTGACAGGGTGTTTTTGCAAAGAAAGCATGGTAAATGAAAAGGGTGCAAGAGATCACAGACTAGCAGAAAATGAAGGGAAGGAGTCATTCTTGTAACTAGTATTTATTAAGTTCCATATGATCTGGCATACAGAAAAATTATTTTTTCCTTCTTTCTTTCTTTTCCCTAAGTAACCATCTTAACCACTTGTGTGTATGTCTGTGTGTCCAATATTAAGTGCTCATTAAATGTTGGCTATGATTTGTAAAAGGCATCATTCTGATTAGTCAGCCATTTGTTAACTGAAGTATGATAAAACTTTTCCCCATTTTATTGAAATATAATTAACATATATCATGATTATTCATTTTATGTGTACAGCATTAAGATCTGACTTACATATTTTGTGAAATGATTATAATAAAATTAGTTAACATCTACCAACTCATTTAGATTCAATAAAAAGATACGAAAAAAAATTCTTGTAATGAGAACTCACGGGATTTACTCATAACAACTTTCCCACATATCCTACAGCAGTGGTAACTACAGTCATCATGTTGTACATTACATCCCTAGTACTTATTTTTCTTAAAACTCCAACTTTGTACCTTTTGACCATCTTTCTCTAATTCCTGCTCCCTGCAATCCCTGCCTCTATAACCACAAGTCAGATCTCTTTTTCTGAGTTTGGTTTCTCTTTTGCTTTTTGGATTCCACATTTAAGATCATATACAGTATTTGTCGTTCCCTGTTTGACATACTTCATTTAGCATAATGCCCTCAAGATCCATCCATACTGTCACAAATGGCAGAATTTCCTTATTTATGGCTGAATAATATTACTCTGTGTGTGTGTATACACACAGACATACACATACCACTTCTTTATCTGTTGATGAACACTTGTTTCCACGTCTTGGCTATTGTAAATAACGTTGCTATGAAGGGGGTGATTTCTGAGTTAGTGTTTTCATTTCCTTTGGATATATTCCCAGAAGTGGAATTGCTGGAACATATGGTAGTTCTAGTTTTAATTTTTTTTGCAGATCCTCTATACTGTTTTCCATAGCAGCTGTACCAATTTATGATCCCACCAACAAGAACATAAGTATTCCCATTTCTCTACATCCTCACCAGCATTTATTTCTTGTCTTTTTGATGGTGGCCGTTCTAATAGGTCTAAGGTAACATCTCATTGTGGTCTGAGTTGCATTTCCCCATGACTAGTGATGTTGAGCATCTTTTCATGTACCTACTGGCCTTCCATATATCTTTTTTTGGAAAAATACATATTCATGTTCTTTGACCATTTGCTAATTACATTGATTGCTTTTTTCTATTGAGTTGTAGAGTTTTTTTAATACATTTTGAATAATAAACCCTCATTAGGTATATGGTTTGCAAATACTTTTTACCATTCGGTAGATTGTCTTTTCACCTTTTGATTGTTTCTTTAGCTGTGCAGAACTTTTTAGTTTGATGTAATCCCACTTGTTCAATTTTTATTTTATGGCTTGTGCTTTATCCAAAAAAGTCACTGCTGAGACCCACATCAAGGAACTTTTCTCCTATATCTTCTTCTAAGAGTTTTATGGTTTCAGGTTTCACAAAAGTCTTTTATATTCCACATTGAGTTAAATTTTTGTGAGTGGTGTAAAATTGAGGTGAAGTTTCATTCCTTTAAACATGCGTATTCAATCTTCCCAGCACCATTTATTTAAGATACTCTCTTCTCTCAATTGAGTAGTATTAGCTCTCTTGTCAAAAATTAATTGAACATACATACTTGGGTTTATTTCTGGGATCTTGATTCTGTTTCATTGCTTTATTTCTCTGGTTTCATGCCAGTATCATCCTGCTTTAATTATTGTTACTTCATACTATAGCTTGAAATCAGGAGGTGTTAAGTCTCCTGCTTTATTCTTCTTTCTCAGGATAACTTTGGCTTTTGGAGGTCTTCTGTGGCTTCATACAAATTTTAGGATTTTTTTTTTTAAACTACAGTAAAAAATGTCTTTGGAATCTTGTTAGGGATTGTGTTGAGTCCATAGATGGCTTTTGTTGGTATTTACATTTTAACAATATTAATTCTTCCAGTCCATGAACACAAAGTACCTTTATATTTATTTCTGCCTTCTTCAATTTCTCTCACTGAAGTCTTAAAGTTTTCAGAGATCATTTCCCTTCTTAGTTCCTTTCTTGGTTCTTATACAATTCACAGCACATGTCCTCACCACAGCACATGTCCTCTCCAATATCCATCACTCAGCCACTCCATCCCTCCCACTCCCCCTCCCCTCCAGCAACCCTCAGTTTGTTTCCTGAGATTAAGATTTCTCTTATGGTTTGTCTCTCTCTCTGGTTTCATCTTGTTTCATTTTTCCTTCCCTTCCCCCATGATCCTCTCTCTTGTTTCTCAAATTCATCATATCAGTGAGATAATAGGTAATCGTCTTTCTCTGTTTGACTTATTTCACTTAGCATAACACCCTCTAGTTCCATCCATGTCATTACAAATGGCAAGATTTTAAGTTTTTTGATGGCTGCATAGTATTCCATTGTATATATACCACATCTTCTTTATCCATTCATCTGTTGAGGGCCACTACTGTGGACATTGCTGCTATAAACATTCGGGTGCACCTGCCTCCTCTGAATCACTATATTTGTATCCTTAGGTAATACCCAGTAGTGCAATTGCTGGGTCGTAGGGTAGCTATATTTTCAACTTTTTGAGGAACCTGTATACTGTTTTCCGGAGTGATAGCATGACTGATATTTTTAAAGATTTTATTTATTTATTAGAGAGAAAGAAAGAGAGAGAGAGAGAGAGAGCAACCTTGAGCAGGAGGAGGGGCAGATGGGAAGAATTCCAAGCAGACTTTGCACTGAGCTCAGAGACCAACCTGGGGCTCAACCTCATGACCCCGGGACCATGACCTGAGCCAAAAACAAAAACTGGATGCCTAACTGACTGAGCCACCTAGGCACCCCAGAAATATACTGATTTTTATTTGTTGCTTTTATATCCTGAAACTTTACTGAATTTAGAGATTAGATGTTTTTAGTTTAGTCTTTTCTATACCTAAAATCATGTCATCTGAAAATAAAGACAAATTTTACTTTTTCCTTTCCAATTCTTTTTTTCTTTAAAGTTATGTCTACACCTAACGTGGGGCTTGAACTTACAACCCCAAGATCAAGAGCCACATGCTCCATGACTGAGCCAGTCAGGCACGCCCCTCTTCCTTTCCAATTCTGATACCTTTTTATTTATTTTTCCTGCCTTTTTTTCCCTGGCTAAGACTTCCAGTACTATACTAAATAGATGTGGTAAGGGTGGACAGCCCTGTTTTCTTCCTGATTTTATAAGAAAAGCTTCATCTGTTGATATAGTGTTAGTGGTGGGCTCATAATTTATGGACTTTATTGTTGACATACATTACTTCTATACTTGATTCAAAGTTTTTTTAAAAATCACAAATATGTTGAATTTTGTCAAATGTTCTTTCTGCATTTATTGAAATGATTGTGTTTCTCTTCTTTCATTCTATTTGTGATGTATTAGATAGATTTGGATATGTCAAACCATCCTTGCATCTCAGAGATAAATGCTACTTGATCACAGTGAATGATCCTTTTAATTTCATCTATATTCATAAGGAATATTGGTCTGTAGTTTTCATTTCTATTAGTGTTATGTTCTGGCTTTCATATCAGTGTACAGCTGGTACCACAAAGGGAGTCTGGAAGCATTTCCTCCCCTTCAGTTTTTTAGAAGAGTTTGAGAAGGACTGGTGTGGATTCTTTAACTGTTTGGTAAAATATACCAGTGAAATCATCTAGTCTTGCGCCTTTCTTTGCTGAAAGATTTTTGATTACTGACTCAATTTCTTTACTAGTAACTGGTCTATTCAGATTTTTCTATTTCTTTCTAATTTAGTTTTTATACATTGCATTCCTTTTAGGTTGTTCAGTTTGTTGGTATACAGTTGTACATAGTAGTATCTTTTGATCCTTTGTATTTCTGTGATATCAGTTATAATGTTTCCTTTTTTATTTATAATTTTATAGATTTCGGTCTTCTTTTTCACTTGGTTAGTCCAGCAAATGGTTTGTCAATTTTATCTTTACAAAGAACCAACTTTTTTTTTTTTTTTTTTAAAGATTTTATTTATTTATTTGACAGAGAGAGATCACAAGTAGATGGAGAGGCAGGCAGAGAGAGAGATAGAGGGAAGCAGGCTCCCTGCTGAGCAGAGAGCCCGATGCGGGACTCGATCCCAGGACCCTGAGATCATGACCTGAGCCGAAGGCAGCGGCTTAACCCACTGAGCCACCCAGGCGCCCTCAAAGAACCAACTTTTATTTTGGTTAATCTTTTCTATTGTTTCCTATTCTGTATTTCATTAATTTCTGCTCTAATTTCCTTCCTTCTACTAATTTGGGGCTCAGTCCGCTCTTTTTATAGTTCCTTATGATACAGAGTTAGGTTGTTTATTTGAGATTTTTCTTGTTTCTTAATGTAGGTGTTCATTGCTATGAAATTCCCTCTTAAAACTGGTTTTGATGCATCCCATAAGCTCTAGTATATTGTATTTCCACTTTCATTTGTCGCAAACTTTTTAATTTCCCCTTTAACTTCTTTGAACCTCTGGTTGATCAGGAGTGTGTTGTTTAATTTCCATGTTGAATTTTCTAAGTTTTTCTTTTGTTATTGATTTCTGTTTCATATCATTGTGGTCAGAGAAGATAGCTGGTATGATTTCAGTCTTCTTGAATTTGCTAAGATTTGTTTTGTACCCTTATTTCTATCCTAGAAAATGTTCCTTGTGTGCTTGAGAAGAACTTGTACACTGTTTTGAGACAGAATGTTCTGCATCTATTTATTAAGTCCTTTTGGGTATAGTGTTCAAATCTACTGTTTACTTATGGATTCTTTGCCAGATGTATCCATTGTTAACAATGGGGTATTAACGTCCCCAACTATTACTTGTATTGCTATTTACATTTTCTTTTAGCTCTGTCAGTATTTGCTTTAATTTTGGTGCTCCAATGTTGGGCACATATGTATTTACAATTGTTATTGTTACTGTTATTGTATTTACAATTGTTTACAAATGTTATCTCTTCTTGAGGGGTTGACTTCTTAATCATTATATAGTAACTTTTGTCTTTTTACAGTTTTTAGTTTAAAATCTACTTTGTCTGAAATAAGTACATGTGCCCCAGCTTTTTTGTTTTGTTTAGATTACCACTTATTCAGAAAGTAATCTTCCATCCCTTCACTTTCAGTCTATTTATGTCTTTAAGGCTAAAGTGGCTCTCTTGTGAGTCTTGTTATCATTGGTTCTTTTTCCTGTTTTACCCATTCAGCCATTCTCTGTCTTTTGACTGGAAAATTTCATCCATTTACATTTAAAGTAATTATTGTGACAGTTATTTTCTTTTGATATTTTGAATACTGGTCACCCCATTCTTTCCTGGCCTGCAAATTTTCTGTTGAGAATTCTGTCCATAATCTTAGAGAAGTTCCCTTGTATGTTACATTTCTTTTTCTCTTGCTACTTCTATTCACTGTCTTTGACTTTTCAATTATGTGACTTGGTATAGTCCTATTTGGGATCTGGCTATTTGGGTTCCTTAAGGCCTCATGCACCTGGATATCTATTTCTAGTCCCCTGATTTGGGAAGTTTTCAGCCCTTACTGCTGTAAATATACTTTCTATGCCTTTCTCTTTTCTTCCTGAAACTCCCATGAACAATGAATATTGTTTCTTTTCATTGTGTTCCATAAGTCCTTAGGTTGTCTTTTATTTTTTCTTTTCTTTTCTTTCTCTCCCTTTCTTTCTTTCCTTTCTTCTTCTCTGACTGAACAATGTCAAGTGTTCTATTTTCCAGGTCATTAATGCTTCCTTTATTGAACTCTTCCATTCAGTCATTATGTTTTTCAACTCTAGGATTTGTTTTTAAGACATCTATTTCTTTAAACTTCTCATTTTGTTCATGCATTTTTTTCCTAATTTAGTTGTCTGTGTGGTCTTATTCACTACACTTCTTCACACGGATTATGCTCAATTCTTTGTCTGACAGCAGAGTTACATTACTTTAGGTGCAGTTACTGAAGCTTTATTAATTTCCTTTGGTGGTGTTATATTTACCTGATTTTTTTTTTATTTTTTTTGATCCTTGATTCCTTGCATTGGTGTATGTGCATATGAGTAAGCAGGCTTCTTTTCCCAACTTTGCAGATTTGCTTTGGCAGAGACAGTTCTTCACCAGTCAGTTTGGTTTGGGGTTTCTGGACATGTCTGCTAATAAAGACCATCCTTGAGCAGGTGGGACTTCCTTTTAGAGTTTACTTTTAGACAAGGCAACTGCTTGAGCTCTGACGATAGGGGTGTGAGGGTATGCCACTGGCTGAGAACAGGAGGACATGATTGCTGGCTTGATTCTCAGCCTAAGTGAGACTGAAGGAGGAGCTCCATTGTTGTCTGGGTTCCCTCATCAAGTTTATTAGACAGCCATGGTTGGGTACTATGCCTAGTAGTAAGTAAGACTATGAATTAGTTACCCTGACCTGGCAGGGCAGCAAGACAAAACCCAGGGCCTATACAGCTCTTTGTTTGGGTATCAAAATCAGGCAAGAGTACATACTGAACTCCCTGGTTAGGTGAGGCCACGAGACTTGCTCTACAGTTAGCAGAAGCCATGAGCTCTGCTTTCTTCAACTGCCATTGTACAAATGGCTAGTGGATGGGCTACGCAGCTTCCCACATGCTTAGCTTCCCTGGTGGAGCAGGCTGAAGGTTATATTCTGCAATGAACAGGGCTACAAACTAATTTCCCTGGCCATGAGCAGAAGGAAAGCAGCTCTAAAGCTAGTAAAACTTTTTGTGGTCTTAACTCAAGCCAACCTATGCCCCAAGTTCCCTGGCCAAACAGGGCCACTGGCTTTGTTCTGCAGACTATCAGCTTTCCAGCTTGTCTCTTGGCTCAAGCTTTGCTAGGTCACACAGCTTTTAGTTATCGCTTTTGTCAGGTGGTGCTAGGCGCCAGGCTTCATAGGAGGTGGGGCTGGGGCTTAGCTCCCTGCTTAGGGAGAAGGTAGGGAGGGGACCCTCTAAGCAACTCCCAATTTTCCCAAACAGCCTTCCAAGTTGAGAGCTACCACTAGTCTGAGGTGAAGCTATCGATTAATACCCCTACATGGATATAACAGGTGAATGGTCCATGCTTGGTACTTGCTTTCCTCCTGAAACAAGCAGCTTTGCTTATCCATTTCTAGGCTTGAGTGTTGCTAGGTTACGCATTATCAAGTGTTCCTACCAGCTCTTCCAATCAGATGGGACCAAAAGTCATGCTGTGGAGCAGAAATGACGACTCCTTTCATAGGTGTTGATAAACCAAAATCTAATGCCATCAAAACTCTCCAATTCAGGATCCAAATCAGGCAGACCTGAACCTTGATGAGATCACTGGTCAGAGTGCACCTCTGGTTTGGTTCTACAAATGGGCAAAACCACTGCTTGGGCTCTACAAGTAGGAACTTGGTCTGCCAAGATCTGAGTGCTTCTTAATTTGGTTTGCCAGTATTTTGTGGAAAATTTTTGCATCAACATTCATAAGGGATATTGGTCTGACACTTTCTTACAGTGTCTTTTTTCTTCCTTTGGTATTAGTGTAAGGCTGGTCTCATAGAATGAGTTAAGAAATGTTCCCTCCTCTTCAGTTTTTAAAAAGCTTGAGAACGAATGGTATGAGTTCTTATTTAAATGTTTGATAGAACTCACCAGTGATGTCATCGGCTCTAGGGGTTTTGTTTGGGGGGCAAGTTTTGATAACTGCTTCAATCTCTCACCTAGTTACCTATCTATTCAACCTAATTCTTCATGAGTGTTGGTAGCTTTTGTATTTCTAGAACTTGTCCACTTTATCTGATTATCCAATTTGTTGGCATATTGTTCTTTAACAATACTCTCTTAAAATCTTTTTTGTTTCCATAGAATTGAATAATGCCCCCACTTTAATTTCTGATTTTACTAACTTGAGTCTTCTCTCTTTTTCTCTTAGTCATCTAACTAAAGGTTTGTTCATTTTGTTGATATTTTCAAAGAACTATATTGTGGTTTGACTGATTTTCTCTATCATTTTTCTAATCTCCATTTATCAGTGCTCTGATCTTTACTATTTCCTTTCTGTTAGATTGGGCTTAATGTATTCTTTTCTCATTCCTTAAGTTGTAAAGTTAGTTGTGGAGCTGATATTTTTCTTATTTTTTAATGTAACTGTTCATAGCTATAAAGTTTCCCCTTGATACCACTTACACTGCATCCCACAAGTTTTGTCATGTTGTGTTTTTCATTTTCATTTGTCTCTTAGTGGTTTCTAGTTCCCTTGTGATTTCTTATCCAATCCACTGGTTATTAAATTTCTACATATTTGTGATAAAATTCCGAGTTTTCCTTTTATTTTTTAAAGATTTTATTTTACAGAGAGATAGCGCACAAGCAGGGGGAGCAGCAGGCAGAAGGAGAGGGAAAAGCAGGCTTCCCAAGAACAGGAAGCCTGATGTGGAGCTCGATCTCCTGTGTCCATGTTCTGAGCAGAAGGCAAACACTTAACCAACTGAGCCACCCAAGAGCCAAAATTCCGAGTTTTCCTTTTGTTACTAATTTGTAGCCTTATTTTGGTCAGAGAAGATAATTTGTTATTTTACCTATCTTTTAAAATCTACTGAGATTAATTTGTGGCCTAATTATAGTCTACCCTGGAAAATGAGCCACATGGCTGTATATGTCTGTTAGACCTGGCTGGTTTACTGTGTTACCTTCTGCTTGGTTGTTCTATTCATTAATACAAATAGGCTACTGAATTCTCCAATTATTAATGTAGATCTATTTCTTCCTTCAATACTGTTAGTTTGGGCTTTGTAGATTTTGCTTGTCTGTCATCAGTTATGTAAATAATTGTCGTATCTTCTTGATGTAGTGAACCTTTTATTAATACCTAATTGTCCTTTATCTCCTGTAACCATTTTTTTTTTTAAGATTTTATTCATTTATTCAACAGAGAGATCATAAGTAGGCAGAGAGGCAGGCAGAAAGAGAGGGAGAAGCAGGCTCCCTGCTGAGCAGAGAGTCCCATGCAGGGCTCAATCCCAGGACGCTGAGATCATGACCTGAGCCGAAGGCAGAGGCTCAACCCACTGAGCCACCCAGGAGCCCCCTCTCCTGTAACCATTTTTAACTGAAAGTTTATTTTGTCTGATATTATTATAGCACATTTGCTTTCTTTTGGTTAGTATTTGCATGGAGTATCTTTTTCCTTCCTTTCACTTTTATTAGGTGTCTTATACCTAAAATAAGTCTCTTGTAGACAGCAAACAGCTGCATCTTGTGATTTTTATCCATTCTGCTATTTTCTATCCTTTGATTGGAGAGTTTAATCCATTTACATTTAAAGTAAATATTGGTAAGAAACTTACTCCCATTGTTTTGTTATTATTTTCTATATACTTTATAGTCATTTTTTGTCCCTCATTTCCTGTATTACTATCTTCTTTTAAGTGGTTTTGTAGTGAATCAGTTAAGTTTTTTTCTCATTTCTTTTTGTGTATATTTAGCTATTTCCCTTGTGGTTACCATGAGGATTACATTTAAGGTCTGAAAATTATTTAACACTTTAACTTGAATTTATACCAGCTAACTTCAGTAACATTAAAAAAAAAAAAAAAAAAAACCTCTGCTTCTTTATAGCTCCATCCTCTGTCAGCTGATGTCACAAAATATAAATAATCATTTTAAATGTATTAGCCTCTTAAATTATGTAGGAAAAAATATGAAATTACAAATCAAAGTTACAATACTAGCTTTTAGAGTAAATAATTTAAAAAGGTATTGGTCTCTTAAATCATGGAGAAAACAAAACAGAGATCAAACCTTTGTCACAATACTACGTTGTTTTTTTCTTTTGTTTTGTTTTGAATTTTATTTATTTGAGAGAGAGGAGAGAGAGTGAGCACGAGTAGGGGGAGGGGCAGAGGGAGAGGAAAAAGCAGACATCCCACTGAGCAGGGAACCTGATGTGGGGCTTCATCCCAGCATTCCGAGATCATGACCTTAGCCAGAGTCAGATGCTTAACCAACTAAGCCACCCAGGTGCCCCAATACTAGCTTTTAATTACTTATGTATTTACTTTTATTGAGATCTTTATTTCTTCATAAAGCTTACTGTCTACTGTCCCTTCATTTCACTCCACAGTACTCCCTTGAGCATTTCTTACAGGGCAGGTCTACTGGTAATTAATTCTCTCAGCTTTAGTTTATTTGGGAATGTCTTACTTTTGAGAGAATACCCTCACTTTTTAAAGAGTTTTGCCAGATAAAGTACTTTTAGTTGACTTTCTTTCCTCCTTTGAGCACTTCTACTATATCTGCCACTGCTTTCTGGCCTCCAAAGTTTCTGATGATAAATCTGCAGATAATTTTATGTGACAAGTGCTTTTCTCTTGGTATTATTCAAGATCCTTTATTTTTGGTTTTCAAATTATAATGTGGCTATAATTACAATGGGTCTTGATATGGGTCTCTGAGTTCATCTTCCTGCAGTTTGCTGACCTTTTGGAGTATAGTTACATACATATTTATTATCAAATTTGGGAATTTTTCAGCCATTTCATCAAATATTCTCTCAGCCCCCTACCTTCTTCTGTGACTCCCACAATGCGTATGTTGGTCTGCTTGATGGTATTCCACAGATTTCCTAGGTTTTGCTCACTTTTCCTATCTTTTTTTTTTTTCATGAATTCCTCAGATTCGGTAATTTCCAAAGTCCTATTTTCAAGCTTATTGATTACTTCTTCTGCCCACTAAAATCTGCCTTTGAATCCTTATAGTGAAATTTTCATTTCAGTTAATGTACTTTTCAACTCCAGAATTTCTTGTGGTGTCTTTTTAGGTTTTCGAATTCTTTATTAATATTTTCATTTTGTCCACATATTGTTCTCTTGATTTTTGTCCACACCTTCCTTTAATTCTTTGAGCATCTGTAACATAATTGTTTTAAAGCCTCCGTCTAGCAGATCTATCATTTTTTTCAAAAGAGTTTCTGTTGTTTGTATTTTTTTCCTCTGAATGGGCTACACTTTCCTCTTTCTTTGTATACCTTGTAACTTTTTTGTTGAAAACTGAACATTTCGATGTAAAAATTTGCTAACTCTGAAAAGCAGGTTCTCCCCATTTCTCAAGGTGTCCCATTTTGTTATTGTTTTTGGTTTTGTAAAATTCTTATCAGTGTACCAAGGATCAGCCTGAGATGTAACCTTAATCTTCTCAGTTTTCTTCTGAGCTGCTCCATTCCCTGGACGTGTGTCGTTACTTTCTAATTATCCTTGTGTATGGGGTTGCTTTTGAATGCCTACTCTTTAATGTCTAGCTCAAAAAGGGGAGAAAAAAAAAGAAAGAAAAACTAAGGGGGTGGGAAAAATTGAAATTACCAGGAAGTCATTCTAGGCTCAGGAGGTGTTTGCAACAATGGGAGAAGTGTAAAAACAATGGCCCTCCTCTTTGCACCTGTGTGATCAGAGCACAGATCCCCTTGAGGTTTGGAGGAAAGTCTCTTTTTTGCCAGCCCTGGCTCAATAAGCTGTGTGGCAAGGTGGTCCAGGAACAAGCACAGAGCTGCCTGCTGCATGGAACCAGAGGGTGGAAGGTAGGTAATTGTTACTGTGCTAAGTAGAAATTGACCAAAATTGATCACAATTTACTGACCAAGCCTTCCCCTAAACATTGCAAGCTTCCATTAGACACCAGAGTTCAAAAATAATGACATTAGCCAAATTCTGCCAGGGCAATTTTTGTCTAGGTGGGGAGATAGATTACTGGTGTTTTCAACTTTGTCACTTTCCCTGAAAATTTATTTTCATACATTGACCTTGTCACCAAATAACTTTCTAAATCCATTTACTTGTTTACAACTTCTCAATTAATTCTCTGTGGTTTCTAAAGTAGACAATCATAGCATCCATAAATAATGTTTCCTTTGAAATACTTATAGCTCTCATTTCTTTAATCTGGTGTTTCTATTATTTAAAAATGTTACCAGCAAACATTCTTAGCTCGTTCTTTCTTGACTTAAAGAGAATATATTGGTAGTATGTCTGTATTAATTATGATGTGGGCTATTAATTTTATTTACCTTTATATGATTAAGAAGTATTTTTACTTTCTTATTTACTAAGATTCCCCCCCCAACAATTTAATGTAACACTTTTGTACTTAACACTGAAACATTTAATGTATTTCTAACACTGAAACATTCTTGCATTTCTGAGAATAACCCATACTTGGTTTTAATAAAATGCTGAATTCAACTTGACAGGTATTTTAACTATATATATATATATTTTTTTTTAACTTCAAGTGACTGATTTGTGATTTTTCACTTCTGAACTGTATTTAAACGACTTTTACATCAGCATTAATACACCTAAAATGAACTGGCAAGTATTCTACATTCTCCTACATTCTGGAGAACTATCTGGTTGTAGATGTGAATAAAGCTATCTGTATAACCTGAACTAGGCCTAGCAGCATGTTCTTTAATAGCTTTTCTTCCCTTGCAAGGTGTATTCAGCTTTTCCACTTTTTTCATTCTTTTTGTCAATATATATTGTCTTGAAATCAGTCTTTCAATTCAGATTTTGATTATTTTAGGATAAAACTGCTGTATTTTAATATAGTATTTCCTAATAAATGTTAATTCTTCTCTCTGATTATTTCTGATATTCTAATTTTTAATTTTTTCTTTGGTTAAAAAATTGCTAAAAGGTTGTCAATTTTGTTGATCTCTCAAAAAGTCAATTTTTTTCCTGTCTTCTAATGGATCACAGAAATTTAAGTTCATCTTTCCTTTTACCATAGTGCTTTGTTCTCTTTCAAATTTCATAATATGAATGCCTACTATATTATATTTTCAGTCTTTAGTACAAATGTTTTCTGACTGGTAAAGTTTTGTGTAACATGCACATGCATGTACTTTCCCACATACTGCACTCTGGCTCCTTTCTTTACCAAATAGCTAAAATTGTTCTCGTTAAGTCATGGATCATCTATATGTTGTTCAGGATAACAAATCTGCTATCCTTGTTCTACTGGAACTCTTTATACAGTATCTGTCATTAACAACGCCCTCCTTAAAATTCTATTCTTTTGGCTCTTCTGGTAAAACTCTTTCCTCACTTTCTCTTGCCTCCGTCAACCTCCCTCAGCGTTCTACCATGGGTGGGCTTCTTTTCTTCTCTTAAATGTTAGGGTTTCCCAAGACTGTGTGTCCTGTGAACTCTACTTTTATTAAACATGACTTCTAGTGACCTCACCTAGTGACCTATATCCAGTAAAGCCATCTCAAAATAAATTTTGTCATTCAAAGGAAGAACTCAAGAGAACATTGTATTGAATGGGAAAAAATTGTCACCAAAGTAAAAACTATAAAAACATTTTTTTAAATGTGAAAGATTCACCTCACATAGTATAAGAATCAAATTTTTCAAACATACCTTGTCCATTAATTTACTTGCATGAAGACTCAAGCTATTGAAGAATATTTTTTTGCTTAGCAAATGCATTTCTTCAATGGTAGTCAATAATGTAGTTGCACTATTTCCAACAATGCCACTAAAAGCAAAGAATATTTCAGGTTGCAAAACAGCAGCTAAAACAATTCTTTAACTGAGTACAATTCCTTTAAAAGATCTAGATTTAGAGGCAATTGAGTAGTTCAGTCGGTTAAGCAACCGACTCCTGATTTCAGCTCAGGTCCTGATCTCAGGGTTGTGAGACTGAGCCCCACGTCAGGCTCATGCTGGGCATGGAACCTGCTTGAGATCCTCTCTCCCTCTCTGCCCCTTCTGCACCCCCCACCCACGCTCTCTTGCTCTAAAAACAAAACACAAAACAAAAAAATTAAATAAATAAAAAATCTAGATATAAGTAAAAGTGTGTATATAGAATATAAACTGTGAATTAACAACAACTACTCTAGCTTCATAAAGTTTTGTGGTTTTTTTGAGTTAGGTGATGAACAAATGGTTTCAATGTTGCACAATCTCTTTTAGAAAAACAGACACTCAATACACAAATCCAACTCTCTATCCTTCTCTCTGACAGTAAATTCATCTCTTGATTATCCAAGACTTAATTTTAATTTATAGGAAGCCATTCTATCAGTAGCTCTATTCATAAAATATTTAAATTTTATTAACACTGAGTTATTCTTTCAATTAAAACTCTTACACCATATCCAATTTATAGTTTCTCAATTTTTATACAGCTGCCTAAATAGCAGTGTATTTAGACTAATTATGAAAAATCTGGCAGTATTATAAAATATTTAATTATTAGCACATTCTGTACGCCTTAATTTTCTATGAAATTTCTTAGACCTATCCAAGGAGTTTCTCATTTTTGCCAAAATGTAAGACAAGCATGTATATAAAACAATTCCCAATTTTATTCTCCAAATTCATGTACTGACAGTCACTTAAAAATGTGATGTTAGGGGATACAGTTTTTGTTAATGTGAAAGATGTCTCAAAATAAATATAATGGCACTGACAAATACCAGATGATACTAAGCAAAAAGAAAATCAGCAAATTTAGAGAAAACTGATATGCTACATATGATATATTATAAAAGCAAATACTAAATCTACATATTTCAATACATTCTGAAACTGAAACAAACCGGAATGAATTCTTATATATTTAATGCAGACAAAGCAAATTAATAGTTAAAATATATACATATAAAGCAAATAGCAAAGTAAAAGCAAATTCCTAAAGAGGCAGCCATAATTCCTTCCTCTTAAAAAAAAAAGCATTTTGGTTAAAAGTATTATAAGCAAAACACCAAACTAAATTGAAAGAAATTCTCATACATGCCTACACATAAAATAAAAGTAAGTATGCCTCTGAATAAACGTATACCATCCCAAGCAACGGGGGAAATCAATAAATGGATACATACAGAAATTGATCTTTTGTTTATTTTTATTTTTTGTATTTTTTAAAGATTTTATTTATTTTGAGAGGGGAGGAGTGAGAGCGAAAGCAAGATGGGCAGAGGAAGAAAGAAAATCTCAAGCAGACTCTCCCCTGAGCATGTAGCCCGACCAGGGCTCCATCTTACAACCCTAATATCATGACCTGAGCTGAAACCAAGAGTTGGACACTTAACTGACTGAGCCACCCAGACACTGCAGAATCTGGTATTTTAATGAAAATTAAGATACCAAGATATGTGTATATTCATTTGTTTAAAAAATTGAGTTATCAGTCGTATTTGGCAATTAGTCAGATCTAGAATTTACTAGTGTTTACTAAGTACTCACTAGGTACCAGTCACTGGGCTAGATACTTGTAGATGCTTTTTGTATTTCACTCCGTATTTCTACCCAATGTGCTTATCCTCCCATTACATCTTTTAATTTTAGATATTATATAGAAAAGCCCCACTACAGATGATGAGAGTTAAATTCTCTTACATAATTCTCATCCCCCACGACAACATACCCAAGCTTCATCTTTCCCAGGTTCCCTAATAGTTATGTCATAGGGTTCTGGTGAATAAATACTCAATGTTTACATTATTACAAGCACGTAAATACTATTCAGAACTGTCCAAGGCATCAGGGATTTCAACATAAGGAGTGAACAGGCTGATAAAAAAGACAAAACCCTGTGTCACAGTCTTGTACTAGGCCTAAAGAGCAACCACTTCAGACTGAAGAAAGAGAAAGGGGTCTCCAAGATGAATGTGAGAAGGGGAGAAGAGAGAGAAGTTGGGAAGGACTGGTTGATGTGCTGGACTATATGGTGAGAAAATGTAGTCTACTTAAGAGTTTGGGTCTGAAATAGTGATAAAGACACAGAAAAGTACAAAAACAAAGCAATTATTAACTATAGAGAGAAAAAGTTTTACAGGAAAGGAAATGTAATCAAAGTATGCTGGATTCCCTGTTTTTATGGATTCTACATCTTCCTTTTCTTGGTTTACTATGGCCTTCTGATAGAATCCATCCATTTGGAGTTTTAGTGTATAGGATGGAAAATATTTTTGAAAATTGTGTCACCCACTTTTCCTCAACATCATTGGCTATTCCTTTTCAATTTTCTTTGTGGGTTTCTTTTCTTCTAACCTCTAAATATTAGAGTTTCCCAAGACACAGTCCTAGGCCTCTTCTTTATCTACACTCACGTTAAGTGATCTTACCTAGCCTAAATGCTTCAAATACCATCTATGTACTGCAAACTACGAGATTTATAGGTTCAGTCCTGATTTCCCTAATATCTGCTCACTCAACATCTCCCACTGAATGTTCATAGGGATGCTATACCCAACATAGTCAAAAGTGGGCTGGACTCTTCATTACCCATCCACTCCCATCAAACTGTACTCTCTAGAACCCTCCCTCCCTCTCAGCAAATGACAATACCACTCATCTAACTTCAAATCAAAAGCCAAGAATTCATCCCTGACTCCTCACATCCTACCCTTTCTAGTCCATTATAATCTCTTATCTCTGGAGACAACTACTTTTCACCCCCTCCAAGACTATCACCCTCCTCTGATTCAACTGTCTCTGCTCAGAACACAGCTTCCTAAATACCATCCTTTTTCCCCTTTACTCCACTACACTACATTATCCATACATGCCCAGAGTCACCTTATATCACCAATCAGCTCAAGTCACTGAAACACCCATCTCCCCCCCAAACACACATCTTCTTTGACCCACTCAGTATAAAACCTAAATCCTCACCATAGCCTATAAAGTCCTACATGAACTGGCCTCTGCCTACCTTTCTGATTTCATCCATCCTTACTTCTTCCATTCACTCTACTCCAACCACTGGCCTTCCTTCTGGTCCTCTAAAATGGAAGCTTTTTTCTGGCCTCAGGGCCAGACCATACCCTGTAAAGGACACTCTTCTATGAGATCTTTACATGCCCAACTCTTCACGCTCTTTAAATCTATACTCAAACATCACCTCCACCAAAAGGCCTTTGAAACAGCTACATGCGCATACACCTGCCCATCATATGTGGTCATTCTCTATGCTTTATTTACTTTCTCCTGCTTTATTTCTCTTCAGTACCCTTATCATGCTAAATTATTCTATACTTCTTCCCCCCCATTAGAGTATATATTTAAGCTATTCTGTTCACTGCTATTTCTTTAGCATCTAGAAGAGTGACATTTATAATCTGTTTTTTAATTAACTAAAGGAAGAAATATGTAAACAAGTAAAAAAGTACTTGGAAAAAAATGTATCAAAAGTCCAAATGTCATCCTCAAAATCATCATCTTCAAAGACAGAAAAATTATAATTCTCAGAGGCTAAGCAACCTATTACCTTCAGAATCCAAACGATTTTTTTCTTAGCATTATTTGCCTTAGAAACTGAGTTATCATTAACTTCAAATAATAAATTTCATGCAGTACCACCATGGGTATTACTACATAATGTAAAAATAATTTTTTTCCTAATACAGCATTAGTTACAGTGATCACTACTTTTAGCTGCTCTTGTATTTCCTCAGTATGGACCATTCTCTTATTTTAGGAAGCCTCTAACATCACAACTGAAACTAATTTATTGCTTTTGAGTCATAGCAAGTGGTGGTAATAAATTTGTATCTAAAATGTTGGAGGACTACCCAAATACTATCTCTGATTCGTTTTATAACCTGTGGCTTGTTGGTTTTGCTTAAAAATGTGAAACTCATCTCTTGGCTGTGAAGTTTTGGGTGGCTAACCTCAGCTATTAGAAGGTAGGTAACATCACTGCCATAGTCTTTTGGTGCTTCTTGAACTAGTGATCCTTGTACCTCTCCTGGATCTATTAGTTATGATAACCCCTCTTGGATTTTAACAATTGGATTTCTGTTCTTGATTCTAGTATACCAGAAAACTAACTGTTAAATCATTTTTAATGGACTAATATGGAAACTACCCAACACACAGCTTGAAAGGACAGTGTTTTAACACAACTACGCATGGAATAAGGTATTACAGTGACATAATAAAGCTCAAGTGTATACCATCACCCTTTAGAGTCAAAGATTGTATTATAGAGAAAACAAATGGTTCCTAATAAAATAAAGTAGCTTTTATTTAAAGAAGATAGAAAGAAAGTAGCTTTATTTAAAGAAAGTAGCTTTTATTTAAAGCTAAATGATAAAGAATTTACATTATGTACATTGGGGATAAGACACGTCACTTATTGTGCCCTATTTTGAATATAACATATAGTTACATTAGGTGCCACGTATGTCTTTTACTAAAGCAAGAGGTTTAAAAATGTACTTACCCTATAAACTTACACTGATATATGCTATATGTGTGCATGTCCATGTGTGTGAGGGTGTGTATGTTTATGTTTAGAGAGGAAAAGGAAATAACAGACCTCAAAATATACCACAAATAATATATATATATAAAATGATTCATACGATGTGGAGGTTCTTCTAGTTATATTTAGTTGTACAAATGGTGAAAACAAAACAAAACAAAAAAAACAGAAAACAAAAACCCTTATACTATGCTTTAACTGAAATGATGTATCACATAGGATTTAATAAAGCACATTTAACCATTTCCCTTACCTGATTGTATGATGGTAAAATTTGAGGAGGTTAGAAATTTTATATAATAAAACTGCCCCAGGTTCAGCAACTATCACTTGCTCAATTCGAACCTATTAAAACATGTAAAAAAAAAAAAACTTTTTCTTAAAGGCATAATTTTCCTTCAATAATCAGAGGTGGTATAAACAGCATTTAAAAAGATAAAATTTAATTATTGTAGAAATCACAAAATTCCCTCTAAATAATTTCTGAATATTAAATTATAGGGGATAGTAAAATAAACATTTTAACACAGATACACTCTACAAAGCAAAAAACAAACAAACAAAAAAACCCCAAACAAACAAACAATAAACAACAAAACCCAGATCCACTACCTACAGAATTTGGCTTAAGGCAGTTGCTACCAGAAATAATACAATGATGAGGTCACTGTGAGGTTCTTCACTGATTCATAATGGAATTTAGCTCAGCACTATTTGCAAAGCAGCTGTTACATCCCTAAAAAACAGGTTATCACTGCAAATGCTGCTCTACCACCAAATACACAGGAAAAAAAAAAAATGAAAGAATTCTTATCTTCAAACTATTACACCAAATTTCCTTTTTTATTAAACAATAACAGACAAAGCTTAAATGAGCACCAACATATATGTTTAATTATGGCTACCAGGGCAATAATGAGATCTACTTCCAAGTTAACTTGATCTCTCTTAAGATTAACTACTGGGCATCTTAATTAAATTCCATTCCTTACTGATCTTGCCCTTACTTTTCCCTAATTAATGGATACCATCTAAATCACATTGATAATGCGCTTATTTACGTATTGTATCTGTTCTGAGCTGCTGCTGACATTGTGTCATCTTGTTTCCTAATGAGATTCTAAACAGAGACATTGTGTTTTCTGATTCTTTTACATCTCTACAGCATCTGGTAGAACAGTACATACACAACAGATGCTTAATACACCCTTTTTAAAACTGAAGTTTCTCTATACTTAGATTTTGGAATATGTCATAATGCCAACATATGTGATTTGCTAAGACAGATTTTATAAATGTATATATATGAGCATATAAAACCCTCTTAGACTACAGAAATTAAATAATCCTTACAAGAATATGTTTATGAAATTCATACATGTTTTGGCATAAAGTACTAGTGAGCTAACTGACATATGTTATTAATCATGAAAAGCCATGATTTTACATATTACAATTTCTTTCTAGGTCCAAAGCCTGGATCAATAGTGATTTAAATTATATATTAAATCAATAAAAGTGATCCCTTCTGAATTTTAATGTAATTATTAGGACAAAATATAAAAGATATTAATTGTAGACAGCTCTTCTCTAGTACATTTATAACAGCAGAGAACCCATCATAATTTATGAGGCTCAGAGCTACAGTACACTGAGTTTTTATTAAAAGAGATAAAATTCAAATGTTAGCTGGTAATCTATCTGCAATCCAGAACATTCATATAAAAGAAATATCATTTTACCACCTATGGACTTGGAATACAAAGATTTAACACATTAATTCTGGTAAGTCCAGCTACAACTCTGAAATGAAGATACCTGTAAAGTAACAGGCTTCACACTGATGCTCCACAGCACCTTCTCCAAAGTATATGCAATTTTAAGCTTAAACACAAATTTTTAAAACTGGAAGTAATAACTTATGCATACATTTACAAATATATAGATTACTACCTAGGAAGTTCTGCTTTAGTAACTCACACAGTAAAGGATAAATACAGGGTAGAGTAAACCAAATCCACAGTTTTGCAAGTTATCCCTCATTATCATTACAACCTTTTCCTATGCTTCTAAAAATCACTATCTCCCCTTTTCTAAAAAGGATTCACTCTTACAAAGAAACAAGACCGAATGAGAGACTCTTAACCAAAAGATCCAATAGCATATGCCATTATGAAAAGTTCAGCGGCTTATCAGGACAAAAAAAAATTTCTATTAATGGAATGTAAAAATTTTTATATTACTAGAATATAAAATGTCACTAACTTTCAGATTATAAAATGTTAAAGTAAGTTTTCATTTGTTTTCTCAGCTGACAACTACAGTATATCAACTGAGTACTGGATACCCAAATGAGGTTATATAGGAAGAAAATTCTGAAAATAATGTAAATTGTCATAAGTATACAAAGGAAGAGAAGAATTGTTGGATCATATAATATATCAAGCTATTTTGACACATAACTTCTGTACATATCTGTTACATATTCTCTGGAGTATGCATTTAATTTACTATCATATGAAAAGATCTAAGGTTTCTGTCACTTCAGACACTAAAAGGATTTTTTTTTTTAATTTTACAGTAGAAATATTTTTGCTTGCTTACTAGTTTTTTCTTCACCTTTTGATATCTGACATTAAAATTTCACAGGCAGTCACAATAATGACCTACAATTGTTATAAACACCTTTTGGGACATAAACTTTTAGGAAGATGAAATGAGGTACATTTTAAAACAAAGGCATAAATTTCTTTATATAAGCAAGGTTATTAATTTAATATTTTTAATAGCATAATAACATTTCTTACTCAGAACAGAACAAGAAACACTAAAGTCCATTCCAACCCTCAGATTCTAGAATTATATTGTGTACAATCACTTTAACAACAACAAAAAAAGTTATCAGTAATAAAAGGAACATAATATCCTAACTAAGGAAGGGGGTAGAGGGAGATAAGGAAGATAAAATATAATTTATTCACCAATGCAATTTATTCATTGTTATGACTCCAAGTTCCCTCTAACGCTATGTAGTTAGGAAAAAAATATGCAAAGTGTAGAAAGAGAAATATTTTTATTTTCTCCTTTCTTTTTTTAATCTTTCCAATAACTGCTAGTATACAAAACAAGCGACATTTACCTAAGTATAAATGTCTGAAAATCAAACTATGGCAAATAAATATTTCACTTGAGAGAACTAAGTAAAATAATTTCAAATATTTTGCTATTTATTTACTGAATATGCAACTGAATACTAAAATGATCAAATTACAGTAACAATTAAATCTGTAAATCAATTACTACGAAGGTGTGCAGTCTGGTATTTTCTTGCCTACAATAAACAATAAAATACCAAAGAAAATCTTAGAAACAAACAAAAAAATCAGTTTTAAAATTAGTTATTGGTAAAAATAAATGATAAACCTTCTGGATTTCAATTTCTGCATACTAAACTGAAGTAAATCAACAAGGAAAGTAAACCAACAACTACAAAGTATTCCATAAATACTAATAGAGAAAAATAGCATCTGCTGCAGGCCTAGTAGATGTCAGGAACTATGTACTTCATCTGCACAGTTTTCTCATTTGATCACAATCACCCTTAGTGGTAGCTTTTTCTCTCTCTCTTTTTTTTTTTTTTTAATTTGAGAAACCTTATATTTATCATAATTTATTGCTATAATAGAGAAAAAATGTACAATGCTTGAAACATAGCAAATGGAACAATTTCTTAGAAAATTTCTGTTAAAAAAAAAAGAAAAGAACTGTTAAGAGTTCATAGATTTGAGGTGCCTGGGTGGTTCACTGGGTTAAGCCTCTGCCTTCGGCTCAGGTCATGATCTCAGGGTCCTGGGATCGAGCCCTACATTGGGCTCTCTGCTCGGCAGGGAACCTGCTTCCCCCTCTCCCTCTGCCTGCCTCTGTGCCTACTTGTGACCTCTCTTTCTGTGTCAAATAAATAAATAAAATCTTAAAAAAAAAAAAAAGAGTTCATAGATTTGTTATTTCAAGAGACTTTTTTCTCAATTTATTAACATAAATTACCATGGAAAACATAATATGGTAAGAAAAATAAGTGAATATATGCAAACTAAGAATATTTCAAATTTTCTTCCTTAGAAAGAAAATGGACAATGATTACTTTAAAATGTATTTTATTATCTTACACTAATGTATTAACTTGAGAAAATTATAGCTTGACTTCAAGTTGTTAACAGTTTTTTTTTTTTTTTAACTCATAGAAATATTTAGCCAGATGCCATATAACATATATAAAAAACAAAATATTTACCTTTAGAGGCCTACACACACCCTCGGTAATGTGCCCAACAACCTCCTGGATATTTTCTTCAACACCTACAATTAATTACAACATAACTGAAATTTTTTTTTCCATATTACACATACATTCAAAAAACTAAGAAGCAATAATGCATATGATTAATGGCACTAATTACAAACATTTAAAATAACAACATTATTTTATTAAGTTCAGTATCTATTAGGACATTATTACGTTAATATCTGGGTCTAGAGCCTTGTTAATTTATTGCACTGGTGACTAATAAAATGAACATTACTTCTTTGTGAAAAAGAGTAAGTGTATGAGTCACAGGAAAAAATGACTAGGAAACATATTAACTGAAGGAAGTGATGCGAAGATGTGTTAGTATTTGTTCTACAAATGTCTTAATCTGGGAAGGAGTGCTGAACACAGAAGCTGAGCTTATAAAGATGGAAAGCACACATTGTAATCTAACAGAAAAACTGGCATTAACTAAATACTATTTACCAAGCTCCTGTCTACTTGGCATTTACTGCCTGCAACCGCCTTCTTTTTTACACATAGAGAAGCTGAGGCTTGGAAGAATGAAGCCATTCCCAAAGAATAACCCATTTTATCCACCTCTGATCTATATTCTTCCGACCTCTCCACACTGCCTCTCATCTGTACTTCACTAAAACATCTTTTAAGAAATTCATTCTTTTAAACTAGGTTAATTAGGATAACAGAAAACAACTTTAAAAAGTTCAGACCTTGTGCCAATCAAACATACCTGCTGAATCTAATTTGTGTACCAAAGAGTGAAAAAAATGAAGAAGGGTGAGTAAGGATCTTCCCCATCTACACACTAGCCTCTCCTGGAGATCACGTTGTGAACCTGAAGGACATGGGGCTGGGCAATGCAACACAGTCAAGTGATACCAGTCACAATATTTCCCTTTAATTCCTATCAAAAATAGAGTATCTTCATTTTCCATTTACCCCTCAGTATTGTAGTCACAATACTAAGAAGATCTGAAATTCTGTAAGTAACAAAGTGACTCAAAAATCATCCATTTTTGTCTTTCTTGAAAGCAAGACCAAAACTTTTAGTACAATTAGTACTACATGAGTAGTTATTCAAAAACTTTAAAACAGTCACATAAGAATGAATAAAGTGGTTGGGTAGTAGAAATGCAGTATAGCTTAAGAACCTCAAACTCAATCTGATTACTCATAGTTAAGAGGAAGATAATACCGTAATACCACCTCTCGCATTTAAGGTGGGGCATGGAAGACCTGAGACAGTGGATGCTACGTGCTCCAGAAGTGCCTTGAAAGTGAGGCAGGGGAGTCTAGGCCTGCTATGGGAAGGCTACAAGGGACCAGTACACGAGTGTGAACGGCTGTGTGACAGGAAAGTGATGCTGAGAGAAGCCTATTAGCAGAAAAGGGAAATCAGAGAGGAAAATTAGGTAGGGTGCTTAATGTGACACCTAGGTGTGAAGAGTTTATCTCTGTGAAGCTGACAGCAGTAAAAATAGAAACAGAGAAGCCCTGGGTTATTTTCTATACTTAGACGTTAGGAATAACAACAGAGGACCCACCTTGTATAGTTATATGCTTTAAGAGAGCTTCAAGGTGTTCTTTTTCAGAAGCAGTAGCTTGATGGAGCCAAGCCAACATATCTCCTACATATCTAGTGCAAAAACTAAATGTTAGTGAAGAGTTCCTTTGGAAAAACATCAAATATTCCAACACTGTCTGATTACTATACCTCAAAGGGTCATGGGAGTGCATTTCAATGGGTCTTGGTGTGCCTCCTGGACCCCCTCTTGTAAGAGCATCAATAAATCCACGAACAACAGTGCTTCTTCTGGCTGTTCCAAATTCATCTAAGGTATACCTAGAAGAAACAAGTTATTTGAAAAACAGATGTGTTTCTTTTTAATGGGTATATCCAATTATTCATGCAATTTCTGAGATAAGCAAGACATTTACAGCTTCTTTACACAACTCTCTTAAGCAATTCTGTTTTTAAACAACAAAAAATATTTATGAAATAAATTTATCATAATGAAAAGTCAGTCTAAAGTTCCCTATTTTTACTACTCCTCAAAAGAACGTTGGAATTTGGGATTGATAACAGGGGCAATGGCAATAAGGGACAGAGCAGTGGGTCTGGTAAAAGTAAAAATCAAGGAAAGGTGAAAATCCATGATTCTTTAGGTTTTGGTAACCTCGGAGCCCAAAACATGATGTTCTAGTGTTCACAAAGGCCATAATATCTAGTTTTCAGAAGACTGCTTACAGTTAGAACTCTGCAATCCAAAAAACATTTTTTTCTACCACCATCAAAAACTTTCCTGAACATATTATCCATACCTAAAAGCTTATTTTGACTCTAATACTAGACACATGTTCTTTAAATTTACTGACCAATGAGGCATACAGAGTAAAAACTTTTTAATGTATATTTAGAAGTGATCTATTGTGGTTAAAAGAAAAAAAAAAAAAAGACTTCCTAAAGTGAAGGAGTTTACACGAAAGAGAACTTTAAACTAGTAGATCAATTCAGGGTGAAATCACAGGACTGCCTGGAATTGCCAAGAGTGCACATTTCTCTGACTAGAATCACCCTTGGTTTCCCACTATTACCACCATTCCTTACACCCACCACCATTCAAAGTTCTTGCCATTTTAAAAGTACACAGGAAAAGAAGAAATTTTTATCACAATCCAATGTCCCAGACCCATGAACTTTTAAAACTCTAGAGTTTCTGACAACAGACTTCACATTAAGAATTATTTGTAAGAATTACCTTACATATGTAACATATGTTACATATATATGTATACATATATAATAAAAATTATATGTAAGAATTACCTTACATATAAACCAAATTACCAAAATTTGGGATTTGGGTTTCCAAAAGAATTAAAATTAAGCTTTTACTACTGTAAAAGCTATACTGCTTTCTTTAACATGCTACTGATTGAACAAAAAAATCCACATTTTTTTCAGGGATGCCTGGGTGGCTCAGTCGGGTAAATGACTGACTCTTGATTTCAGCGCAGGTCATGATCTCAGAGTCATGAGACTGAGCCCTATGTTGGTTCCATGCTCAGCAGGGAGTCTGCGTGAGATTCTCTTGCTCCCTCTGTCCCTTTCCCTGCTCACATGCACACACTCTCTCTCAATAAATAAAATAATTAAACTTTTTTTTTTAAATCTTAAAAAATAAAAAAATAAAATCCACATTTTTTAAACATAAGAACGTTGGAAGAGGGAATATTTTTAAATAAAAGGGAAAGTATAGTGAAGTGGTCAATATCTACAAATTTGTAGGAATCTGAACCTTTTAAAGGGCTGTTCACTAGAACCAGATCATGGTTTTTTGTGCTTGGCTTCAATTAAAAGGAAACGGCTCTGAAATTCTGTGTAGCGACATACTAGCAATATGTCAAGATGAAATGCACTATCCCACCAAGCTCTAAGCAAGCAGTGACCTTGTAAGCACTTTCTATTTTTTAAAACAAATTAGAACCAAAATGCTTTGCTTTTTTTCCCCTCGTGCTCTTAAATTTGATGTTTAGTGTAAAGGATGCATTCCTTTAAATGATCACCAACTCTATACAATGATTTCTAATCAGATGATTATTTACAGTATAAAATTCACAACTTTTAACTGCTCAAATACATAAAACTCATTCTCAGAACCCACAATAAACAGAAGCAATGTAAATTCTGTTTCTAGGTCTATTTACTCTGACTGACCACAAGCTGTGTTAGAAACCGGTGAATTCACTGGCATTTTAAATGGGGGTAGGGGTGAATTATCAAGCCTGACAAACACTGGACTCTGATCTTATAATTATATGAAATAAACATATACATTAATATGAATGTTAATCTCCCTGCAACAACAGATATAATTCGAAGCAAAACCAGCACGCACTATAATGAATCTTCAATGACATCCATATATGTGAAACACTTTTTCCCAGAGAAAGAATACTTCGACTAAAAAGAGATTATTTCCCAACAAAGGTCAAAAATTCAAAATGAGCTTTACAAAGGTGAGTATTACAATTATATAAATATTCTAAAATGTCTCTAGCTAAAATTAAAAATTAAACTCTTCATTTTTATAGTACTCCACAGTTACATACTGCCTAAAAAAAAAACTGGGTGGAAACTCCTCTCAAGGACTTCAATAATTACCATTTTTCTTGTACAGGATACCTACCCTTTTGAGAAAGACTAAGGTCAGTGAAGCTTTTACACATTACTTAAATAAAGTTCATATAGTGCCATCTGGTGGTTAACATGATACATTGTTAAATTTTCCCTAAATTTAAAGAAACTACCACTTTGGAGATAAATGATTACTTAATAAAAGGCCAATTTTCTTTTTTAACATTCATCTTATGAGAATCAATTGGTCTTAAAAATCCTCCTCCTTTCCAAGTTAACTTTCAAATGCCTCTTACAATCTTCCCAACTGCATCGCTGCCTTCCCTATTCCCTGGCATGTGTCCCTTCAATATAAATCTTTTTTGCCCATTATAGTTCTATTCCATGTCTTTCAAGCTTTTCCTGGCAGTCATAACAGACTTTAAATATCCCTCTGTGGTTGACAACTTTCCAGTTTATCTCCTTCCAAAATAAAAATAATAGCTAATATTTAGTGGTGAGCAAAGCATTATGCTAAACACCTGATGTGAACAATTTAATATTCACAAAGATCCTGTAAGATAGGCACTATTTTTTTTTTCAAAATATAGAACATCTTTATTCTTCTAGACCTTTTCTTGTCAGTTTTATTGTAGTGGGGTTTTTTTTAATGAAATAACATCTTTATTAAAATATAATTCACATACCATACACTTAATCCACTTAAAGTATACAACTCAATGGTTTTTTTTGTTTGTTTGTTTTTAAATCACCCCTTGTTTTATTATTTTTTTTTCCAATTTATTTATTTTCAGGCACTATTTTTATCCTCATTTAAGGAAACTGGGGTTTATGAAAGTAGAGGGGCTTGCCAAAAAATCCAATTCAGAGCTCACCTTCTTAACTATTATGCAATATTGCTCCTTTCCAAGTGTTTATTGAGAATCAAAATTTAGTAAAAATATATTTATATGGTAGGAGTCAGTTGACCAAAACACAAAAAGGCATTTTTTTAAACAAAGACTAACCTTGTGAGCAAATATGAATCTGTGGACAATGTAACACTCGACTAAAATCAAATACCAAATATTTTCAGCACTAAAAGACTCTCATAATTAAACACCAATACCTTAAAGTGAAAAGGCTGGGAAAGAAATTCAAAGGTAGATAAAATCTGCTGAGCTGGTGAGCCACGGTGAACAAGGTTTATCACATATCCATGCACCACGTTCAGGGCTATCACGATGCAGCTCTTGCTGCCAATCCAGCAGCCAATGTAAGCTTTTATAATCAATTTCACAGAAATACATGTTGTTTCGCAATCTACATCTCTGCATAGGTATATGCAGAGGGGGAATTGGGATGTTCTCAATTCCCTTCTCTTCCTGACAAATGCCTATTCAACCTTGAGAACTCACGTGAAACCTATTTCCCAGAGGAAACCTTCCCTAATGTTCATTCCTTTCCCCCAACACAGAACACTTGAGCCACACAGCACCAGACACAAGGACTCTAAAATAGCAATCACTGTAGTCATTAAAATGGATGTGTTTGTACCTGCTCCCATAAAATAAAGCAAGTTGAGGGCAGAGTTTAATTGATGTTATGTCTCTAGCACATAGAACTGTGCTTAACATAGAGTAAGTACTCAGTAAGTACTCATGGAATGTTATTATTTTACACAGCTGTCCCAGCATTTGTGTTCTGAAAACTTACAGGCTAAGCAATGTTCCAATCAGAAAGAATAATGGGGAGATACTCTAAAACTATTACAAGCCTCTGAAAGACATGACTCGGAGCAAGACTGAACTGAATGCCTATGTGGAATCCCCTAGTTTTCTGTTTCCGGTATTGTAACTCCCCACTTGATCTCCCTATTTCCATACTACTGCAGAAATTAAAAATAAAAATTTACTTCTATTTTATATAAAGAATAAAATTAAAATATAGAATAAAAAATATGTGAACAATTAGTAATGCATGGAGTTCTTATACAAATCACCATCATACATCTCTTGGCCGGCATAAATTACTGAATCAAACACCTGAACTCCTTCTTTTCTTGAATCTTATTAATGGAATCCTGATTTTAAATTTTCTTTTTTTCATTTCTGGGAAATTATATCTCTCAGTCCCCTATCTGACCTCCTTCTCTCTAGGGAAGGGTTGATAAAGGAGTTTTAGTTTCATGTAATTCTAAGGTAGTTAATGAGCTGACAGACTGAGGAAAAGCCCCTTAACCTCTACATAAATAAAGGGTAGTATAGATATAGGGAAATCCTGCTTTTCCCCTCCATATGGCATTCTATAATACACAATGAGCAAATA
This sequence comes from Neogale vison, assembly GCF_020171115.1. Taxonomy (NCBI): domain Eukaryota; kingdom Metazoa; phylum Chordata; class Mammalia; order Carnivora; family Mustelidae; genus Neogale; species Neogale vison. The sequence continues at coordinate 102,876,467 of NC_058095.1, read as the reverse complement.
AGCTGATGCTCCAATGATACACATATGAAAATATCACTGTAAATTATATTACTCAAACTAATGTATATAAATTTAATACTGAAAGCTAGCATAACTTATCAAAGAAAAAACAGATTTATTTTTTTTAAATTAGGAAAAAGTCACCAACTTATATAAGACAGGTCTATCCTGCAGGGCTTCCATAGCCTGAGTTAATACCGGAGATATGTCACATGATTCTTGGGTCAATGTTCTGCATTCACCTGAAAAACAGTTAACATATAATTATAGCCCTTGTTAAATTAAAATTAGGTCGTACACCTAGAGTCTAAAGTCTTAACAAATATTATAAGAAAAAATGCTCAGAAGAACTTAGAGAATATGCCAATGAGAAACTATTTTATGCTGTCAATAATACTAAAAATGTAAGCTTAAGTATTTGTGCAACTTTATATGACCACACATGCTATCCAGTGCACCCCAAACCTCTATTTTATTATTATTTAGAGACTACAGTTCCAAAGAAACCAATCAATGAACAAATATTCACTGAGTAACTGCTACACATATGGCAATGTTCATGCCAATATATTACCAATCCCTTCCCTTGGGAGCAAATTTAAGCAGTTTGCTAAAAATGTTCATATAAATAATATATGGTAATAAGATAGTAATTTCAAAATAGTTTAGATCCTAAACTTTTAAAAATCTCTACACCAATATCTTTACTATTCCAATTTTATCCATAAAATGCTAACTAAATGTCTACTATGTTCAAAAAACTCAGAACTTGTTCAGAAATTCCCAAATATCTGGTATATGTGGACCTCACATTAGCATTATATTTTCTAGCAAGCACTGAGAATGCATGTTTTAGAAATGAAAAAAATGAAATCTTTTTTTTTTTTTAAGAAGACTGTTGACTATATTACCTATGCTGTACTTTTCACCTGCATGACTTATTTTATAACTGAAGTTTGTATCTCTTAATCCCTTACACCTAGTTTGCCCACCCCTCCCCCACCATCATCTACCTCTCCTCTGGCAACAGCCAGTTTGTTCTCTGTATTTAAGAGTCTGTTTGTTTGTTTGTTTTTTTAGATTCCCATATAAATGAAATCATATAATTTTTGTCTTTCTCTTTCTGACTTCCTTTACTTAGCATAATAATTCCCTCTAGGTCTATCAGTATTTCAAAAATGGTAACTTTCAGTTGCTTTTATGGCTGAGTAATAGCTGATTGTATCTATATACACCACATCTTCTTTATCCATTCAGTTGACCTTGAGTTGGTTCCATATCTTGGCTATTGTAAATAATACTACAATAAACATAAGGGTGTATATATCTTCTTGAATTACTGTTTTCATTTTCTTTGGGTAAGTATCTAGTAGTGGAATCACTGGATTATATGATATTTGCTTATAATTTTCTGAGGAACCTCCATACTGTTTTCCACAATGGTTGCACCAACTTACATTCCCATGCATACTGTACGAGGGCTTCTTTTCCTCCACATCCTTACCAACATCTGCTATTTCTTGTCTTTATGATATTAGTCATTCTGAGTGGTGTGATGATAGCTCACTGTGATTTTGATTTGCATTTCTCTCATGATTAGTGATGCTGAGTATCTTTTCATGTGCTTGTTGGTCATCTATAGGTTTTCTTTGGAAAAATGTCTGTTTAGTTCCTCTGTCCACTTCTTAATCAAATTGTTTTTCTGGTGTTGAGTTGCATGAATTCTTCATATATTTTGGATATCAATCCCTTATCAGATAAATCATTTGCAAATATCTTATCCTATTCAGCAGGCTGTCTTTTGTTTTATTGATGGTTTCCTTTGTAGAAATTAGGTATCTTAAGATGCCTCCAAAGTCCTTAGGAGTCAAAAGGCCATAGTTTAGAACCACTACGTTAGGTATTGTGGAAGCACAAAAAAAAATGTGAGGTAATGTCCTTGTCTTTGAGAAAGTAGAAATCTAACTGGAGAGGCTAACCTATAAATATATTAAAAGTTAGGTAGTAATGTATCGAATGTCAAATATTTCCAACAATTAGTGTTTAGAGATGCAAAAAGTCACTGTGATTTAATGTAGTCATGGAGAGTTCCAGAAAGATGCAGAACCCAAGTTCAGCTTTGAACACTGAAGTAAGAATTGAATTGAAAGACAGAAAGCCAGACAACATTCTAAATAGGAGCAAACAGTACAAACAAGAGAGGTAGAAAAAGAAATGGGTTTTGGACATGAAGAGTAAAATGATCAAGCAAATAATTAAATCCTATCCTTTTTTTTTTTTTTAAAGATTTTATTTATTTGACAGAGAGAGATCACAAGTAGGCAGAGAAGCAGGCAGAGAGAGAGGAGGAAGCAGGCTCCCCGCCGAGCAGAGAGCCTGATGTGGGGCTCGATCCCAGGACCCCGGGATCACAACCTGAGCTGAAAGCAGAGACTTTAACCCACTGAGCCACTCAGGCGCCCCTATCCTATCCTTCTGTCTTAACTGTCTTTTTGGTTTTGACAGGCAATTTTGTGAACAGATTATTGAAACATTTTAAAACGAAACTAAAATAAATAAACCACTTGTGGCAGCAAAATAATGGCCCTCCAAGGATCACTAATTCCTGGAACATGTGAATATGTTATAGTACATCATAGCAAAAGGGACTTTACAGACAAAATTAAGGTAACAGATCTTAAAATAGGGACATGTTCCTGGATTATTCAAGAAAATCCAATGACACAGGTCTTAAAAGTAGAAGAGGCTGGCAAAAGAGTCAGTCAGAGATATGATATGGACGAAGAGGCAGGAGAGATTCAAAGTGAGTGACTCAATCCATTATTGCTGACTCTAAAGACAGAGGAAGAGGCCATAAGCCAAAGAATGTTGGAAGCCTCTAGAAGTGAAGCTCTGAGTGACAGCCAGCAAGAAACTCACACCTCAGTCTGCCCTACAGACTCAAGTTATTAAATTATGCCAACAAACTCAATAAGCAAGGAAACAGATTCCTCGTAGAGCCTCCAGAAATGAATGTAGCCCTGCCAACACTATTAGTGTGGTGACACCCTGTCTGATTTCTGACCTACAGAACCATAAGATAACAAATTTGTGTTGTTTGAGGTCATTAAGTTTGCGGTGATTTGCTACAGCAGCAAGAGAAAAATCAATTCACCATGTATAAAACAGTTACTTAAATGATAAAAAATGCCTAATCAACTCTAAGATAAAGTAGGGCAGAAATATTGACTTTATTTTTTTATTCTAATCCTTGATCATACATAGAGCTTCAATGATAGAAGATGCTCATGAGGGGCGCCTGGGTGGCTCAGTAGGTTAAAGCCTCTGCCTTCGGCTCGGGTCACGATCCCAGGGTCCTGGGATCGAGCCGCGCATCAGGCTCTCTGCTCAGTGGGGAGCCTGCTTCCCTTCTCTCTCTCTGCCTGCCTCTCTGCCTACTTGTGATCTCTGTCAAATAAATAAATAAAAATCTTTAAAAAAAAAAAAAAGATGCTCATGATAAACAGTATGTTCAAAAGTAAAGTTCATTTTTCTTTTTAAAAAACTAAGATCAAAATATGGCATTAAAGGTCAGGTAAAATAGCCAAACTGAAAATATTCATGAATCTAGATTGTATGAAAGAAATCACTTACTTTGAGCCCACCGATAAAGCCTTTCATAAGCTGTTTCTTGAAGCAAGGCCATCTGTTCCATAATTTCTAAACTAAGAAAATTAAAGATTTATTTTAAAGTTTTAGACAATAGCCACACCAAAAAATTTGTTTTGTTTAATTACAGAGTGATCTGGTTATAGCATTAACATTTTATCATTTATGGAATGATTTTGCAATAACTTTTTTATGACTAAATAAATGCTGTCAAATTTTAATACTATCACTTAGATAGGCAAGTGTTGTTTTGCTCTGTAAGTATCAGGGTATAACCAACTCCCTCCTTATCCAAAGACACATAAAGATTAAATTCCTATTCACAAAATGTCATATTTCAAAAAGAACCTAGGACACTTTTAAAATTTTACAAATATAAGATTAGTAATGCAATTATGAATTGAAAAGGTTACTGCTCACCCTGCCGTTTGCTGGTTTGTACGCAAGAGAACTTTGACATCGTTATGAATCCGTTTTACTCTTCCCAATGCCTTGAAAAAATCCTTTAAAAGTAAGAATGCAACTTTAAAATGTCCATATTTCCAGGTGAAATTACATTACTCTAAATTGAAATATCACTACAAGGGGGAAAAAAATCCTTTCACTTACTCTAAAGAAACCTTCCTGTAATTGACCTCGACTTTCTCTAAATTTTTATACAAAGTGTAACATATTTATTTAAATTTTAAAACATACATTAATTCAACTCCTGCTAGCACCAAGTAGTATGCTAGTTGCTGGGAACACAAAATTTATAAAGACAAAAATCCCTGCCCTCAAGAAATACATAGTCTAGTGAGAGAGATTACAAACCTAAAGATTACTATATAAAGAAAAACATGCTATGTATTATACACCTTATTACTTAACCGTAGCTTTATCACTGAAGATGATGTTTTATGTATCTTTACATATCTGTTCTTGCCCCCTAATCCAAGAGTAGAATGTAAAGTTGGAGGCATAGAGGCCGCTCATAAATATACAGGAACTGACTAATAGTGAACTCCAAGATTTTTTTTTTTCGTTTAGAAAAACGTAACATAGATAACCAAAGCCTTTTTTTTTTTTTTAAATCAACAGATCCAGGATACAGAATTTAGAAAAGAAGCAATTAACAACACTGAAAATGGTTGAAAAAGGACTTAAGAGATGAGGAGTATGTTTTCTTTATAAACTTGATACTCTTTGATTTCTTAAAAAAAAAAAGAAGCTTAGATAATGCTTTGAATAAACAACAAAAAAAAAAGCCAGATTAAGGTAATATAAAATGCATCTTAGTTTCTACTCTTAAAAAATATTTTTAAATCAAACTTTTAAGATGATAAAATAAAGCCTTAAAAAAAAAGTGATTTCTCTATAAATCAGTATCTGCTATGTTTTAAATCATTGTAACAGAGAGCAAGATACCTCAGTAATAGGTCCTTCTCGAGTACCCCGGAGGAGACCCATTTCATCAGAAGTCAGCTGGAACTTGGATAAGAAGGCATCTGCAACTTGCGCTCTTATTTCTAATCTTTGACTATAATTTTAAAAAAACAATAAAAAAAATCAAGCATGCTGTGAATTTGTATCACCTAAAATAAGTTACATCTCTGACATAACTTCTTAAAACAAGTTGAAAGATTCTCAATGTCTTTGAAAGCCTCATTTCTGCCTCAAACATTAGAAGCTCAGTAGGCATGTAGGTAATAAAATTAGCTGAACTTCTTCTACCTCAGATACCTGAAGACAATAAAAGGAATTAATCATTATGCAAAAGAGAAGAAATAAGTTCACAAATGATCCTTGCACAGCAAATTCTCAGTGACTCACATGTACTTGAATTATTCATCTTGTAATAAACAAGGTTATCCTACAGAAGAGAAATAGACCAATCTGCAACTGATTTTCTTCTTAGTGAAAAGTCCTTTGCTTCTGAGGTTCGCACATGAAGTACACAGCAACCAAAAAGTCAGGTCTGTTATTTTTTAACTTTAGGTTAGAAACTGAAGCTAAGAACTCATTTACCAATTCTTCATAAATTCATAAAAGCACTTCACTTTTGTCTTCCCTACTTTTTCTGCATGATAAAAAGCCTTTTAAATTACATTATCTGGAGGCAACCTGTCTAGACTAGGTTGATAATTAAGAAAAGGCACGCTCTCATCTGGAATCTTGTCTGCAAGGACCTGAAGGACTGAGCGAGTCACCATCTAAAAGCAAGTTGAGAGTACAAACTACCTGAATGAATTTCAACATTCCTGGCTTCTCTATCTTAGATTTAAAGATTAATAAAATTGTCTTTCACTAGCAGTATTCACAAGGCAGTAATATTCCACAATTTAATAACATTCAAATGAGAGTGAATAAAATAAACACGAACATTTTATGTTTAGAGAGTATAATGCATCTGCCATCTTTGTTTTGTTAGTATGGTCGGGTTGTGAGGTATTAAATTCACTCAAATGCTCTGAAATAGTATAGCAAGTTAGAAAGTAAAAGTCCTCTAGGTGGCAGTAACATTCTGTTTATCTCAAATAATAATGTAAATCACCCAATGAAATCTACATTAGATAAATGGCCTATGTCCTTAATCATCTTATTATGGATATCAAAAAGTTATCTCAACAGGTTTTGAGCTGTTATCATTATCATATAGGATTATGATAATCCTATATGATAAGCTCCAATCATTATCATATAGGATTAAGGTAATTATAAGAATTAATAAAATTCCTGGAGATTATACAGATCAATCATTTTGACTAAAAACTTTTTGATGCTTTTTTTGGATGTATGTTTTGAATCAATTTATCAGACACAAAGGAAATAAATTTCTTTAGTTTATAATTTACTTTTTTTTAAATCAAAGCTAGTATTACCCATCTTGATATTACTTCTTAATCATTAAATTTCACTGCAAATAATATTGTTAACTATTCTTAAAAAAAAAAAAAAAAAAAACATGAAATAAAGATTTTGAATCAGAGCCTGATCTGTATCTACAAAAGATTGGTCCAAAAATATGTTGAACAATGGCCATACTGCTAAAACAAGGGTTTGGTATCTCAAGATGAGAACTTTTATTAAAGTAGTCATGAAATAAATTCTAATATATTTTTTAAATCATATTACTCTTTAGTTATCATATATATATTCTTCCCAGTAAAACTGCACAATCATTCTGACAGAAAGTTACTGTAAGATAACCCAATCATTTGGTTTGGCAGCTTCTGTGCAATCTAATAACATTAATGTAGGGCTGTGTAAGAGCCCTAAAGTCAGGGTCTGGTGTGACAAAAGATACATATGATACAGACTTCTCTCTCATCTTATATCATAACTGAAATACAGTATATTTTGGAGAGTTTTTAATATCTAAATAAAATCATATGAAATCAATGTTCATATAAAGCATATAAATGGCTATTATAAATTAGAACTTCTTTGATGTGTTCATGTAATCACTGCATATTATATATAATATATAAATAAAAATAGCAAATACATACTGTGAAATAACATGCAGCAGATAAATATGATAAAAATCTGTATGTATGTACTAACATAAAATGATCTACAAGACATTTTACAGATACAAAAAGCAGGTCCCCAAAAATATATAAACAAACTTTTTTTTTTTTTTTAAGATTTTACTTATTTATTTGTCAGAGAGAGAGAGAAAGAGTGAGCACAGGCAGACAGAGTGGCAGGCAGAGGCAGAGGGAGAAGCAGGCTCCCTGCTGAGCAAGGAGCCTGATGTGGGACTCGATCCCAGGACGCTGGGATCATGACCAGAGCAGAAGGCAGCCGCTTAAACAACTAAGCCACCCAGGCATCCCTATAAACAAACTTTTTAAAAATACATATAATACACCCATAAATGAATTTTCAGAACATTATTCATATACTAAGTATTTAAAATAAACTGTCTAATTAATCCTTATAACGATTCTTTCAAGCATTCCCAAAACATGATTTATGAATCTTATGGTGCTTCTTTTTTTCCCCTGAAAATATGCCTCTTTCTTCTTTTAACTCCACCTTTTAACTCCCCTCTACCAAATAATTTCAAAATAATAAGAAAAAGAATTTAAAATTGGGCAAAACATATAAAAGAAAACAAAAAAGATTAGGAAATATAAGTGGCATGACAAAATGAAAAAAATACTGATTCATCAACATTCAATAAAACGTAAATTAGAATTATGATGTTATTGTTCATCTATAAAATTGGCAAAATTTTTAATGACAATACCTAGTACTGACAAAGGAAACATTCTCATAGATTGCTGATAAGTGTAAATTGGTATAACCTTTTTAGAGAGGAATTTAGGCAATATACAGGATATTTTAAGAAGTTTCTATCATTTGGGGCTCCTGGATGGCTCAGCTGATTAAGCGTCTGACTCCTGATTTCTGCTCAAGCCATGATCTCAGGGTCCTGGGATTGAGCCCCACAAGATGAGGCTCGGAGCTCCCGGGCAGTCTGCTTAGGATTCTCTCTCTCCCTCTCCCTCTGCCCCTCCCTTGTGCATGCTCATAAGCACTCTCTCTCTCTCTCAAATAAATACATAAATCTTTTAAAAAATTAAAAGAAAATAAAAAGTTTCTACCATTTGATTCATGAATTACAATTCTAAGAGTACTTAAGGAAATAATCTGAAATGCCCATAATGATTTAAAAACATCTGTCATTATTTTCAGTAATGGAAATAATATCCAATAATTTAAGAATGCTTAAATATATGTTGGTTCATTCACAAGACGAAATAAAATGTCACCATTAAAATACATGTTTTTTTTTCTAAATAAAAGACAGAAAAATGAATATAAAATATTAAGTGAACGAAGTAAAATGAACTACACACATATATTCATGCTGGGAAGAAATACACCAAAATGTTACTAGTAGTTATGTCTGTGCAGTGAAGTTACAGCTGACTTTAATTTTCTTTCTTTAAATTTTATATATATAAATGAGAGGAAGAAGAAAAAAGGTCTACTCTCTTGCCTGAACAGATATAATTCTGGAATATATTTTTCTATGTAAGTTTGTGCAAAACAGTTTTATATTTTTTTACAAACTTCAAAACCTGAGTTAGTTTATAACAAGTAACAAAATTAAAACAAAATTACAACCATTAAACGTTAAAATAGTAAGAAAGGATAAAAAGTAAATAACAGCTGAGGAAAGCCAATGTAGAGAGAAGAAGTGCTGACAGGTTTATCTAATAAAGGCTTTGGAGGAGGATGGAAGGGTAATGTTCCTTGATGGATGTCAAGCAGTGTGTTCAGCACCTATGTATATCATTGAATCAGCATGACAATCCTGTGACACAGATGCTAGTCCCTTTTTTCAGATGTGAAAACTGAGGCTGAAGGTTAAGAAGTAACTTCTACAAAATCAAAAATCTAATGAACTCCTACCCAAGATTTAGATTAAAATTCAGTGTTTTGTCTTCAAAGCTTACATTCTTTCCACTTTAACAAACTACACCTCAAAAAGAAACCTATATTCATCAAAGATTATTTTTCTGAGTTCAGAAAGAAATCTAGCTGCTGGGCCTTCACAAGAGACAATAAAATGTATAATGAATAGGGACTTCAATAGTATTAAAAAAAAAAAGAAGTATAATTATGTGGATATCACTTCCTGACTATCACTGAAATCCACCTTCTATCAACTAAATATCATAAAGAAATGTTAGTTGCAGTTCTGTGAAGACAATTTTACATGCAGCTTTATTAGAGCATCACCTATCACAACGACTGAACTTCTTCTAACCCAGTTGGGAAAATATTCGTATCTTTTATGTATCTGTCTCAATAAGAATGTCACATTATCCAAATAAGCCTACAGAATTTCTATTTCTAAAGCTAATCACTTAACAAGACTTCTTGCTAAAAGAAAAGGTAATATTTAAAAATGGAAAAACAACTCTAGGCCAGCTCCCAGGAATCTGTTATAATTTCTGGTATGTAATTTTCCTAAAATGCTTTCCGCAAATGTTCACTTGGCACATCATATCTATAGCTGCTGGGATACTAGAATGTCAGAAATTTTCACTCCCAAAAGCATACCAGGCCAAAACACTTCCATCAATTTACTAAAATAATAAACATGAATAATCCTTAGTTTTGAGAATATACAGATAGAAACACAACGTTCTAATGTTGCCTCCTGTAGACATTAATTAGGGTCCCATATATGCGACAAGCTCCAATATAACGCTTCTTTTTCAGTTTTTATTTTTTATTTACTCAAAAATTATTTATTGAATCTACAATGTATTAGGCACTAGAGACACAAAAAGAGAGTAAGAAATTGTCATCGTTCTCAATGAGCCCACAGTTTCCTAGGAAAGAGACAATCGAACCAAAAACTAATTATGAAAGATTGTAATACACACTAAAATATTTGAATCCATATTCTACACACTTTCCTTCACCCATTTATTCAGTGAATAAATATTAACATACCTATCTGTAGACTACCACAAGAAAAATGTATACAGTGAACTCTTAGTTGTACCAGAGAGGATTAATCATAGCTAAAAAAATAAGGGATAATGAGTGTTGAAAACGATAAAATTACTAAAATTCCAAAATCATCTACATTTTAAAAAGCAATCTTTTTTAATTCCACAGCGAACAATAAACAACACACTGTCACCTCCAAGAATGAACAATCCCTCAAACCCCAACATAAGTTTGATACTCCTAAATTATTATTTTATGTTTATTTTCCTCTTGGATAATAGCTCAGAATCTTTCATGTTACATGAATTTTGAATTTTTTTTATTATTTTAAGTCTGTTTTAGAGTTACCTATACTTTTCTTTCTACTTAATCTCCAAGTTAATGAAGAGGTAGTTAAAGTAAAACTTACCTTTCAGCTTGAAGCTTAGTGGTTTTTACTATTAAATCTTGCGTCTGTTCTTTTGCTGCCTAAAATTACAAATACACCTAAATTCAGTATTTTATAACTTCAATAAATATGTCTTTAATATTTTTATACTTCAGAAAACTAATAGTACCACTTACTGAAGTTCAAGCTCACAGCGTGAGAGATCCAGAACTCAGAAGTGTAAAAAAGGCCAAAAAATAATAAAATACAAATAAATAAAAATTTAAAAGGCCAAGTAATTGACACAGATGTTTCAAGGCTCATATATTACCTTTACTAAGAGGAACCCATGCAGAGCTCTCAATAGACACATAATGCTAAGGCTTACAAGGAAAAAGGTTATCAGGGCACTAAGGGATTTAACTGTTCATGAAGTTTTTAGCAAAGCAGAAGTACTGGAAATGCAGGCTAAGAATGAAAAACGTGACTTCTGTTATGCACATGTGGCTTGAGATACCATGAGACCTCTAAATGGAGTTATAAGGTAAGTCACTAAAATGCTAGTGTGGAACTTCACAGAAATGGCCAGATGGAGATAAGCATTGGAGAGTCAGAACATACAAATTACCCGTTATACAGGGTTTGGGGAATATCAGAGACAGCTCTAACTAAAGGTCAAGTTCCTGACCAAGTTTTATATTAAGTAATCTTTCCTCCCCCAAGCCAGAGCTAAAAGGATCAGGAATGAAAACCTGATGAAAAGCTACTCTATCCTAAGATTAGGCTATTTTAAAATGGATTGAAACAAAAGACAAATGTAGCTACTCAGATTCTCAAAGAACTAAACATAAGGCAGTTAGAAAAGAGAGGAGAAACAAATGGGTGTACGGCAGCTAGAGACATGGGGTCCATGTCCTGAAGGGACACAGAGTGAGCCAGAATTATGTATAAATAAAGCCACCAGTAAATGGAAATTACAGTTGAAATATTTTAACTATGTGGGTCTACTTACACAAGAACTACAGTTCTATAAATAGAACTACAGTTCTATAAATCTCTTTTCTCTTCCTTAATGATTTTCTTAATAACATTTTCTTCTCTCTAGCTTACTTTATTGTTAGAATATAGTATATAATACAAATAACATATAAAATATGCATTAACTGGCTGTTCATGTTAACAGCTTCTAGTCAAGAGCAGGCTAGTAGTTAAATATTGGGGAGAAAAAGTTAATATGCAGATTTTTGCCTGTGTGTGGGTCAATGCCCCTAACCTCTGGCATTGTTCAAGGGTCAATGGTATAAAGTAGACCACCCATACTGTGGAGGATCAGTTGTTAAAGACAGGATACCAGAGCAAATATGTGAAGATATAGCTCATTTTCGTGCTGGAACACTAGCATAAAGAGCAACTTCTGGGTTCTTAGAAGCCTAATCCTCCTACAGTCTTTCCAATTGTCAATGAAATGTTCTGCCTCATTGCTTCAAATGGGCATCCAGTCCCACCCCCATCTCCAGTTGAGTCTGTGTTCCTTGCAACCAAATTACGTACCTAGCAAATAGTAATTTAAAAAAAAAATAGATTTGAACCCATGTAATTCAGCAGATCAATAACTTTTAAGGAATGGAGTTGAACACAATGGCTCCCATGGTACTATTCTAAAATTATTACTCTTTAAACCCACTAATTTATTCAAATTCTTCTTTATCTTTCCTAATGTTGCTTTGCTTTCAAGATCACTGTCACCTTATTCTTGACTAATAAAATTGTTTAAAATGTAGTATTCTCTCAATTCTAAAATATATTTACATTTTAGTATTTGTGAAAAAAGAATGCTTCATAAAATCAATTATCAAAAATGTTTACTAGCCACTGGGTGTGGTAAAAAAATAATGAATACTGTTTTTCTGAAAATAAATAAATTGGAAAAAAAAATGTTTACTAGCTTCTTTGTTTAGTCTGAGTCATCATTAAATTAAAGGTAGATCTTACAAAAAACACCATCTATTAATCACTTAACTATGATACTTGCTTACAATGGTATACAATAAGAATTATGCATATATCCTGACTTTTCATTTATAAATTACAGTAATAATTCAAAAATTAAGTTTAATAATAGCAGTAAAGATCATTATCCTAAAGAAATTTCCAATTTATCTTAAATGTTAAGAATGATTGTTTCTCATTAAATAATAAACATATGCCTCTAAATGTTATTTATCCAAGCAAGTCCACAAAGGGATAAACCACGGCATATAAACAATTATTGACTGCATTTCTATAAGTATTTTGTAATAATAATTTCTAAAATGTCCTAAATCTAAAGTACTTTGAAAAATATGAGCTAATTTAATTAGGACTAATTATAACATGTGTATAACATCCTAAAATGAAAAATAATACTTTTTTCTTTTTTTTTTTTTTTTAAAGATTTTGTTTATTTATTTGACAGAAAGATTACATGTAGGTAGAGAGGCAGGCAGAGAGAGAGGAGGAAGCAGGCTCCCTGCTGAGCAGAGAGTCCGATGCGGGGCTCGATCCCAGGACCCTGAGATCATGACCTGAGCCGAAGGCAGAGGCTTAACCCACCGAGCCACCCAGGCGCCCCAATAATACTTTTTTCTATAAATGAATTAAAAACATTATTCTAGAGTTGACAGTCTGAGTGGGTACTACCAAGATTCCAAAAACACTATATGCAATAAATCAGTGCCAATGGATGAATAATACTTACAAAATCACAGATCTAATCCCTACTAATCTGAGATTCAAAACTGAATGTAAACAATAAGTAATATAAAATATTTTTAAATATTCAGTTTAAAAAGCTATGAAAGAATCTTTTGCAAGTGATGAAAATATGCATCTTCATTATGGTAGCTGTTTCATGGGTACAGAATTGTCAAAATGCATTGTTTTGTATACATCAAGTGGATGCAGTTTATTATTGGACATCATTTTTGCCCAATAAAATTGATTAAAAAAAAGAAAGAAGGGTTCATGCCATTCTACGGAAAAAATTGGATTGGGGGGGTGCAAAAAAAATACAAAGGACAAAACTAACGAGGATACTTTGTGATTTAAAATACTTAAAATCTGATTTGAAAACAGCATGAAGAATAAAAATACTTTGATCTTTTTACATCTACAAATGGCTATGATAAAAGGATAAAAATACAATTAAAGATAAAAATTTGAAAACAAGAGATACTGTCCCCCAAAAGAAGAACTTGAATAATCACATAAACCAAATTATAAAAATAATACTACAAAATAAATGCAGAGTATATAATAAAGAAAACCTTATACAGTGTAATTTGAGAAAAGGTATAAAATCATGGAAGCCAGAAAATGAGAAAAGGAAGTAAAGAAAAAAAGGAACAGAACAGTCAAACAAAATTACTAAGTAACAAAAGTAATATTGCAAAAAATATAAAATGAGAATAATTAGCAAAGATTTTATGACTATTTAAATACTATGTAATTCATAAAGACCTAAGGTTGAACAACAGATATGCCAATAGTATCTGATACATTAGTAAGAGTACTCAAATATAGTTAAGAGTAGGAAAGCTAAAATTTTAGAGAAACGGGAAACTGGTTCTAGAGATAGGTCATGGAAGTAGCTTAGGACTGATTTGTGGAATATGCAAAGATTAAGGAATCTTCCTAGAATCACTGTAGCTCACTATAGTTCCAGGAGAATCTTAAAGGTTTAAGTTTGAAATAAATGTGAAGGTAGTAAACATAATCATGACTGACTCTTAGGAGGAATCCTATTCTCTTCACTATTCCAAAATTACATAAATGAGGATAATTGGGCTAAATCTTAACTCTGCAATCAAACTAGAAGTTTCAAACTGCTTTAATAAACCGATGTAGAATTACAGATATTTTCCTGAGATTATTTCTTTTCTTTTGTGGGGAGGCTGAGCACAAAACACTATTAAGGTTAGTCTGTATTAGGCATAGCTTTAGCCTGGACTTATTACTAAGACTTTCTACTAAGGCAATCATTTTTGCTGGATTTATGGGATATTATGGGATTGAAAGGTTTATCAAAATTCTATGCAGTTAGCTTTACACTAACAAGATCAAAATATAAAGGCATATGGAGTTAACTGAACAATATCAGTAAACCATCACCCCAAAATACTCATTTTTAGTTAAAAAAACAAGCATCATATTTACATTAAAACTTCCTACAGGACATGATACTTTAGATATCTATACATCTTATATATCTAGGTCACAATTTTTGAAATCTTACTTTGAACCAGGAACTATAGTAAAATCCAGTACCTGTAGGCGACTTGTCATGTCTTGACAACAACTGCTCATTGCTTGAACATCTTCATTTATGCTTTCAAGTTCCTGAAAAGGAAAAAAGTAACAGCAAACATTACCTATGTTGTTACAGAAATTCTCTTCTCTTAGCCAAATACTATTTTCATCTCATGAATTTTTTTTTTGTCAAAGCATGACAAAAGATACTATATTTACAATTGGAAATAATTAAAAAGAATAACATATAGTGTTAGAAAATATGTAAAGAAATTAGTATAAGCTTTTTAAAGGGGGTGACAATAGGAAATGGCAAATGCTTAATATTAATACCTCTTCATTCAGGTGTACTAACACAGAGATTTATCCTACGGAATTAATCAGGTAAGTGTGCAACAATATATGTAAGAAGATGATCAACACAGAGTTGCCCAAAACAAAAGGAAAATGTGAAACATTTTCTATACAATGAACTCTGTGTGTATATTAACAATGACTATATATGTGTGTATATGCATGCGCATGTGCATGCATGTGTGTGTGTGTGTATACATGGATAGAAAGAGGTCTATATAAGATTTTTTAAAAAGCATTATGAAACTATATATATATGTATGTGTATACATATAAATACACACACACAGAGAAGTACACAGGAAAAGCCAAACAATACTGACAAAAGTTATTTCTGGGTGATAGGATTATAAGCAACTGTTTTGACTTCTGATTTTATCTAACTCTTCTGTAATGAATTATTTGTTAACTTTTAATTAATAAAAATAAGCAAATATGTAAACCCAATAAACTAAAAATCGTGCCTTCTCTACCTTGTGGAAGGTCATCACATTGTACATCATGCCACAAAGCTGGCAATTTTCTCAGTAACATTCTCTCCCCGTGTACTTCCTCCTCTAGCTTTCTCCATGTACATGGGAATGTAACTGGTCCTTAAGATCTATCATTTATACCCTTGATGTATGTATCTTACCCATTTCTTTTTTACTACTCTAATAGCTACTACTTCAGTTCACAACAATTAGTATTTCTTATGTGAAGTGATTTTAAAAAAAAGTTTTCCAACAGGTCTCCCAGGCTCTACACTTTTCATGAAACCATTCTCTAGTCCTTACTGAATCAATGAAAAATATTATATGAGAAAATGATATCACAAAATCACATCTAGCTTCATACTGCACTACTATCTTCTTTTTCCCAATTTAATTTCAATTTGGTGTCACACAACAGAAAGATACAAAGAAACAAAGAAGTTTCAGTGGTAGACAATGGACAATCCCTTTCAACACAACACCCAGACCTTCAAATAGAAACATGACAGTCTTATGAAGGGATGGGCCAATCAGAGGGTAAGAGATAAGAAAGCTGCCCAGTGAGGCTATAAACAAAATGTGAAGATAAACCAGTTGGAAATCACTTATCAGAATATGAACATAAATCTAAGTTCTAGATGCAAGATTTTATCCCTTCTTTCTATAAAGTACTTTGAATTATAAGTATCATAGCACCCAGTATTTTCAATTATTACTTTCTATACTTTATTACAAAAAGCATATAGACCAAATCATTAAAGGAAGTGCTAAATTGCTTTCAGGTGAACAGTAAAAAAAAAAAAAAGCACAATTTCAAAATATCAATTAATATTAGCAATAGCAGAAGCCTGAGTAAACTAATCTCACTATTCCCTTAAATCTCATTGTGTAACCTAGTATGAATAGCACTACGATATGATCAGTCAGCTAGGTCAAGAATAACTACTCCTAATAATTTAGCCACCATAATATACCAAATGGACCTCATTTGTCAACTAATAAAAACTACATCTCTGAATATATGACTTCAATGCAGAGTTTTGATGACTGTAATTCAATGGCCTGTATGTTACTTTAAAAGTCTCTATTTGGGGGCGCCTGGGTGGCTCAGTGGGTTAAGCCGCTGCCTTCGGCTCAGGTCATGATCTCAGGGTCCTGGGATAGAGTCCCGCATCGGGCTCTCTGCTCAGCAGGGAGCCTGCTTCCCTCTCTCTCTCTCTGCCTGCCTCTCTGTCTACTTGTGATTTCTCTCTGTCAAATAAATAAATAAAATCTTTAAAAAAAAAAAAAGTCTCTACTTGAACTTAGGACAAAGTATCTCTCCCCACCCCCCAAATAAAATTATAGGCTGGGAAGTACAACTAGTGTAAGATAAACTTTTTAAAAACTTTTATTATGGAATATTTTCAAAAATATCTTAAAGTTACAAGAATATGAATGCCCAAGTACCTATCACCTGGCTTCAACCACTCTTGTTTCATCTATTTCTCTACCCACTTTCTACCTCTCCTCCATCCCTTTCTCCCTCCTCCACAAACTGAATTATTTTATATTCATAACATTTTATTATTTCATTCATAAACATCACTATATGCTTCTAAGAAGACTCAAAAAACATAATGCCATTTTCACATCTAAATATTTAACAATAATTTCTTAATATCAAGTATCTAGTCAGTGTTCCAATCTCCCCAGCTGTTTCAATCTTTAACTAATTACTACAAGTCAGGAACCAACTAAGGTTCATAAATAGCAACTGGTTGCTATTTCTTTTTTTTTTTTTTTTTTTTTATCTATACAGTCTCACTTCTCCCTATTTTTCTTTTCCTTTTCTTACAATTTATTTGTTGAAGAAACCAGCTCAGGGGCACCTGGGTGGCTCAGTGGGTTAAAGCCTCTGACTTCGGCTCAGGTCATATCCCGGGGTCCTGGGATTGAGCCTGCATCGGGCTCTCTGCTCAGCAAGCAGCCTGTTTCCTCCTCTCTGCCTGCCTCTCTGCCTACTTGTGATCGCTGTCAAATAAATAAGTAAAATCTTTAAAAAAAAAAAAAAAGGAAAGAAAGAAACCAACCCATTTGTCTCTACATTTCCCCACATTCTATATTTGCTGACAGCATATTTGTGGTGTTAACATAGTCCTCTGACCCCAGTAATTCCTATAAACAGGCAGTTAGATCTAGAAGCTTGATTATATTTTGGTTCAGCTTTCTGGCAAGAATTTTTCACAGGTTGTGTTATATACCTTTATTAGGAGTGACAGATACGAGGTTAACTGCTTTTTGTGAGGTTAGCTGCTAGTGACAACTAATGGCTACATCGACTGATAAACTAGGCAATTCTGTCCCCCAGTGGGGCATTTGGCAGTGTTTGTAGACATTTTTGGGAGGAATGACTAAAGGAAAAGTGGTACTACTGGCATTTAGCGGCTGGAAGCCAGGGATGCTGCTCAACAACCCAAACAGCAGAGGGCAGTCCCCACTTGTCTGATCCAAAATGTAAAATACTGCCAAGCTGAGAAGTCTTGAGCTAGATCCATAAATTTAACAGTAGTGGCAAAAATCTTCTCATCTTCTGTCACTCTTCCTTCATTTACTAGAATAAAGCTATAAAGAGAAGCCTCCCCTCAACAACCGCATGCAGTTGGAACAAAAGACAGGATAAAGGCTTGACTCCTTCCTTTTATTTAGCACTTTTCAAAAGAAGCTGGTTCCCTTATATCCATCAAATATAACCAATGAGGGTTCTGTTTGGTTCTTAGATCTGTTTGAATTTGTGGTTTTAAACATGTTTAATGAGTTCTGTCCACTGAGTTATTCTTATTGAGGCTCTAATCATCCTATCCCTGGGCCAACAGAAGCCTCATCAAATTAGTTCTAGAGTTCTTCTGCCACTTTCCCAAAGGTCTCAGGTAGCTTCACTGTTTTCTGATATTTGTAAGATTGCTCCTTTCATAGGGAAACAGTATTCAGAGACTACAATCTGCATGGGCTCCTGGAGACCCTTTCTATTCTTACGAATACTACCAAACTGTCCTTCCAACCTTCCAGATTTTTAGCCTCAGTCAATGAAATCTTCCTAAACATTTAAACATCCCCTGTTTATTAGTCACTGAAACTCTATATACACTTTCATACAACACATACAGAATATGTGATATTAATAAAATTAACAAAATATTGCATAAGTAAAATATAACAACATAATAAATAAAATTCATTTTTACCCTATGGTGAGTAGTCTGCTCACTCAAGTATGATAAAAATATTACTTATGCTGAAAGTAACTGATCTTAATGAATCTGAAAATTTCATAATTTATGGTGCACTAAAGTAACTCAATTCTAATTAATTTTCAATGGAGAAGTAGTTATCCAAAGGAGGTTTATTCAGTAAGGAAAAATTTCTACTAGAAAACATTTAAAGAATTGTTTTTTCTTATTGTTAAAAAAAACCAAAAATTTCTAAGAGAATACCCTAGAAAAAATATTTGAACGTTCTAAGAAGCAGCATTAGTGGAGGTCACAGATTCAGAAATCCCACTAACTGAAGGATCTGGATGCTTCTGCATAAGTAGTTAAGTTTTCTATTTGAACATGATACATGAACAGCAAACATATCAACCTAATTCATAAAAATACTTAGAACAGAGTTAGGCATACAGTAAGTCCTCAATAAATGTTAAAGGAAAAGAATTTACGTACTTCCTTCACCTCCTTGAAAATGCTGACAAATTCTTGATTGATGGCTAAACTTCTGCGTTCAATATCTCCACGTAAATTTCTTCGAGTCCGCAAACTGTTTTCAACAAAAAAGGTTGAAAGTGCCTTGAGAGCTTCCAACATCTCCTACACAATTGATGATAACAGACAATTACTGGGACCGATTTTCACATGTTTTCCTAATCTTAAGTCAAATTTTAATGAAATCATTTTCAAATGTTTCCATTAAATAATCAAAAAATACCAGGCCACCTTCACGTTACTGAATATTAAACTTATTTCCAAAATACTATAAGTTACTTACTTGTACATTGCAGCATATATACAAGACCACTCACTGCAGAATAGTTTGGAATTGTAAAGATTAGAAATACCCTTAATGTCCACCTAAAGCGGATTGGTTAAAGAAATTATGACATAACGATTTTAACAAAGATGAAAATTCTTTATGTACTTACATAATACAAACTTCAAGACACAGCAAAGTGAAAAAGCAACGTATAGAAACAGTTATAATACCAACTGTTAAAAAAGAAATAGGACTATATACATACATACTTACTGGTTAATGTATAAACTATCTCTGGAAGGACATATGTAAGAAGTACGTACCACCTGTAGCCTCCAGGCTAGGAAGTGAGTAACTGGGAGCAGAACTGAGAGAAAGGCCTCTCTGAGGTGACTTCTGAAATGAGGCCTAAGTAATAGGAAAGGCATCCATGGGGATAAAGCCATTCACAGGCAAAAAAAAAAAAAAAAAAAAAGCCGTTGAGTACAAAGACCTGAAAGCAGCAGAAACGCCTTATGACTGAAGCTGTGGGACACTACTAAAGGCTTTAGGGAAAGGAGTAATGTATGTATTCTATAAGTTCAAAAGTTTATTCTAACTTTGTGAGGAAAGCAGATGGGGGGGGAGGGCAAGAAAGGAAGAAAACAGGAAGAAACTAAAATAATCCAAGCAAAGATTTGATAGTAATTTAGAACAAGCAGCAGTGCAGATGAAAAGGAGATATTCCAAAACTATTTTTTTCCAAGGTAAAGCCTATAGGATTTGTTAACGAATTCAATGCACGAAGTGAAAAAAAAATCACAAGAATCAAAAATTATATATATTTTTTTGCTTGTCTGGGTAAGTGATGTTCTTTCCTAACAGGAGAATGTAGAACCAGTTTGGAGAAAAACCAAGAGTCTGGCTATGTTAAGTTTTTATGATGTTGATCAGGTACTGACATTGGAAGTGTCATATAAGCAATGGACTAGATGCTTCTGGAGCTCAGTAGAGATGTCAAGAACAGGGTTATAAATCTGAGAATCATCACCTTTTTGTTATTTAAAACCATGAAAGTGAGAGAGTTTTCCTACAGAGAAAATATGCATTAGAGGAGGGAAGGGAGAAGACCACGCCCAGGATATCTAACTCCAAATACAAAATTCCTACACCTGAACTAACATATATTCTAAAAGCCTTACTCTTCTGTTTCAGTTAAAATGTTATTTTGCGATATTGGCTGGATTGACAAAAATACTAAAGCTATTTAAATTCAATTTAATATTTAAGAAAACACTACAAAGATTTATGTACAAAAAAAAAGAAAGAAAGAAAGAAAAAAAAAAAACAAAAAATGAAGCCATTTCTTTTGGCTATAGCCTTGAAATGTCCTAGGCCTGGCTCAAAGAAGTAATCCCTAAAGGATGAATGAAAAATCACATAGACAGGTGCAAATCACAGCTCCAGCAGTTATCAGTTATATGATTTAGCCTTGCTACACTCTCTCGATACCTTACTTTTCTCTTGGGTAAAAAGGAGATAATGTTATCTAGATATCACAGCTGTATTAAGTGAGATACTAAATGTCAGTATTAGTCACATTAAACAATAAGCTGTATGATAAAATTAACATTTAATAAGAAATGGTAAGTGTAGGGCACGGTGCTGAGCACTTCAGATTCTCTTGTTGAATCCTCACAACCCTGAGGTAAAAGTTACCAGCAGTATTCTCAACTTAGAAGTGAGGAAAAATAAGCTTAGAGAAATTAAGGGGCTTACTCAAATCATAATACTTCAGTTTGATGTTATATCTGATAAGTGGTGGTCCCAGAGCCGCCTCTTTCTTACTATTTCTTACACACAAATTCTTACTGACAGCTTATTTTCAATCACCTACAAATCTATCTGTAAACTTCTCTCACTTCTCCTTATATTTTTTCTTTACGGCATGACCAATTTACCCCAAGACTCAATGATAGAGAAGAGATAACCAGCTACAGCTACAACAGAAGCTGGAAGGACCCGTTTCGGGAGGTACTTGGGTGAGGATGTGGACGGCTTTATCTTGTGAAGAAATAACAGCAGGAGCCCACAGGTCACAGGCGGAGCTTAGCTAACAACAACAAAAACTAGTAGCACCCAGTATTTCATCTGAGCCCCGAGCAAGCAGTTCTTCCCCGCTGCAAATTATTTCAGTTGTTCTCACCCGTCAGTGGAAATGCTCAATTATGCCTCCCCCGGTTCTCCCAGCTCCTCCTAACCCCGATTCACGTTGCCCAGCCTTGTAATTTACTCTTGCATGGTTTCTAATCCTGCCCTGGGCTGTCCTCTACTCCTGTTCGGACCCACGAACACCTCCCCGGTAGGAGACTCCACCGTCTGCCTCCCGGAGCCAGAGCCTTCCAGGAACAGGTCTTCCCAATAGGGGGTGACACCCAAGACACCTCTTCGCTTTTCCAGGGGCTCCTCGGCCTCCCCCTTCTTACCCGTCCCACTTCGGATCCCGCAGGTTTGCAGTTCCCCCCACGGTGGGAAGGAGAGACGGAGGGACAGAGGGATGAGGGAGTGGGTGCCGAACAGACACCGCCCCCGGCCAGGCTCAGCCCGCGGGCAGCGCGGGACCCCAGGCCCTGCCAGTTCCGGTTACCTTGTCGTTGTCCAGCCGCGTCTCCAGGATCTTATTCAACTTCCGCGACAGAGGGTTGCTGGTCTGCGCCGGGACCCCGCCTGCTCCATTGCTGATGCCGTTGGCAGCCCCGGACGTGGGTACCGCCACTACTTCCCCGCTGCCCTCGGCCATAGTGTCGCAGGCCCCGCCCCCAGCTCCGTGGCGGCCACCTCAGCCTTAGGCTGGGATCCACGCCACCTGCGCGAATACTGCGCATGTGCGCAGCCTGTCGCACATGCGCCCCGGGTCCCGGAAGGCTCTGCCCGGACAGCCCAGCTCAGCCAGGTTGCAGGGAGGGGCGGAGAACTAAAGAAGTTAGGGGTAAGCGGGTGGATCGTTATGGTGGGAAGGGGAGACTGGTGGGAGTTTTCGCGAAATGGTCTAAAATTTTAAATCATATTTAAAACTTGGGGATTAAGATTTAAGGGATTAAAAGGATTTCAGAATCCCGAATCTATCAAAGTCTAACCTTAGCACGAGGAACATACACTGACTGACACCTGTTCCTGGCAAATACATTCAGTAAAAGTTAATTCTACAGTAATTAAATTCACTTTACCTGAATCCTTTTTTTTTTCTTCAAGTATTTATTGAAGCATATTACATGCTAGGTACTTACGTGGGTATTGGGGGATCTACAATATACGTCTGGGACAAAGGAGTTAAATGTTAAAATTCTGTGATGAGCAGTCTGAAGATGCTTAAATGCAGTGAAAGAGAATAGTGGAGGGAGGGTCCTCCTTTACCCAGGAAAGTCTGGTAAGGAGTTGACATTTAAACTGAGATTTGAGGGAAAATCTGAAACATGGGGGTGAAATTATTCTGAGGTAGGAGAAAGTGTAAATGCAAAGGTCCAAAAAGACAAGGTTTTCCAAGAATTGGCCAAAGCCAGTGTAGCTGTAGAGTAACGGAGGACGAAGTGAATAGTAAAATGAAAAATGAAATCTCAGGAGAGTCTAGATAACAAATATCATGATTTTTAAAATTTCTTTTCTCACTTTTAAAAATCTGGATCTGAGTAAAATTTCCGAACTTCTTGTTTAGTATTTTTCTGAAACACTAACCATTTAGCTTTTGTCCTTAATTCGTTTTTTGCCATATTGTATGTATAGATATAGATATAGATATATATCTAACAAAATCACTTATCCCAATTCTGGCAAGTAAAGAAGAAATGGCTCAAATAGCAAAAAGAAAACATGCAAAAGACCCTGTGAATTCAGTAAGTATATACGACCTGATGAAGGAAACTTTAAAGTGCTACTGGGGGAAAATAAAGAAGAGGGAGGGAGCTAGAGAAAGAGAAACTGGAAACAATCAGTGTCCATCAGTAAAGTACTGAACAAATAAATTATGGTCCGTTTACTCAGTACAGTCCTATGCAATTTATCTGCTGTGAAGGAGATTTAAATGCTAATGTGGAAAGAATTCCAAATTACAGTATGTGAAAAAAACGGGGTACATTATAGTGCATATAGTGTGGTCCCTTATAGATACATGTAAATTAAAGCTTTTTCATTTTTTTCAGGATTGCATTCCTATGGAAGGGAGGCTTTCACTTTTTATTTGTACCTTTCCAAATGGATTGACAATTTCTAATCTTACCCATCTGCTGCTGAATCTATTAACAGAGATTATCAAGGTAGGGCAGTTATGGCCTCCTCTTCTTTGCTCACTTGTTTTTCTCTGAATTTGCAGTTGTAAAAACAAGAAACAATATTATTTGAAAATTAGAATAATATGTGGTAATATGAAGATGAAAATTATTGTACAATTTAAACATTTAAATCCATTTGTAAGGGGAACCTGGGTGGCTCAGTGGGTTAAAGCCTCTGCCTTCGGCTCAGGTCATGATCTCAGGGTCCTGGGATCGAGCCCTGCATCGGGCTCTCTGCTCAGCGGGGAGCCTGCTTCCCCCTCTCTCTCTGCCTGCCTCTCTGCCTGCTTGTGATCTCTGTCTGATAAATAAATAAAATGTTAAAAATAAATAAATAAATCCCTTTGTATGTTTTTAATGTTTCCTTAATTATCATATGTTCTATAAGGCTAACTATAAATTATAAGTTAAGTGCTTAAAATCAATGTTTTTCAAAAGTTAAAGTAAATATTAGGGTGAACCTCATCAGAAACCTATGTTATATATGTATATATGTGTGTGTGTATATAAATATATAATTAAAGGTTTTCTTTTCATGAAAATGTAAAAGATAATTTCATATACTGAGCTCCTTAATATACTAAATACTAAAATAATGAAAAGACAGGCTCTGATTTAAATATTCTAATTTCTTGGGAAAATAAATACATACATGGGGAAGAGTGAAGCATTCTTATGTACCTACAGAGGAATCATGATGTAGAGTAAAACATGGAGATTCTTACCTTCCAAGTAATGGTTGAAAGGAGGGCCTCCCCAAAATCCCCCTCTTCTCCTCTGGATTGTTATTTAAGCTTTCTTGCTCTTTGGCTTCTGACATAAGTGGAAATAACAGTGGTCACTGTGGTTTCATCAAAATATAATATGATTTATGAAGCCATGTCTGGTGAGTCATAGAATAGAATTTTCAACCCTCTCTATTTGTACTGCATTAATAGCAATAGCTCCCATTCCTTAACATTCAAATTTATCGGTATTCAGGCTCAATGCTAGATCTTTTTAATATGTTCTTCTTATCCTGATAACTACCCTGCAGCATAAGGATCATTACCATGTTATCATGTAACTAGTAATTGATGGATTGTGATTGATGAGTAATCCAAGACTAAGAAAATCTTTCTAAGGATATATGGCTAACTTTAGATCACATCACTAGTTCCAGCTATATTGGCAGTTAGTTATCAAATTGTACTAATGCGTCCTCTGTTTTGGTTTCGAGTTGTATATATTTCCCACTTGGAATGTAGGCAAAAACTTTTGTAGCTAAACATTCAAATGTGTTCTTTGCTGGTATTGGCTTGATATGGTTCTTTAATGCCTCTACACTGACACTAGCATTATTTTTCTAAAACAGATTGGGTCTATCACTTTTTGCTTTAAAAACCATGTTGGTAATTATTGAAGAAGAGAATTGTTTAGTATGATACACACAGGCCTTCATAATCACATCTTACGGTGTCACTCTGGTCTTTTTCTAGTCATTTGCCTGTGATTGCCACATGCTAGTGTTTTCTGGGTGACAAACACATCACAAACTATACCTTGGCTCATACAACCCACTCTTCCAGGAGTGTCTCCTCCTGTGAAGCTGGTAAAATCCTCTTTGTCCTTCCAGCTCCACTCAAATAAATTCTTCTGTTGTACCCTCACAAAGCTCCCCACTTCTCTTTGGGCAGAACTAGTTCATTCCTTAAGCAGATTCCATAGAATTTAATATACAACACCTATTATAACTTGTTATATGATTATTTTAAAAATGATTTATGTATGTGTTGTTCTCCCACTAGACATCTCGGTACGTGGATGACGGTGACTGTGTCACTCATTTTTGCCTCGCTCGTTTCTGCCACGAGGGCTTGGACTTACTGGCTTGCTTACTGAAGGCTTTACTGAATGAAAAGTATTGAAATGAAGATTTATGACTTTATGAGTTAGAGCTCTTAATTGCAATTAATAGGAGCCGACTATGGATGACTTAAAGAGGGATTTATTTAATGAAAAGATACTGGATAAGTCTCAGAATTGATAGGAAGGATAAGGAACCACGCTCAGAACAAAAGGAGATGGGCCACACGTAACACTTGCCAAAATCACTCCACACAGCAGCTCATCATGGACCCCGTCATTACTGCTGGATGCTGGGGTTCACAGGTCACCACACTCACACTCCTGACCCAACACGTAAGGTGCCTCCACAGATGGCACTGCCAGTGTTATCTCTAGAGACCATGTTGCTTAAAACCTTACCATTCTTGAAGAATTATCCACTGTCTCTGCTTTCTGTGCAGCTTTCTCTTGTTTCAGAGTCTAGGACAGGTGCTTCTCATTGGCAGAGCTGAGGGAACAGATTTGTGCCCATTATCAGGGGAACTGAGAAAGTTATTCACCAATAGAAAGAACATTCACAGACTGTGTCACCCCCTGTCGCACACACACACCTACATATTTGGCAAATGTCCACCCAGTTGATCCCTTTAGGTAGATAATATTAACACACACTCTTCTTCCCATACTTACCCTTAAAAAATATTTTTGTCTAATTTAATGCAATTGGTTTACCCCCTAACCAAAAATCTCACTTACTTCATCCCCTAAGGAACAACCTAAAATTGAATCTTTTTTTCTTTTTAGCTCAAAGTCAAATTTCTCTCTGGCTTCGTTATGGTCTTTCCCCAATATCATGTAACTTCTGGATTAAACTGTAAATTAACCACAAAGACCCATCTTTTAAAAAGTGTTATTCAAAGAATATGACATAATAGAAAACAGGGTTAAATGTCAGTTTTTACTTCTGCAACTGTCACAGACCTGTACCAGCATATATGATTTCTATTCTTTCCATGATCCTTTGTCCTTGGCCAATACATCCCCTGACCAAAGTTCTTTATCCATTGAGGGACCCAAAGTGCTTCTGAAAAAAGCAGGACATCTGATGGATCTGGCTGTATTAAGTTACTGTACTTTCCTTGTAATTTTGCCCCAGGACATGGGGTCCTAGGAAGTACTCAGAGAATTCTTCAAGTTCAGTCCCTATTTCTTTCTAGCTGTATTATATAGCCAAACCCAACTTCCCCTGTATGGTCAGGATTGGTTACTCTGCACAACCGTATGGTTGTTCACCCAGTGCCCCTGAGAGTCCCATCATCCACTTCAACTGGGAAAACTCTTACTACCCCTGATTTGTGTAAGATCTCTTGGGCCCTGACACTCTGAATCACAAGATCTAAGCTCTGCAATAATGTGCCTCTATTCTCATATTTTCAGAAGCCAATAGATGTTCAAGCAACACAGAATTACAGAATCCCAGAGTCAGTATCAGCAGCAGTGCCAGGCTTGGAGACAAAGAATAATATTTTTTGTGAGTGGGTAATAAATGTAATAAGAGATGCCATTCCTACCGACCTCCTTTATCCTTCATCATCTATTCTGGGTATGGGAGAAACAGGACAAATACTGACCTCCAGGTTAGAGGAGAGCATGTACCCTAAACTTACAAGACATTGTCTTCTGGCTGTTGTGGTAATAAATCATTAATAATATTAATATTAATAATCATTAATCATTAATATCACTATTTTGTAGTTGCTTCTTTACAATGGAATATATCATAAGACTAACGAATTTCATAGGCATTACATTATTTCTTTCACTATAAAGCAATTTCCTAGGTGAGAAACAATGTTGCATGTGAAATCATGGTGGTAAATAAGGCATTCAATAAGTCAATGGATGGTAGAAAAAGGAGGCAAATTGTAGTTCAGTAGAACAAAATATTTCTCCTTACATGAGAGAAGGAATCTAATTACACAAAGATGGCTAGTTCTTCTAGGGTATGTTAATATCCCAGAGACTCAGATTTGGTTGCAGTTGGCAAATTTGGGTACTCAGCAAAAGTGATGTGCAGGTGAAAGGAGATTCACTTTGTTGCAACTGCTATTGTCACCATTTTTCTTTGTTCGTGGGCCCAAGTGAACAAACATGTGGGTGGTTAGGAAGGAGGATGACTGACATCCATAGAGTTGGCCATTTTGTTCACCTGATCATGAAGAACTTCCTTTGCAGTGGAGGACACATGGTCCTCCAAAGCCTTGTCATTAATAGGCATATTATTCCAGAGTGACCACAGGTGATAATTTGATTAACTTAGTCATTGCATGCCATAGGCTCCCCAAATTCCATCCCTTAATATTAGCCAGTTTTTTTTCTCTAAAACTAATTACACCAGGTAGAAAATACTAGATTTCCCCATCTTTTCCTTAAGGATTAGTTACTGTTGGACGAATCAAAGAATCCTCGTGAAAACTGGAGAATCAAGCTCAGAAAACAGGCAGAAACAGAGGGGAGCCAGGTAGCCAGACATATGGTTGAAATTACTCCAAGACAAATTCATTGAAATTGTCACTAGCCCCCAAGCTTCACCCTACATTCTTTGGTTGATTCCATACATCTCACCTACCACTGGCCACTGGCCACTGACCACCTTGGCTCTGCTGCCATTAGAGACATCTGTGCCACCTCTGGGAAGAATTTTCCACAGTGCCAGTACCTTTGTATCCTTGGATTGTGTTTCTATGTTTGTGTGTCTGATTAGTTGAACCCAAAGCATGTGCCCATGCTCTAGTTTATGGAAAAGCTAAGAAATCAAGTATGAGAGGTTTAGTTTTCATTTTTAGTTAAATCAGTTTCTCTGTGGAAGTCCTACTCCTAACATGTTCTGTCATTGCTGCATATTTTTCTTAGGGACTTTGAAGTAATGATGACACATTTCCTACACATCTTTAATAAGGACTTCCTGGCCCTTTCTTCATATCTCTTAATTCTTTTTTAAGATTTTATTTATTTATTTGAGACAGAGAGGATGAGAGAGAAAGAGAGAAGATACAAATGGCAAATGATGGGGGTGGTGCAGAGGAAGAGGGAGACACAGACTTCCCGCTTAGCAGGGAGCCCAATTCACTGCTCAATCCCAGGACCCTGAGATCATGACCTGAGCTGAAGGCAGACATTTAACCAACTCAGTCACCCAGGCACCCCATTCATACCTCTTATTATTTGACCTTATTGCTCAGTCCTCAATTTTTAGGCATTGAGTCTTCTCACATTGAAATATATCCTGATTTCTCTGTCCTCTTTGATGCACCATGAATTTTGAAAGCGGCCTCAAGTTTCTCATTTTCCGTTTTAGTCAGGCATATGTCCTTTAGTACTTATTATCCTTCAGTTTGTCCTTAAAATTCTCTGGACCTTAGCGGTCATGGGTCTAATAATCTCACACCTTGGTAGCAATACAGTGATTTAAGACCTTCTTCAAATGAAATTGACAGGATGGATAACAGTGTGGCTGATCTGACTAAGGCATCAGGACTCCTGCCCTTTCTCCCCTAAGTACAGCCCTTTCTTCATCAGTACAGCATCCTCTAGGCTGCCTGGGTCACTTGGAGTTTGGGGTTGCAAAATAACTGACGGGATAACTTATTGGGAGGATCTGAAGTCTCAAAGGACTGAAGGGAAGGCTGGAGACTCAACTGGGAACCAGTAGCAATAGATCTCAGTGGCTGGAACCACTTCTTGTTTAGGGCACTCCTGCTAGTTCTGAGGTGTGTGTGTGTGTGTGTGTGTATGTGTGTGTTTGTGTGTGTGTTCATTTTTTTGTTGTTTTTAATTTGCCTTTGCTCAACATTAAAAGTCCTGAAGCAAGTCCACTTCAGCCACATGCCCATCCACTGGTCAGAATATCATGATTTACGATCCCAACCCAATAGCACACAACACCAGAAAGGCAATTCTGGCCAACCGAACAGCAATAAATCTGTGGTCTGGGCAACAGATATAGAAGCAATCTATATAAGAAAGGTGCAAAATCAACTAGGTAGTAAAGATATTAGTTATAACCATAGCACAGGTGAGAGGTAGGCACTGTCCTGAAGATTTCATTAACTTTGAGCTGACAACAGAGGTAAATTGCAACTGGGTGGTGTAAGGCTTATAATTAGTCAATTATATTTAGGAAGGAGTTACAGTAAGATTTGTGTCAGAGTCTGGTAAAAATAAAATGGCTTTGAATGGCCAGATGAAACCATTTGTGAGAAAATGCGAGGATTTGAAAAGCCTCTTTTCTATATGAACAGGTTGGGTATATTAACAGACAGCTCAGGTAGTTATCCTGGAAATTACCAGTAGGTTCCAGGTCCCTGTCCAGAATCTCTGATCATCACCTGAAGTTTTTTGAGTAAAGAGATGATAAAAGACTTAGTAACACCAGAAAGATGTAAAAATAACCAGAGAAAAAAGAATGATAAAATCAAATCCTTGGAATCAGTATATCTATAACAAATTTAGAACATTAAGGGGAAATCCAGGTGACCACAGCTGCTGAAAATAAATGAAAAAGAAAATGGAAAATATGAGCAGTATATAATCATCTGAAAAATGTGTGTTGCCTTCTTTTTAAATCTATTAAATCTGGCATATTAAACTTATAATTTTAATTTAAAGGGTTTTTTATGATTTTTAAATTTAATAGGTATAATATTTGATAAATTTTTACCAGTTTAAATAAATCTGAATCATCAAATCTTTATTATTAGATTTCTAAGAATCATTTAAGTACTTAAGAAAATGTTGTGTATTAGATTTATAATTCCACTTATCTGTTTAAAGTACTTTAGAAAACCAGATATATTAAATATTTGAAGTTGAAAAGTTTCAGATAATTAAAGCAATCACATTTACAAAGACCTTAAATTATTTAGGAGAACATACAATTTACATGACTTTAATGTGAAACGTTTAACATAATATATGACTTAAATTTGTAAGCTGTACTTAAGAGCTTGGGGAAATTTAATATCTTACATTAAAAAATGAACTGAGTGGGGCGCCTGGGTGGCTCAGTGGGTTAAAGTCTCTGCCTTCGGCTCAGGTCATGATTCCAGGGTCCTGGGATGGAGCTCCGCATCAGGCTCTCTGCTCAGCGGGGAGCCTGCTTCCTCCTCTCTCTCTGCCTGCCTCTCTGCCTACTTGTGATCTCTGTCAAATAAATAAATAAAAAATCTTAAAAAAAATGAACTGAGTACTAATTAGCAACCACTAGGTTTATGAGTGGATTTACTTTATAAGTTGTATCTACAATTACAAAATTTTTTTGTGTTGACTGTTAATGAAAATGAATGCAGATGTGAGAATTTCTTTCTGCATACAAAAGCTATCCATACACATTTAAGCAAAAAAAAAAGAAAAAGAAAAAGAAAGAAAGAAAAAAACCCTCAATTATCAAAAGATAATTCTCCAAAACAATTGATGGAATGTTACCGCAGGAAGGGGGAATGGTGCTTGGTGGCCCAAAAGTTACAGAAGTCCGCCACATTGCCCCTGACACCGAAATGCAAGACCCTTAGACCACCATGGAGCCCATTCGAAAACCGCTAGTGAGGTGGTAGGCGCTTGGTCTGGGCGTCAGAAAACCCAATCTGAGGCTCACCTTGCCGCGGCATGACATTGGGCAGCCCATCTTTTGCCTGCAAGTCTTAGTCTCACCTGCAAACTATGGCAGCACCACCCGACTGGACAAGTAGGGGGGATCTGAGGACATAAAATGTGTGCAGGGTATCGCACATCATCCGTGAAGTGACACTTACTCGCCACGTTTATTCTGAGCGATCGCACACCACCATCGGCGGAACTAAACAATAATCTTTCCTTTTTGCCCATCTCATGCAACGGTTTCACATCTTCAGGCAGAGCATGTATAGTTTCGCATACCTCCTATCCTCTTTCAGCCTCAAGTTTCATCTGGCACATATGTAAATACACGCTTTAATAGTATGCCGCAAGCATCCATGTACTTTCTGGAGTTCTGGTTGTGCCCTCTTTCCCTATATGGATGCCGTGCGTTCTCCAGAAACAAGCTTCTAATTGTGTTTGTCTGTTCCCGTGGGTCTCATCTGCAGGGGTGCCTGCTAGCCTCTCTCATTTAACACTGACCACATTTAATAACTGCATGGTAATGTCTCCAATTTCAATAGCCGCATTTAAAATTTTCGTTGTTCACCTTCTATGCTGCAGCTATAGGATGGAAACCATATCTTTTTCCTTCATTTTAGGTTTTCATGTTTTCATTCTGCATAGACCTGATAGCCTTCCACTTTTCATTGATTGCTATTGGTTTTCTTTCCAGAATGGATGAGCCCATGACCTCTTAGCAGAATTAAGCAGTCCACCTGTCACAGGGAATCTGATTTCTGTTGAACTCCTGCTTGAGTGTCCCACATACCTGCACCATGCCTTGGCCACTCTGTCCCCTCTGCCTAGCTACCAGCACGTAGTCATTCTTTTATTTTTCTCCAGAGCCTCATCTTCCAAAAATTTTCTCAGCCAGGCCAGGTGGCCCTTCCCTGTGCTTGCAAACCCCTGTACAGATGGTTCTGTAATTGCACGTCTCCCATTATATATCATTATCGATACATTTTTATTATTCCCACTAATCTGTGAGCTCCCTGAGGCTAAACAATCTCGTTTATCTTTGGATACTTGACTCTTTATGCAGTTTCTGAAATATAGTGGGAGTTGATTAAGCGTTTTTGGAGCACATTAAAAATTAATATGAATAAATGGATAGATGGATTTATTTAAATAAACTGTGACCCAAATTGGAGAAAATCTATTGTCTTCTAAACCAGACTGAAAGCATAGCATTTCTATTTTTGTCGGAAGATCCTCATCCTGCATTCAGTTATCTGAAGGAGAAACTCACGGCTACCTTTGGTTTTCCTCTGTGACTCCTCTCCCTTTCTCTAGTAACAAATCACTTACTGGAATCCTGCAGATCCTACCTCCACAGTACCTGTGGCCTTTAGCTTCTCCTTCCAGTTTCCACTGCTTTCTCCTTTATTCAAGCCCTGAATTATCTCAACAAATTTATCAGTCACCTCCCTTCTTTCTCCTTTACAGTTCATTATCAAATTGTCTCTTTTCTTAGTACATCGGTACCATTTTCTCCCCTACAGTTCTTGATATTTCTCAATGTACTGATGTATCACTTCCTGGATCAAAACCTCTAATGAAAAATAAATAAATTGGAAAAAAATTAAAAAAAAAAAAACCTCTAATGAATCCCTCATCCAAAATGTAGAGTGGTGGTTTCTCAAAACTTAAAAAACTATCACCCCCCTCTCAGGTAAAACATTTTGAGAATGTGCTTTGTGCAGACACGCATGTATTTATAAGTGTATATTGAAGTTATGACTGTTCAAAAATATTAGATATGTTCTTAAACACATAAAAATGTAAAAAGTCGAGTTAAGAGATAATAAAAAACATTTGAATAATTACTTTATTAATGTTTCAGAGAACATTCTAGCTCTCTAAATTTTTATCATTAATATTATGTATGATTATTTAGATAGCATATAATGTATCATTTATGCTTAACTGTTTTATATGAGTAGATTTTATGTACATTTATTCATATTTATGGCATATACATAACTCATTACTTCTGAAATTTTGGTTAATACTTCGTGGTACAGTAACAGAGGTTGCTGTTCCTATTCCAAGTTCATTTTATTTAAATACCTACTTTAAGGGCTGCCCTGGCAAAAAGAAAAAAATAATAACTCAAGATTTCACAAAGGCATCGTGTATCTCATACCATTTGTGGGAGGGTTCATTGTAAATAAAATCAGATCTATACTCATATGTCAAGTATCATTTTTTGGAACAGTTATTTCTTGTGGGATCTGTGTTTTATAATGTGGCTGCCGAACACCTTGCCCTTAGTGTAAAAGAAACACTGCTTTTTATTTATCTGTGATTGTGTCATTAGTCTTGTCTTCAATCTGTAGGTTCTTGGAAGGAATTCTTTAAAACTGTGTGCCATTTTGTGAGCACACATTTAGTTAAAATTAGATACCATAGTCTATAAATCCACCTGGGACCCCAAATCTGCAAACTCCCTGAAGGGCAGATAGCATATGTCGCAGTGAGCAACTCACCAAAAACTAGCAAACTGCTTAGCATTCTGGGACACTCACTCTTCCCAAGAGAGTAAATTTTATTAATGCTTTTTTTTTAAGTTTTTAAGATTAAAAATGAAAACTCGCTGGAGTTTCGATGTCTCTTCACACTGTAGTGCATTCCCATGTACCTCACAGAGCTGACGCCCCACCTTGGAGAACGCTGGTGTAGAGGATCAAGTCCATACGGCTATTTCTGGCTCCCAGGTACTCTGTGATTGGATCCCAAGACTTTTATTTCACTCACATCTTTATTTTATGCTGCATCCCATGTGTTCTACTCCTTATTTCTAAACATACCCAATATTTTTGTCCTCACGATGCACACGCCCTCCCTTCTGCCTCGAATGTTCTCCCCACTTGACCTCAGTATCTCCACCTATCAGGCTTCTTCTCCATGCAACCTCTTTCCATTTGGGTATAGTTCTTTTTTAACCTCATCTGCACATAAGTTCGTAGAACTTGAAGATTCTCTTTGGCACATGAATTAGAAATAAATATGCGCATGTACTATTTCTTCTATGAGCAGATGATAAATACCTTAAGTGAAGGCACTGGGTGTTTCTGTTCCTAACAATTATTCTACAAATTTCCTGGCACGCAGTATGCATGCTTTAGGAGGCATTGTGATACCAGAGAACAATGTGAAACTGGAAATCACACAGACCTGACTCACAGAAGAATTGGCATTTCTGTGAAAAATTTGGAAATAAAATTTCCTTCCATCATTTAGCGCTGCCCAATAAGAGAATGGTTATACATAAATTCATTCTCACTGGGAGTGGTAAAGCAGGAGCCAGCTGACAATCCCTCGGGGAGATGCAGAAGAGACTTCCCATTTGGTGGAACATCAAATTGAAGTTCCTTTCCGTGGCCTAACTCTATGATTTGGAGGAGAAAGAGATACCAAATCTCTAAAAGCCATTTCCAAGGAACATGCTGTGCTGTTTTGAAGTCATCTGGCATATCTCAGTTACGTTGATCATTTCCATTCTTATTTATTGACTAACATTTATAGAAGATACTGTTTTAAAAACAAAAAGGGATGTCAGATTTTGATAGGTAGGTTTGGCCCTATGACTTATTAACTAGTTTTTCATATTAACCAGTTCAGTGATTGATTACATACAAGCTGATTTTAGAGGACTGGCTGTCTTGTTGATAACAAGAATTATTAAGTTGATTAATTCAGTGTGATGTCATCTAGCCATGGTCTGTTGACACAGACAATGAAGGCAATTTAGGTAATGGAAGTTACATCATTTTTCTGCAGGGCTGACTTTGTCATCTTCCACACTAAGTTTCGACTATGTAGCAATCAGAAGAACTAGTTGCAAATATGGTTTTAAGACTAAGACTGTTACTAACCTACCAGGATAAAAGTCTAAAATACACACACACACACACACACACACCCCTATGGTGCTTAAAATACATCAGAGTCTTTTCCTAGAGATAATGTAGCAGTGTACTTTTTTTTTTGAAGATTTTATTTATTTATTTGACAGAGAGAAATCACAAGTAGATGGAGAGGCAGGCAGAGAGAGAGAGAGAGAGGGAAGCAGGCTCCCCGCGGAGCAGAGAGCCCGATGCGGGACTCGATCCCAGGACCCTGAGATCACGACCTGAGCCGAAGGCAGTGGCTTAACCCACTGAGCCACCCAGGCGCCCCAGCAGTGTACTTTTTAATTAAAGCTGAGGCTGGGGCACCAGGGTGGCTCAGTCAGTTAAGCATCTGCCTTGGGCTCAGGTCATGATCCCAGGGTCCTGGGATTGAATCCCATGTCACATCAGGCTCCTTGCTCAGCAGGGAGCCTGCTTCTTCCTCTGCTTGCCGCTCCCTTGCCTGTGCTCTCTCTCTCTCTCTCTCACTCTCTCTCTGAATCTGACAAATAACTAAATAGTCTTTAAAAAAAGAAAATTGGAAAATATTTGCTAATAACTAACATACCATAAAAAATACATTACATGTTACTCCTGAGATATGATGGATTTTGAATATGCTAAGACCAAAAATCAAACACAGATGGTCAAGAGCAATTTTTTTCATGATCATAGATTTATGGTCCAGTTAATCAATATTTGAATTACATGTGTGTAGCTCCGTTGTTAAACCGTTTCCCTACAAACTGCAAATTAATATTAATGAGAAATCCAATAGCATTCAGCAGCAACATTCTGTCACTGTGCTAGAGTAATCATCGATTTTAATTTTAAATATTAATGCAATGCAATTTTTTTTGTCAGCTTAAAACATTAAATGCACAGAAACAGCAAGACCTAAATCAGGTGAGATTCTAGTTTGGGAGATTTGATAGCAAAGCTGTCAACAGTACCTGGTTAGCAGAATTTGAATTGTGCTCTCCAGCAATTGACATATGATTATGAATGATTACATCCCTCGTATTGAATAGCTGACCCCTGGGGTTATTCAGTTGGCAGTTTACAGCCCTTCTGTTTAAAGAGCTGCCTGGTGGCAGGGCTGGAGTGCTTCCTTCTCAACAAGAAATTTGATCATAAGACTAAGGAACGAAGCGACCCAAAGAGCTGGTGCTTGGTACCTGGAGAGAGAAGTGCACAGCAAAGACGGAGAGGAGTGACTACACCTAAACAGCGACCTTTGTGAAGTCCCAGCATCATAGTGAGAGAGACCTGATAAAATATGGATCCCATAATATTGAGCCCAGCCATATTCCTTGTGTCTGAAAGAGGAAAAACAGTGTGTTCTAATAATCTCAGGTAAGAGAAAACAGATATCTCTTTCATCAGGATGAGATGATTCCAAAGCCTGATTAACAAATTATAGAACGGGGCTCCTGGGTGGCTCAGTGGGTTAAAGCCTCTGCCTTTGGCTCAGGTCATGATCTCAGGGTCTTGGGATCGAGCCCCGCATCGGGCTCTCGGCTTGGCGGGGAGTCTGCTTCCTCCTCTCTCTCTCTGCCTGCCTCTCTGCCTACTTGTGATCTGTCTTTGCCAAAGAAATAAATAAAATCTTTAAAAAAAACAAAAACAAAAACAAATTATAGAACAAAAAGCAAACAGATCCTGTCACCCCAGGCAGGGGCCCCAAGCCTGACCCATCTCTCTTTGGGACCTCAGCCCTAGAAAACATTATTGGATGGTTGGTGATACACAAAGAGAAATCCCCTGTTTCTCCTGTGTAACTCTAGGCTGCTCTTCAGAGTCCTGTTTCTAAAGTCCATCTCCTTTCTATTTTTTAGGGTAAAGTATAGGCAATATCATTATTCCTGTTACTAACA
The DNA here is from genome assembly GCF_020171115.1 of Neogale vison. Lineage (NCBI taxonomy): Eukaryota > Metazoa > Chordata > Mammalia > Carnivora > Mustelidae > Neogale > Neogale vison. The sequence goes on along the minus strand of NC_058095.1, from coordinate 102,839,291 downwards.
ATGAAAAGCTTATAAATCCCTAGCCTCTGATAGGAAATTGATGTCAAGACAAAAACTAACTCATGAAGTATATGTCTATATATTTTCCATACTTGACACAGATTTATGATGGAATTTTAAACTGAGAATATCTCTTAAACTTACTGAATTGATGTTCATCTCCATTTAACTTTCCGAAGCAACCTAAAAATTTTGTAAACTCCCATGAAGTTAATATTAGCCTTTTAAATTTTTTATTTTTATTTATTTTTATTAACATATAATGTATTATTAGCCCCAGGGGTACAGGTCGGTGAATCACCAGGTTTACACACTTCACATCACTCACCATAGCACATGAGTTTGTTTTAATTCCACATGTTAATTAGCCCTTATTTCTAAAGAAATACATATCAATTCACAGGATAATTTTCTTGAAAAATAGAAATTAACCTTATTTTTGAAATTATATCTTTCAAAAGGTATGAGATAATTTAAATTAAGTATTACAAAAGAACGTCTTGGTAGCTACCTGTAACTCCTTAACAATAACATTAATGATTTAATAAGGAAGCTCTTCCCCACCAGAGAGAGGAGAACAAAATACAGATATTGGATAGAAAAATTAATGCATATTATTGAGCCTAATAGTTCCATTTGATAGCAGTAGGAGGCAAACGTTATACTTTGATAAAGCCTTGTGTTTAATTGAAAGAAAGTACTTTTTCCCAATTCCTCATATTATATTTGAATTGTAATGAGAAATAAACCTACTCACACTATTTCTACCTTTAAAATGCTATAATGGGGGGTGCCTGGGTGGCTCAGTGGGTTAAAGCCTCTGCCTTCTGCTCAGGTCATGATCTCAGAGTCCTGGGATCGAGCTCCGAATCAGGCTCTCCGCTCAGCGGGGAGCCTGCTTCTTCCTCCTCTCTCTGCCTGCCTCTCTGCCTACTTGTGATCTCTGTCTGTCAAATAAATAAATAAATCTTAATAAAAAATAAAATGCTATAATGGTTGGGTGCATTTATATATTTTGAACTTTGGTCTACTATATGGAGCTTTGATTATTCAGTGAGTGAATGGTTCATTAAATGTTTTTTGGGAAGAGATAGAGTAGAAATATTAAATATAAGTTATAAATTATGAAAATATTAATGGGAACATATTTTATATATTATATATACATTTTTGTTTGCCATACATAAATGATTATATATATACATTATGTATTTATAAATGATAATATAAGCAGGGGGAAAATAGCAGGTTGTTTGAGAAGTGGGAGAGATCGTGTGGGGAAAGGGGGAATGCATAGAAAAAAAAGTCTTCATTAAAAATAAACACCAGTGTATCTTTTTATTTCTGTAAAACTATGAATGTGTCGGTGGACAAATTAGAGATAAAAGTTCCAGCTATAGCTATCAACTTACAGAAAATCCCATGACAAATTACCAAATAAAAATCAGATTTTAAAGTTGATAGAGTGTGTCACATAACAGTAAACACAAATAATGAAACAAAAGAGAGAAGCCAGAGATATGTATGTATAAATGCCTGTTTAAATAGGAGAAAATAGGAAAGGGTGCCTACTGTTCTATTAAAAATGGATCCCCCTGGACACTAGGAAGATGGGAAAGTTATTAGTGTTTCCTGTAAACATCGGTGTATTATTTTACTTATTTTATATATATATATATATATATATATATATATATATATAACGTTTTTTTCACTTGTAAATCTTCTGCTAAAATAGAACCGAGGAAATGGCTCATGTCTTAAGTATTCATCCCAACAAATTATGACAAAGTGGATGCAACCACGTAACCACCACCCAGATTGGGGAAACAAAAAATAAATAAAAATTGGTATCTCAGAAGCTTTCCTCGTGCTCCTACCAGTCACTACCGCCAGGAGCGCTCTCTCTTTCATCCTTCCTCTATCTACGTCTGGTTCTGTCTGCTTTTCAATTTTATATAAATGAAACAGTACACTATATATACGGTCTGTATGTGCAAGTGGTCATTTCACCTTATGTTTGTAAGATTCATTCATGTCGCTTTACGTACTAGGAGTTCATTCCTTTTCATTCAGGCAGGAGTACACCATAATTCACTTTGATTCCGTACTGTGATACTCACTTTGATTCACTGTCTTCTCTAGTGATGGACACTGAAGTGGCTTACAGTCTTGAGATAGTAGGAATAATATGAATACTGCCACAAAAAGCCTGGTACATTTTGGGGCGCCTGAGTGGCTCAGTGGGTTAAAGCCTCTGCCTTCGGCTCAGGTCATGATCCCAGGTCCTGGGATGGAGCCCTGCATCAGGCTCTCTGCTCAGCTGGAGGCCTGCTTCCTCCTCTCTCTCTGCCTGCCTCTCTGCCTATTTGTGATCTCTGTCTGCCAAATAAACAAATAAAATCTTAAAAAAAAAAAGCCTGGTACATTTTAATAGATACACACTCTATCCCTTCTATCCCTTTGTATAGTCCCAGGTTCCGTTGGCAATGAGCAAACCTGAGGGATGAGGTAATGTTCTGGGCAAAAATCAGTCTTGCTTAAGGTTTGCCATGTAACAGCAGTTACCCCAAGTTCAGTGTTGCTCTCTGTATCACTATCCACTGTGCAGGTGTCATCTAGACTCTCTGTGTTGCCCCCATGGGACTTGGGGGGAAAGGGGAGTAGACACAAATGATGTTCACGCTACTTCCTGTGCTGTGAGTAGCAGATTACTTTGTCTCTGACCCAGAGGTCTTGTGTCTTCTGCCAGCATCAGTGAAATAGCAACAAGCTAACCTGTTATCTTGTAGTAAAGAAACATCAAATCCCAAATAGATACCCACCACACCAAATATTCCAGGGTATATTTCCCACAAACATAACCACAATAAAAACAACAGAATCAGGAAAATGACATTAAAAATTGACTGGCTGTGTATATTTGCTGACTGTGTTCTCGCCATCCCAGCACCACATCCTGGTGGAGGATATCTGCTGGTGCAGGGAGCAGATGAAGTGGCTGAAGAATTTGGAGGACTTGCCCGAGTGCTGATAGGGAATAAGGGTGGCCTCGCCGTGGGCACCATGGTACGGTGTTCCCTACATAGAGACTTAGGTATGCCAGGACAGCCCCTCTGGCTCCAGCTCTGGCTCCAACTCCGCGACATTCTGGGATCCTCAGGACAGGTATGACCCAGTAGCCCCCAGAGCTGTCATCGAGGACCACACACCTTCTACTCACCAGGTATGAGATGGGGCAGCACAAGGTGTGCGAGCTGAGCCTGTCCGTCTGAGCAGCGGCAGTGCCTCCTCTCCTGAGGTTGTGCTGGCCCTCTGCAGTCCTGCTGGACCTTCGTGTCCCACCCAACCTGGGCTGATGGGGGCCAGAGGCAGCAAGGAGGCACAGATGGAGGAAGAAGGAGGGTAGGAAAGGAAGGAAATGCATTGGAGTTGGGCCAGCCCAGGGACTGCGGACAGAGGTGACCACAGACCCTTCAACGGATGCCTTGCTCAGGCTGTTACGAATTGTCCCAGATGCCACCAGCCCTCCAAGCCAGTTACTCTTCTCTCAGCCCTCTCCTAGCCCTTCAAGCATAGGCTAAATCTCAGTACATTATCTGAAAGGCTTGAAAAAAGATCCTCAGATCCCACTCAAGTTTCGCTGAAGACATAGTTCAGAATGGCACGATGTCTTTATTTCTCAAGTCTCTTTATTCTCCTCCAGTCTGGGATAGTTTCTCCACCTTTTCTAACTTTTATGTCTTTGACATTTTTGAAGCATATGGGCCATTTATTTCATAGAATGTCCCTCAGTTTCACTGTCTCTGTTTCCCCCTTCAGTATGCATTAGTGGTAGGACCATCACTATAGTTGATGTCACAGAATTTTAATTTGTCCAATTTACTGATGCTGTACATCTTGATCATTTGATTAATGTGTTGTCAGGCAGTATTCTTCACTGTAATAGTATGCTTTTCCCGTTTCTATTTAATAAATGTTTCATGGGAAGTAATTTGAAACTATGTAAATACCCCATTTTCCACCAAACTTTAAATTTATTTGTTTAGGACTTAGAGGATTTTTTATTTTATTCAATGAGTCCTAATCCATTGCTATTATTATTTATTTTTATGCTCAAATGGTCTCAGCCCTGGACAGTGGGGGGGCATTCAAATTGGTTTCTGTGTCTTTTGGATACAATACATCTGAGTTTTTGCTTGCTTCCTGTCATAATAATATATTCCAGGCTTATCTCCTCCTTTCCCTACCAACATCGATATCTACATATCCATTTACCTATGTTGAAAACCGTGAGCTCACATCACTCATTCTATTTCCATCAACACCACAGGGATCATTCTAGATTTCTATCTTTCTGTGATTATAACTCCCTCCTCAAACAGTAAGAAACTTGGCATCTATAATCCCTAATATTACTTATTTATTCAATCTGTCCTATGTAACCTAACAGAACCTGGGCAAAGGGCTTAGACAGGCAATTCACAGAAGAGAATATCTACTTACCAAGAAGCATTAAAAAAAAAAAAGGCACTCCACATCACTATTAACTAGAAAATGCAAATTCAAATCACAGTGAAATTTCATTACACACCCAACTGGGTGAGGATGAGAGCACAATATCACTTTACGCTACTCAGGTATATTTTTTATTTCATTTTTTATTTTATTTTCTTTAAGTAGGGTCCACACACCCAGTGTGGAGCCTGACATGGGCCTTGAACTTATGACCTTGAGATGAAGGTCTGAGCTGAGTTTGAGAGCCAGAAGCTTAACTGACTGAGCGACTCAGGTGTCCTTATGCTAGTCAAGTATAAATTAGCACATCAATTTTGGAAAAGATTTTGGAATCCATTATAAAGCTTGATAGACCAATTCCACTATTAAAGTACATTCAAAGATTCATCATAATGAATCAAACTGAAACTACCTGAAATTCCATCGACATCTGAATCCATGAATAAATCATGGTATATTCATACAAAGAAACATTATACAGTGATAAAAAGGAACAAACCTCAAAAGATGTCCAACAACACAGACTAATTTCACAAACATTGAGCAAAAGAAGAATGACCTTAAACGATGCTATCATATGAGGTTTTACAGAACCGGACAGAACCGAATGTCGACAGAGGTGGTAAAAGTTTGAATAGAGCATGCTTGCAGAGCTGAAGGTAAGAACTGTATTCAAGGAAGGGAGGAGGACATTTCTGGAATGCCAGAATGTTCTATTTCTTGCAATTTCCTATAGACATATTACATTTTATAGTTTAAAGATGTTCAAATTGACTGGCCCTTCCTCAATGTAAATAATTAATATAAGGTCTTATTGTGTAATATACCAAATTCAAATTGTCAGTCCGGCTTTTAAGCCCTCTTAAATCAGACCTAATTTGTTCACCCAGTGTCAGCCCTTAGTTCACTATGATACGTATTCTATAAATAACCAAATCTCTGCCAAAGAAAAATTGGGAAAAAGTCAAGAAAAGGTAATTCACAAAGATGAAATAAGATAAATACCGCTTTTAAAAAATCAGTCTCATTGTTAATAAAGATGCAAATGCTCAACACATATTCCTTACTTATCGGATTGGCAAAATGATGATAATATCCAGTGTGATAAATAGGAATTCCCATTTAAATCTAGATAAGAAGAATAATTAAAGGAAAACTGAATATAATGGGATGATCAAGAAATCAGCTGAGGGGCACCTGGGTGGTTCAGTTGGTTAAGCCTCTGCCTTCAGCTCAGGTCATGATGCCAGGGTCCTGGGATTGGGCCCTGCATTCGATTCCCTGGTCAGCGGAGAGCCTGCTTTCTCCCTTTGCCTGCTGTTCCCCCGTGTGTGCGCTCTCTCTCTCTTTGTCAAATAAATGAATACATTTTTTTTTCAATCAGCTGAAAGCAATGAAGTGATGTTGGTTGAAAAATACACCTAAAACACAAAGGGGAGAAACCAAATTCAGTCAATACTGGAAAAAAAAAATCACTTAAGAGAAATACCCAGATCATGAAATCCAAACTATATATAAACGTCTATTTTTTTTTCCCACTAACGTCATCATCCTTTTCCCAAAGTGCTTTGACAATGGTCAGTTCCCTCCTTGTCTGTCTCTAAAATTCTTTACCAGGGGACAGGGATTCCATAAAAGAAATTCAGAACAGAAAAATGTTCTGATAATGAAGTTAATCCTTGAATAACTTGAGATGAAATTATAGATGACCCTCCTGAAAGACGCAAATATTGCCTTGGTTATTTCTTAAATTAACAAGTAGAAGCAACTAGAGATCCATTCAAGCTCTGAGCTGTCCAGAGAAGCAGCTAGGTAAGAGTAGGTGGGAGAACAGAGGAGGAGACCTCCAGAGAAGGAAATAACACTATAGTATCTACTCACAAAGCTAAATATAGGCAAAATAATGACAAAGATTGTACTTTCTAGCCTTTTCAATTTCCAATGTCTAGTCTAGAGCGCTCTTCGTTTTAAAAGTTAAAAAAGTTAAATAAATAAGTTAATATAAATAAATAAATTCCATTTGTGAACTTCATCTACAAGTAATCTTTGCCTCTTCCTCAACATCTTGACATTGGGGAACTAGAAACTAATCAAGGAGAAGAACATTCCATCAAAGTGAGACAGTCTCCATCTTTTTTTTTTTTTTTAAAGATTTTATTTATTTATTTGAGAGAGAGAGACAGTGTGAGAGATCATGAGCGAGGAGAAGGTCAGAGAGCGAAGCAGACTCCCCATGGAGCTGGGAGCCTGATGCGGGACTCCATCCTGGGACTCCAGGATCACGCCCTGAGCCGAAGGCAGTCGTCCAACCAACTGAGCCACCCAGGCGTCCCAGTCTCCATCTTTTTGTCTCAAGATTTAGGAAAGAAATAATGATTACCCACTTGAAGTATCATTAGATGGCACAGTCAAGGGCTGCTCAAAATCAAGTCATGAAGTAGAAGCTTTAATTTCAGAACCCAACACAACTTTTGGTTCATTCTTATCCCATTAGTTCCTCTAATCTGATATGCTCTACTCAGTTTCTGCCTATCCTCGCAACTTACCTACCCAACAGTTTCAAAGGATCCAGTGTTGGGGTGCCTGGGTGGCTCAGTCAGTTAAGCAGGTGGCTCAGTTGGTTAGGCATCTGCCTTCGGCTTGGGTCATGATCTCAGACCCAAGAGATCGGGCTCTTGGATTGAGCTCGATCTCGGATCGAGCCCCACATTGGGCTCCCTGCTCGTCAGTGAGCCTGCTTCTCCCTCTGCCTGCCACTGTTCCCCCTGCTGTGTGTGTCCTCTCTGTCAAATAAATAAATAAATAAAACCTTTTTTAGAAAAAGGATCCAATGTGCTCACTTCGGCAGCACATATACTAAAATTAGAAGAAGGATCCAATGTTATCATTTACATTAAGTTTACTCACTAATGATAACCTACTGTGTTACTTTCTAAGAGATATTTGCATTTTGGATAGAGAGAACTTTTTTAATTCAGAAGAGGAAGGTTCAGCACTGGAATTGCTGAGATCAGCTCCATATTGGAGGACAAGTGTCTCTTCTCAAAAATTCTCAAAGTAGGCTTATTTTTATATTAGTCTTGACTTTATTGAAGTCAGAGGCTGTGAAGTGGCACACTGGGCCAAATTTGGGCCACATACATCTTATGTAGCCAGCATAGAATTTGAACTAAATCTAAGCCAAAACCTAAAGCCTAAAAATTTAAAGGAATTTCCATCTCTCTCTTGAGGAGGAAGAGGAAGAAGGAGAAGGAGGAGGAGAAGAAGGAGGGGGGAGAGGAGGAGAAGAGAAGAAGAAAAAAGGATGTTGGTAAATACTGACATTAAATTTCCACAAAACAACGGTTTTTTGGAACATCATAATTCTGCCCCTTTAAAGGGGCCTTTCCAGCTTGCTGCAGTTCACATCACACCCTTGTTCCCATGAAAATACCGAGGTCAAATGTCATCAAGCACCATTTTGTTTACAGTAGAAAAACATCAGTTTCTTTGGGAAAGTAGAAAGTAGAAAAATAAGAGACAGTGAGGGCCTCTTGACTTTTCCTTTGCTCAGGCCTACTTTACCCCTTTATATTCATTTGCTGGTCTCTATAGATATTTGAGATTGAGATTTTTTAACTGACGTATTTTAACATGTCTATCCACATTGAGCCATTCAACCAAGGGGAAAAAAAAATAAAGTTTGAGGATTAAACAGATTGGATAGAAAAATTTGTAAGAAAACAAGACGTGGGAGAGTCATTTTATATATAGCAAAAATATGTATGTATAGTTCTAATATTTATCCCCCCCAAAAAAAGAAAAGAGAAAAGAAAAGAAAAAAAACAGCATGAAAAGTGCTGTGAAAGAGCAGAGGTGGAGGAATGGGGTCCCTCGATGCAGAGGGGAGGCTGGAGGAAGGACTGACAACGTAACTCTTAAGCCAAGCCTTAAAGGATGAGAGAGATTTTTCTTGGCAGAGAGAATTTTATTACTTCATGATGAAGTCTGAGAGTAAATGTTGGAACTTTGACTTATTCTTTCCCATTTCCACTTTTTTTCTTCTTGTGGCATCCATTACAATTTTCCACACTTCAGTCCTCATACAGAGGGGACAGCATCACGTGGATATGTGGGATCCAGCAATATCGGGTCCATCAGTCAGGCCCAGTAGAATCATTTCCATTAGAATTTAAAGCTGACGAACTTGTGGGTGTAAGAAAGAGCCCTGTGCTTGGGCTGTGGCACTGCTTCCTCCTCCCTTTGCTGACTTTGAGTGGGATGAAACTTCTCGGAGTCTCAGCTTCCTCTTCTGTATGTTGTAGATGGAAAAAGTTCATCTCTCTTGTCTGGCAAAGCTGCTAGGGGAGTTTAAAGGAAAAGTATATGAAAATCCATTTTTGTCTGTGACATGTTTTTCAAATATGAGGTGTGATCCTGAAAAGCGTCCAGCATAGAAACGGACACACAGAATGTCCTTGAGGTGTTTTTTGTTGTTGTTGTTTCAGAATACTTGGAATTTTACAGAAAATTTGCAAAGAGAGTTCAGAGTATTCCCCTATAACCCTCATCCAATATCAGTTTTCTGCTAATGTTTTCCTCTTACGTACCGTGGTACATTTGTCAAACTAAGAAATCAACATTGGCACCTCAGCATTAACTAAACCCGAGATTTATTGGGATTTCTGCTAATGTGCCTTTTCTGTTCAGGATCCCTTCCAGGAGACCATATTGACTTAGTCACGTGTCTCCTTTGTCTTCTCTGGTCTTTGACAATTACTCAGTCTTCCTCATTTTTTTTTTATAACCTTGGCAGTTTTGAGGAGCATTAATCAGCTATTTTGTACAATTTTCCCCAATCTGAGTTGGTTTGTGGTGTATTTGGGGGAAGACTACATAGAGGTGAAGTGCCCTCTCCTCACATCATATCAGGAGTATCTGGTATCCACTCGTCACTGGTGATGTTCACCTTGGTCACCTGAATAAAGTGATGTAGGCCGGCCCTCTCACACTGCAAATTATTATTTTTTTCCCCATCCCATACACTATTCGAGTCACTGAATCTAGCCTGCCCTCAAAGGAGTGAGGGAAGGGATAAATTCCACATCTCAGATAGGGGTGGGAGTGTATCGATGTATATGATTTGGAGTTCTTGAGGAAACTTCCTATTTTTTGAGCCATCAAATAATAGAAACAATGTGAGATTAATTTTTTATTCCTTTTATTCTTGTTACTGAACCTCTGGTACGAACGCTAAGATTAGACTTTTAGCTAATCGGCAGACACTGGGTGAGGGAACGAAGAGGGACTAAAGACCTACAAAATTCACAAATGAGAAAATAAGCCTCTTTATGTCTGAGCATTAACTATAATTCCAGCCACTTCAGTGCCAAGGAGTCAAGCTTCTTAGTGTGGCAAAAGCCTTACTCCCGGGTTACCAGCAGATGGCACGATTGAGTAAGAGCCAGGAGGGTTCCCCTGCTACCGTGCCTTTGCCTCAGCAGTCAAGTCCCTGTAGACCAAAGAAACGGTGCGCTTGCTAAACCCATTATTTTAATTTTGCCCCGGAAGGATTTTAATTTTAATAATAAATTTTAATTTTATTAATTAAATTTTAATAACAAAAATAGCATTATTTGGTTTCTGAAAACTTATCCAGGTAAAATGGTATCTGTGGTTTTTACAGCTATTCTAAAGTCTGAAGTCTATTTTCGTGGTAACGATCTCTTCATGTGTTTGTAGTCAGATGTCAGACTCTATTCTCACAGCGGTCAACAATGTGAAGAATGAGAAGGTCATAGATGTTTTTGCAGACTCGTATGCTTTGTATTTTATCCATTAATTATAATTAATGGATAAAATATTAGGTCATTAATTGTTATTAGCTAGGACTTACACAAATCAGGAAGCACTATACCACTTAGAAGCTGATGCTATTTAATAAGGATTTGGAGATGTTATTGACATGCCTTCCCTATAGAACCCAGATATATATGTCCCCACTAAGACAGATTGTCATGATAGACTCAGAGGTGGGGAAGGAAAAGGAGAGAGAGAAGGAGGGCATAGTGTAGAATTGGACTTGATTAGAGGTAAGAAAATAGACACACAGAATCTAGCTTTGGGGGGCTTCAGCTTAGACTTCCTGAGTTGAGAGAAAATGTGTATTTCTACAACATCCCCAGGGTTCAATTTTCATTAATTTAATGTTAAAGTACCAAAGATTATTTCCATTGGAAAACTTTTGAGGGCTGCCATTTTGTGCTATTTTATATCACACACTGGTTGAATTTTATAGAGTATCAAAGTCGGGATACATTTTGACAAGTTTATTTATATGAAAAACTTGGTCAAAATCTGTCTTCTCTTTTGAAAGAAAGCCTGGAAAACATAACAGATTGTGTATTTAAAATCCTATTTAAAAAGAAATTTCACTGTAGTTTTTATATAGCAATCCATCTTAAAAAGGCAGACCTTTTTTTTGTAGGTTCGAATGTGTTGGGTTATTTGTTACTGAGAGAATTCTAAGAGTAGAAAAGAAGTCTCACTAAAATAATAGCTTTGATCACTTCTATTTATTGAGCAGGGACTATGTGCTTGGCACTGTGGTCAGTACTTTACATATATTATCTCATTTAGTCTTTAGAGTAACACTATGGGAAGGTATTATTATTTCCATTTTACAGATGAGCAAATTGAGTTTTAGATGGACTAAATAACCTACTTATCCAAGAGAAGAGACTAGTAGTAGCTGAGCCCAGAATCTGCCTGTTCTAAATTGTACACAGGCCTTCCTCCCCATAGGAGGTTTTTCTTTTCTTTTCTTTTCTTTTTTTAAGATTTTATTTATCTGAGAGAGAGAGAGCACCAGAAAAAGGGCAGAGGGAAAGGGACAGAATCTCAAGCAGACTCCCTGCCGAGTGTAGAGCCCAATGCAGGACTTGATCTCATGACCCTGAGATGATGACCTGAGCCAAAATCAGGAGTCTGACACTAACTGACTGAGCCACCAGGCGCCACCCTCCCCCCATAGGACGTATTTCTATGGCTAAATCGAATTCAGATCAGTCCTGTCTTGGTGGCAGCAAGTCATTATGCTATACTTTATGTTTCTATTTACCTTTATTATACATCAACATTTAATCCAAGACACTCTGGAAAACATCTAGACCAAAATCAATACCAAAACAAAAACAAAAACCCTTTTCTCTTTACTATAAAAGAAGAAAGGCAGTTGGATTTAGGTCCATTGTCCTTTGTTATGACCTCTAAAAAGGGTCCTGTCCTGGTCTTTGCATGCTCCTTGGCAAACACATGTACCCTGAAATTCATCTTAAAAGGGTAGGTCAGACTTTTATTGTAGGTTTGAACAGGTTGGATTTTTTTTTTGTTACTTAATGAATTCTAAGATGGCAGAAGAGAAATTCTACAGAATCTGTCTAGGGAAGGAAATGATTCAAAACTGATGGCTTAGATTGACTGACCACATTGGAAAGCTTGACATCAGATTGTTCTGACATTACCCAGGCCTGGTGAGTGCAACTGAATGGCTATTAAGACTTCAGGGTGTTATATTTAAATGTATATTTAAGTGTATACAAGTAAGTGTAGGAACAAGAATGAGGAAAAAGTTAATCCCTGGCAGAGCGGTGCCAACTTTTCACCTATATAGCTGCGGGGTTTGGTGAATCCTTGAGAGGTTTACTTCATATAGTTCCGGCTAACAAGTTACAGCAGAACATTTCCAGATACTGGCCTGATAGACTACTGATAGTAGTCTGTTCTTGGTCTCAATCCAAAACCGTAACGATGTGGTGTTTGTTTTGTTTTGTTTTGTTTTTTTACCCTGAGGAGAAAACAACAGGATGATCAGCTCTCCCATTTTACACTGTGTAAGTTCCTCAAGATCAAGGGCCAATTTAGCAGCTAAACCGAACCCAGAACTGTGTGTTCCTGACTTCAACCCCTGTGTTTAGATCTCCTGCTGCAGTCTATGCCTCTCCCTTTTCTGCCTCTTCACAGACCAAAATGAAGGTGATAAGCATCCATCAAAACCCAGATGTTTATTCTCTGTCTCTTCTGTTTAACGTAAAGTCTCCTCTGAATCCAAGAAGCCCCATCTTTCCTTTCTTCACTGTACTGTGATTGTTTCCTAAGCAACACTCAGGGTCAGACAAGGCTGTTGGATCAAAAGAAGGTAGTAAGTGAAGACTTAAAGTTTAGCAGTGAGTACATTATACATAATTTCTTTTCTTTTAAGATTTATGTATTCATTAGAGAGAGAGAGAGAGTATGAGAAGGGGGAGGGAGCCCCATGTGGGACTTGATCTCAGGACTCCAGGATCATGACTTGAGCCGAAGGCAGTCACTTAACCAACTCAGCCACCCAGGTGCCCCCATTATACATAATTCCAGATTAGACATGATGGCCAGGAAAGAAACCATGGCTATGTATGAAAAAAACCAAAGAAGAAAAAGAATTGCCTCGTCGGGGAGTTGACAGCCAAGAGAGAATTTGGGCTACTCCTGGCTTAATGCCATTTTCAATATACCTATAACCAAACCCTGTCTGCTCCCACGTTAATGTGTGAGGAGTGGAGACACTGGGATGCTAATCAACTTCTAGCAGAAAAGTCATACACATTTGGGGGACAATCTAATTCACCCATACGTATCCTAGAAAAAAAACTACTGAAGATCCAATCTCTGGCTTGCTATCTTTCTGCCACTAGGAGGCCTCTGGTATAAAGAAATAAAACCTAACATTCAGGAAAATCACATTCTAACACAGGCATGACCATTAATTCAAGATCTACCCCTGACTAAAATGAGTAAGTTAATTGATTCATTTCACCTCAGGCAAGTGGTTAGAGGACAGAGAAGGGCCTGAGGCAAAGCCATGGCCTTGGTAAATGGGCCATGACAGAGCTGACATCTGAGACCTAGTCACTCAAGATCCAGACTCTGAATTTGAACCCAGGTCTTTGACTCCTTATGGAGTGCTCTTTACACAGCGGGACACTCTGGGTTTTGATTTTGATAGAAGCTGGCTCTGATTCTTCTTGGAAAAGATACATTTTTTTTTTTTAAAGGCAACAGTGTGGTGTATCCTATATATTCTTCCTGAAACCACTCATGTGGGCTTTTAATTTTAATATTTTGGCTCAAAGTGTCTTTAAGAAGATATGGAGCTCATGGTAAACCGATGAAAAGTTGTTTTTAAAACAATGTCCTTTGGAACATGGTCTAATAATACACTTTAGATAAGCTTGTCTTATTTTTTAAAAAGCAGACTGAGGGCCACCTGGGTGTCTCAGTGTGTTAAGCCTCTTCTTTGGGCTTAGGTCATGATCCCAGGGTCCTGGGATCGAGCCCCACATCGGGCTCACATGCTCAGTGGAGAGTCTGCTTCTCCTTCTCCCTCTGCCTGCCAGCTCTGCCTACTTGTGCTATCTCTCTGTCAAATAAGTAAATAAAATATATATATTTTTAAAAAGCAGACTGAGGTTTGAACCAGTGAACACCAGAGGAAGGTGCAAATCTAAGTCCCTGAGCAAGAGAAATTTTTTTTAATTGGGTCCCAAGGAGGGGGGATTATCACAGTGCCTCTGGCCATGATCTCCCCCAGAGCATGAACACCAGTAGGACAATGGAGAAAGCCGAAATACTCAAACAATAAAGAGAAGAGACTTACGTTTCCAAGGGCAAGCTGAAAAAGAGGAGCTATGGGGTTCAGAAAAAGTTTGGGGAGCAGGAAGGGGCAAATGAAGGGGGTGTCCAGGAAGAGGGACCCAACTATCTACAGCCAAGATGGCTGTAACCCCTGGGAAGCTCCCCACTGCAGGGGGGCTTTGGGATTAGGAGGCCCAATATTTCATTCGTTTGCAGGGCTAAAATGAAACCCCATCCCTGGTTGTCCCAGAGCCTTTAAAAAAACACTGTCACCTAATGGAGATAAAGACGAAGAAGTCTTTCACCACTTGGGGCTACATACACTTGGGGTGAGACAGGTGTGTGACCCACCGCTTAGCAAGAAAAAACAAGAGGGTCCCCAAGCAATCTGCAGAAATAGGTAGAGCCCTCACCAGATATGGCTTTCAGCTATTACAGAAGGGTTCGAGAAAAGGTTGGCCCCAGGACACTGAAAGGGAATAGAAAAGAATCTAGTAGAACTTCAGAGCAGATCTGGACTATTTTCTACAACATTCCTGACTCGTGGAGATGCTCTTTGAGTGGACACCTATTATGTTGCAGTTCTTGAGGTTTTGAAATGCATGTTTCCTTCAGGGACAACTCTGACTCTTCCCTACTCTGGTCTGAAATATGCTTCTCCATAAGCTTTTCTGTCCAATGGGTTGGATTTAGTCATTCTGTGTTTCAGAGACCTCATTCGATTGATAACTGCCTTCTGCTTCTATTAAGCATTTTAATTCTGGAAGTGATCTGGTTTATTTGAGGCAGATCAGGAGTACACAGATAAGCCCGGTGAAAAAAGTCCCTCAGTTATACCATAAATAATTGCTTATCTGTTACAACAGTAAAAACTTTACCTGCAACAATAAAGGAGTGGCTGATGTGGTTAATATATTTGTAGATATTGAAGGATTTCACATTCTGAAATTTCGGTTGTTGTAGAATGGAAATGTTTCCAAAGCACATCCTAAAATTTAGTACCTTTAAAAAAACAAAAGATGTATAATGTAGTCTTTTTTAAAAGATTTATTCATTTGAGAGAGAGAGAGCACAAGTGGGAAGGACAAAGGGAGAGGGAGAGAGAGAATCTCAAGCAGACTCCGTGCTGAGCGGGAAGCCTGATGTGCGACCTGATCCCACGACCCCCGAGGTCATGACCTGAGCCGAAACCAAGAGTCAGATGTTTAACCGACTGAGCCACCCAGGCGCTCCTATTGTCTTTTTTGATGATATGATGGTATCCTATCAATCATGGTATCAGGTATTTTTTTATCAAGTGTTTATTCAGCACTTTCTGATCATTTCATTGATGAGTAGGGTCCCTCACCCTAAGTAGCATGAGATGATGAACACCTGACACCTGGCACCCGCTGGACGAGATGGCAGAAGTTTATTGGTCAATCAACACACAGGCTGGGGGAGGAGGATCCTACCAGGTGGGGTGTGGGCCACACTGGGCTGTACCTGGGAGCAGACTGAACCAGCAGGGGCAGTGGGAGGCAAGGCTTGGAGTAAGGAGAGGGGGAAGTGCCCTGGGTTCCCGCAGGAGGATGCGATTAACTTGTTTGAATAATTCTGTGGGCTGGGAGGGAGCTGAGAGCCGTTAGGTTGAGGACCCCATGAGGTGCAGCCGGTTTGGCTAACAGAGAAGCTGGTCAGGAGAGCAACTTCTCCTTCTGGGTGTGAGGCACATCTGTCAAGAGTACAGGACTCACAGGATCTGTCAAGAGTACAGGACTCACAGGGCTCAGGGGGTTAAAATCTCTGCCTTCAGCTCAGGTCATGATCCCAGGGTCCTGACATCGAACCCCGCATCAGGCTCTCTGCTCAGCGGGGAGCCTCCTTCCTCCTCTCGCTCTCTCTGCCTGCCTCTCTGACTTGTGATCTGTCAGTCAAATAAATAAATACAATCTAAAAAAAAAAAAAAGGAGTACAGGACTCACAGGCAGGTCTCTGGGGCCTACCGAGGCTCCAAGATATCAACGCAGCCCATGAAATGTTAGGCCCAACACTGTAAGCACCTGCTATGTGCTTGAAAGGCTGAGGAAGGCAGGCCTTGAGAAGCTCACAGTCGGGTCTGGGGTACGCATTCACAACCAAATAATGATAATGCATTGCTGTCAGCTCTGTAGTAGAAGAGGTATACATTGGTCAGAAGCATGGAGGAAGGCCTGGCTGATTGTCTGGGCACTTGGAAAAGGCATCATATCAAACATCAGTTATGAT
Organism: Neogale vison; assembly: GCF_020171115.1. Taxonomy (NCBI): domain Eukaryota; kingdom Metazoa; phylum Chordata; class Mammalia; order Carnivora; family Mustelidae; genus Neogale; species Neogale vison. The sequence continues at coordinate 102,822,875 of NC_058095.1, read as the reverse complement.
AGCGGGTTGTTACTGCAGGAGCTGACAGAGGGCTGGGAAACACAGCCCTCCTTTCCCTGCACGGAGCGAAGGCCCTTTGACTGTGAGTGCTTCCTAGTTGACCTGTCCTTTTCCTGGCACACAACTCCTCCAGGAGTAATGATTGAGCCGTCGGGTCTCTATTTTCCCAGCCCTCACCAGACATGGCAAGAATGCCATGCCTGTGCCTTCACGGTATAGGACACAGAAGTTCTATTCACCCCTCTCTCCCCAGAAATGAAGCAAAACAAATAAAACCCAAACAGAGCCGTTGTCTTCTATTTCTCTCCGCCTTTCCCTGCCTCTGTTGCTCTCCTTCCCACTTCCTCTCGTGCCCTCTTCCTCCTCCTTCTCTCTCCTCCCTCCCCACTGCTATTAGTACCCCCACCAACACTTCTAATGTCTGTCTGCTGAAATGGTTGATGCTGTAGACGGCTCTTAATTCTATTTTTATTCTTGTGTCTTCTGCTGCTTGTCACCTTGCCCATGTTCTTCAGCTTTTAACCCACAGGGACACTGATCTTTGGAAGGCGTAAGTAGCCAAACAGCGTTCTCCCTTCATCCACACGTGTACAAGTACTTGAGCTGGCAAGTCAACCAGACACCATTGTTGACAGTTCAGCTCACGGATGACTGCTGAAGTCAGCTCCTGTCTTTTCTCCGGACGCCGTTAGTACAGACCCGGTGTTGCTGCCATTATTGGTCACAGAACAGTCATATTTCATTAGTATTTCAACATGCTTAGATTCAGTTTGTGATGTTCCTATTAGGATCTCTGACAGGGGCCAATAAATAGTGCATCTCTTTCTCGATGCAATCTGGACAAATGAAGGGGAAAAAGTGGCAGATGGAGACCAAAAGATCATGGCTATTACTAATGGAGGTTAAAGTGAAGGATGCAGCTTAGTGAGGGGCAAACGGGCCTGCTAAGTGGGCGCCAGTGCGCGGCAGATTTGCCAGCTCTCCCAGGCTCTGCCTTTCTCTGTCTTGCCCTATGTGGGACATTCACCCATGAGAGAAGGGTGGCCCTAACCGAGCACACAAAGGGGGTTCCCCCCTGAGCCTCCAATTACCCCAGCTGCTTGGATGAGTGGAGAGAGACCAGGTGCATTTAAGAAAAATTTCTCCTGAGGAAAAAAAACTAGAAAAATGGAGGAAAAGCATGTCTCCTCTACCATTTCACAATGGCTGTAATGTGAAATTATGTACTTCAGGAAAACCAGAGTTCGTTAACTTCTCTGTGTTATAATACTAAGTTAACTGTTTAAGTTTTGGTTTCCTTCTCTTAGATCACTCTATTAGTATATTTAATACTTGCAATGCATCTTATTTTGATGAAGGGAGGATTTACAAATTTAAAATGCTGCAGAAATACATCTTTGTGAATTTTCTCAGAAGGTATCAGTGATTGGCAGCAAATATTATCACAAAAAAAATTCTTATCTCTTTCTATAGAACTCATTATACTCCTCTTTCTACATGTTCTGGGAAAATTTTAAAAACCCATAAGACATAGTCATAACACTGAAAAAGCCCGAGATGATTTTTGATACAAAAAGAAAAAAAGAATTTAAAAGTAGCAAACGCATGACATTGATTCAATATTAAACGTAATCATGTACTACTTGAAATTGCTTACTGGGTCATTTAGCAAAAAATATATATAATGTATTATGGACATTTTCCATTTTGATGGCTTAATGTGAAATATTTGCTATGTAAAGTGCGATTTAACACTTCACATTTTTTGCTTCTTATGAATAAGTTATTGATTTAAAATTTGTATGCTGCTTTAATTCATAAAAGAATAATATAGAGAAATTATATGGCACTTTAGATTGCCAAAGTAGTTTGCAAACTTTAAATGAATAATGCAGACAGCACCCCTGGGAGCAGACCATGGACTCTATGTACCTTATTTCCATGAGAGTTCTTGAGGAATACAGTCATACAAATCACTATGTTTAGAAATCGTACATAACAAGACACAATTTCTACAGAAGACAGGCCTTGAGTCTATCAAACACATGACAGAAAGCTCATAGAAAATGAAATAGGCAACTTCCTTTAATAGGATGTTAGGGCAGCTATGGTAAATGTATGCATAACCATGTACGCGAGAGAAAGAGTATTCTAAAAGCAATCCATGATCTCACTCCGAGACTACTTGAAATGGAGACCAGGAAACCTGAGAGTTCATTTGTCTTGTGAGATTTTTTTTTACCCCCTCTATACAAGATGGACACAATGCAGTAAAATACCATAGCAATACCCATTTAAATTTGTCTTGAGAAGAGATTCATGGGGTATTGTGTAGCTTAGCTGGTAAAGCATCTGCCTTTGCCTCAGGTCATGATCCTGGGGCCCTGAGATCGAGCCCCGCCTTGGGCTTCCTGCTCAGCTGGGAGTCTGCTTCTCCCTCTGCCCCTTCAACCCTTATGCGTGTGTGTGTACATGCGCTCTCTCTCTAATAAAGAAACAAACTCTTAAAAAAGAGAGAGAGAGATTCATGAGGGGCAAGGGTAGTTCAGGAATGTACAGAGGAAAGAAGCAGCCAAAAGAATGAACTTACCATGCTCTCCAATTGTTTACTTTACATCCTCTGTCCTGAGCACTGTGATGAGTTTTCAGCTAGCGGAGCCTCTCTTCAGTGCCTCTGTGGAGGAACAAAGACGTATTCTGATACAGAACTGATCAGCTCTAGGCCAGGAGCAGTTGAAGAAATCTCTCTTCTGGGGCTCTATTTAGTATTTAGAGCCTGGCTTTTGTTATGCCCTAATTCTCTTTTACACACTATACCTTCCTGCATCTCTCTCTTGCTGGCCTGTATTCAGAGGTCCTTCTCGTGGCAGGTCATTTGATAATGCTGAGAATTTTGGTCTTTCTTAAATTTCTCAAGGTTAGGACTTTAAGGGGAGCTATTTTGTAAACTGTGTTCATGGCTATTCCTGTTTCTCTCACCAGACTTTAAGAAGGGTCCAATACATGCCATAGACAAGGCATGCCCACTGTAGCCACCGTCTGCCAGAGAAAGAATGATGCCCCAGCACTATTTCTTTCTTCTGCTTGGTGGCCCCTCACCCTCTGTCTAATCCACCTTCCCATGGTGCTGGCTTCTGGACTGCAAGAGAACAGGTCATTTCAGTAGTCTAGTGGGTGCTTGTTTGTTGCCAGGAACAGAGGCTTAAACAGGTAAGGGTGTCTGGGGATAACAGAGCAGCCTAGTGAAAAGACCAAGCATCCAGACTCTTGGCGCCATTTTACTCCATCGTTCTTAGTGTGTTGGCTTTTGTCATCATCCTTCTCACCTCATGGCTGAAGAATGGCTTCTGTGCTTCTAGGTGCCATCACATCGGTTTTCAAGGCTGGAAGAAAGAGGAAGAGGAATGGGGCAGCAGGGAGCGGGGGGAGGGGAGGGGTGCGGAACCACTCCACTTTCATCGATGGCCAGCACCGTCACATGGCCACTCAGACATCAAGCGAGGCTGGAGAATGGAGATTTTAGTTTTCACTGCTTCTGTTGCGGAGAAAGTGATAGAAGAAGAGGGTTGGAAATGGGCATTGTATGAGCCGAACTGTAGCTTTTATCACAAACATCAACTCAAGAGGTCCCTTTCCAACCTTTCCCCTATAGTCAGAAGTGATTGATTCCATGGCGTTTCCTCTATCCCGCTATCCTACTTCCTCCCTAATTTTACATAGCACACCTTATTTGTTTAAAAATTAAAGATGCGCTCTGTAGGCTGCACAGGAACAAGGATCATAATCACAATGATATTGATTTGTTCATTAATTCTCCCAGTTAATGTTCAATTATTGAGTATTTACCTTTAACTGTGAAGCTCTCAGGTACCATGCTGGGTTTCCTGTCATTGAGCATATGTCTTATCTGCATGGTACTTCATCGATTAGGAATGCTTTCAACTACTACAAGCAGAAGATTCAATAACAGTGATTTAAACCATATTAACAATCTATAATTTACTTTTAAAAATTTCAAAAGGAGGTGTGTAGCTCCACCTGGGATTCTGTCTCTGATTCTCCTCATGGTTGTCAGAAGGCTGCCACAGCTTCAAACACCTCATCCTTCAAGAATGTGTCTGAAGACAGCTGTTCTCCTTTATTAGAGAATGCAATCTTCCCTGTGGCTTCCTCAGTAGACTCATTAGCTAAAGAGATCACGTGATTGCCACTAGCTTTAAGGATGTTGGAAGGGAGGTATTTACCTAGGGAACAAGGACAAGGAGTTGGGACTTAATCTTGGATAGCCAACCAAGAGCATTGTCAGATGCTTTACAGCTTCCTGATCTCATCTTGTGACTCAACAAGATGACTCTCCAAATGTACTAGAAACTCAAACCTGGAGTAAGAGGTACATGCCACCTCTGCTACGTGGGAACTTCTGGCTGGGAGATAATTTAAAGATCCTTTGAAGGTGCAAATTTAATACAAGGGTTTTAAAGATATTACAATGCATTTTGCCTATAAAGTATACACTCAAGAACCCAAGGTGTAATTCAGAAGATTTTATAGTTTGGGAACATAATTACATGGTGGAATGAGAAAGGAAATCAGGATACATGGATTCTAGGCTCAGCTTTAGTTAACACACCAGAAGGATTCTGAGCCCCCGCTTCCTCATCTGTTAAATGTACTTAAGCAAAATCAGATGACTACCAGACTCCTTCTCAAATATATGAACACTTCTATGATCATGATGCTAGAAGTCATGAGTTAGGACAATGTTAGAAACCGTCTATTACAGGTGCGCCTAGGTGGCTCAGTCAGCTGAGCATTGCTCAGCACAGAGTCTGCTTGAAAGTCTCTCTCTCCCTCTCCCTCTGCCCTTCCCCTGCCCCCTCCTTCACTAAATTAAAATTTATAAAACCGCCCATTACAGGCTCTTTTTACAAATGAGAGAACTCAGGCTCGGAAAGGTCACCATTTGTCCAAATGCATTCATCTAATTTAGAAATTTGAGTCCTACTGCATAACGTACTATGCTTTCACAAATAATTGATATATACATCCTAATAAATCTTTTATTATTTACTTACATAATAATAAATAATAAAAGATTTATTAATTATTAATAAATCTTTTAAAAATTCAACCTCTTCCTCTATCTTCTTTTTCATTTTAGGCGGAATCTCTCCAGTAGCATTTTGTTCTATTTAATAGGATGCAGATAATGAGTTGTTTCATTTTATTTTATTTTAAAGATTTTATGTATTTATTTGACAGAGAGAGTACAAGCAGGGGGAGTGGCAGGCAGAGGGAGGAGAAGCAGGCTCCCCGCTGAGCAGGGGGAGCTTGATGTGGGATTCAAACCCAGGACCCCAGGACCACAACCCAAGCCAAAGGTAGTTGCTCAACCAACTGAGCCACCCAGGTGCCCATGAGTTATTTTAAAGCCCGCATTTTAGCTGTAAGCTCTCAGACAAATCTCATGACTGTAATTTTGTCTTTATATGGTTCTATCTTCTGCCTTCACATTATATATCTGAAGGCTCTGGGTAATAGCTATGGGCGTGGCACTAACTGGAAGTCAGACCCATCATTTGAGCCATCCCAGAGCTAAGTAACCAGTGATTTGTATGAGACAATTTAAATCACTTGAATCAGGGATTCTGAACCTGGGATTTCAGGGATGAGCTACAGGGGAACAGGGAACCACCTGACATTTCACTGAAACAGGTTTTCTTAACCTTAGCACTATTGACTTTTTGGGTTGACTAATTCTGAGAGGTTGTCCTGTGCATTGCAAGGTGTTTAGCGGCACCCCTGGCCTCTAACCACTAGATGCTAGTAGCGCCCCCCTCCTCATGATAATCAAAACCCAAGAGATTACTCAAGTCCTTTCAATATGATAATGAGAGAACGTATATCTCCAGCTGTAGTTGCAGGAAGAATGTCCACCATTATGGCTAACTGAAATGACGCAGTTTGAAAATTTACTATGAAATATTATATATACCTACCCATTTATTACTTCTAACTCCTTTGAAAAAGCACTTCACAGACTATCCCGGGAAGTATCTGCTTCACATACTGCTATTCCTACACGGCGGGGTTCTTCAAATATGGTCTTCAACAGAGACTCCCACGGTCCTCTACTGAATGTAGCTCTCAACTTCCAAAGAGGTGAGTGAGAAGGACAAGCTAAGACAGAAATCCAATGGTACTGATTCCAAGAGTGATTGGATGGAGAGATGGAAGGGAAGGGCAGGAGGGGAGGAGGGCGGAGAGGGAGAGGGAAAGAGAGGCAGAAAGAGAAAGAGAAAAAAGAAAAGAGAGAGGGAGGGAGAGATAAAGAGGGAGAGAATACAATGGCTTGAAAGAGGTTCCCAGAAAGGGTATCTCTGGGGAGAGGCTTGCTCGCTGGAAGTCTCCCCCTGCCTTCTCCCTGGCCTGTCTGGAAAGACGCTTGCCAGACAGAATCCCTGAGTTTAGGCTTCCCGTTCTTATCTCTCCGTCCACACTGGCTTTTCTCACTCCTTCCAAAGTGACTCCAACCCAAAGACCTCCTCAAAGCTCCAAAGGGTCACTTTGAGCAGTGTTGAGGCGCTCCTTTTCATCTGCATCTCCCGTAGGAAACGGGCGCTTAAGCCGCAAACCCCAGCCCCAGAAAGGCAACCGGGGAACTTGTCTGGTCTTCGCAGCCCCTCGGCAGCACGGAGAAGACCGGCAACTTACTCCCCTACTTCTGGGTCTGCGTGCCTCCCCGCCCTCCCCTCTTGGCAGGAGCCAAGAGGGGAGGGCGGCGGGGAGGGGCTCGGGTGGGGGAGCTGCCAGAGCTGACCCCCCTCCCGGGACGGGGAGGGGGGACTCCCGGGTCCCGGTCGGCCGCGCCGCGTCCGCGTTCCGCCGGCCGTGGGTCCCCGGGCGCGAGGGGAGGGGACAAGAGAAAGAGGAGGGCCGGGCCGCCGAGGGGAGGAGGCGGTGCGTGCCTCGCCTGCCAAAGGGAGCTCTGTTCCTCTGCGTGAGAGCCCGGGCGCCCCGCGCGTGGCCACCGCGCTCCGTCCGAGCCACCGCCGGAGAGCGCGGGCAGCGGGGGCTCCGCGGGTGGCGGCGCAGCCCGGCCTTCGCGAGACCCTCCGCCTCCGGCCGGACGCCGCTCTCCGCCCCGGGGTGGCCGCGGCTGCGAGGGACAGCGGCGAGGAGGAAGGACGCGCTGGGCGCCGTGGATGTTCCGCCCGCGGAAGACAGCAAGTTGAGCGCGCGCCCCGGCCGCCGCCCGCCAGCCGGGTGAGTGAGTAGAGCGCTGGCTGCCCGGCGCCGCGGACTCCGCTCTCTCCCCGCGCCTCCCCGGCCCCCCGCCGCCGGAGTCGGGCTGCTCCCGGCTCCGCACTTCCTGAGCCCCGCGGCGCGGTCGCCTCTCCCGGCCGCCGCGTCCGCTGTCGGCAACTGCCTCCGGGGGGTGCTGCCTGCCCGTGCTTTCCCCTCCCTGAGCGCGGGCCGGCCGGAAAATGCCCCTCTCCCCCCTCGGGGCTCCGGGAGCACAGGGTGTCGTCCGGGGTGGGGCCATTGCGAGGGGCCCACTGTGGGCTTGCCCGCCCCTCGGAGCGCCAAACCCTGCCTGCAGATGAGGGCCTTACAACCCCCAGACGGCCCCCCGCAACCTCCCCCAGCCTCATGGCCCAGGCAGACCAAGTTCAGCGGCTAACGCTGACGCTGACTGCAGTTGACATGATTTAAAAAAAAAAAAAAAAAAAGTAGTTGAAGCTCCCCCGCAGTGACACACTGGGCTGGAACTGGGGCGGCGGGTGGAGAGGAAACGGTAGGGGTGAGGGCTGGGTACGGGGGAGGCGAGGGAAAGGGAATTTGCTGTGGACACTGAAAAACTGGAGTTATAGGTTCTGGGAATGGAACCGTGGGGTGCATGGGCTGCTTCTGTATTCCTTTCTGTATGGAAAGTGTGGGAAATGGTTCAAGAACTCCTTTTGAGAGGAAGGGAGGGCTGGAAGTCAAGGCGCATTGAACTCTTTGAATGACTGGGGTTCCATGTGGAGTACTAGAAAGTGCGGATTACTTTTCAGATTAGACACTGACAATCGTTCCGCGGGAGAGAGAGCCCTACCAATCTTTATTGGAACCCATGAATCAGAAGGAAGCCCTACACAGGCTTTCTTTCATTTCCACTAGGAGAAAGGGAATTAAGACTGAAGGAATTCACAAATACTACTGAAGGAGTACAGGGAGTGCCTAATAGTTCCATCTATTCTATGTGCCTAGACAGTCTATAGTACTTGTTGAATTTATGGTGCTCTGCCGCTGTGAAAATTATCCTAATTATTTTGTTTGGGCTCATGCAGAGTTAATGCACCTAAAGGGACATGGAAAAGTTGCAACAAATTATCAGCATGAACTTGCAAGTCAAATAAACAAACCATGGTATGATTCACTTTATTTTAATATTTGGAATCATGTTTACTGCCAGTAAAAATGCTACATTACTTTTCCTTGTGAGCATGTGAAATGAATTCACTGACTTGGCAAATAGAAGCCATGCATTTCTTTAAGTAAATAGCTGTCAGAGTTAATTTGGGAGCATTTACAGGAGATAAAGACATGAAAAAAATATGAGCTAGTTTGACAAAACTTGAATGGTAGAGAAGTTTCTAGAGAGAATGAGTTCTTCCCACTTTTGAAGCGTTGGGGCAAGTTTGAATGTTTATTCATTAAGAGTTGCAGCCCAACTATACCGGTGTTATCGCTGCTCTAAAAACATTTCACTTTTAACATTTATTATTGTTTTGCCAGGGACCATCGTCCTTACTACAGAGAATGGGAAGTTGATGGTCAGGAAGATTGAAGATCCATTCTGTTGCTAGACACCCCCCATTACAGAAGTGTGGACTGCCCACCCTTGCCTGGTGGTTTCACGCCTTCCCTGGCTCCTGAAGTCCTAAACAGTTACTGTGTGTCCCCGTTGCCCTGTTGAAAGATGGCATCCAGCCTGACTTGTACTGGGGTGATCTGGGCTTTGCTCTCCTTTCTTTGTGCTGCCACCTCCTGTGTGGGGTTCTTCATGCCTTACTGGCTCTGGGGATCACAGCTGGGCAAGTCTGTGTCCTTCGGTACTTTCCGGAGGTGCTCCTATCCTGTCCATGATGAAAGCCGGCAGATGATGGTGATGGTGGAGGAGTGTGGGCGCTACGCCTCCTTCCAGGGTATCCCCAGTGCGGAATGGAGGATCTGTACCATTGTTACGGGCCTGGGCTGTGGCCTCCTCCTCCTGGTGGCCCTCACCGCCCTCATGGGTTGCTGTGTGTCGGAGCTCATCTCCAGGACAGTGGGAAGAGTGGCTGGAGGAATTCAGTTTCTGGGGGGTAAGTGACTTGTTCAGTTTGACTTGTTTACTGGAATCCCAAAGCAGTATTGAAAATTATGTTCCTTTTGTCTGCTGAAATCCTTGTAACTGGCACTTGGAATGCTCTGGAGAAATAGACATGGGGTGGCTTTAGTGATAGACTGCCAAAGTCAAAGTTTGTTTGTTTGTTTGTTTGAAATCGGAATTGCTTTATAACTTGAAGAGATCTTAATTTCTGTACATCTTTAGGCGTATATATATCATTGGCCTGCCAAGTACAACCCGAATGAGGTGGCAACCTGGAGATTGTTTATAATGTAGTAGGGGAGATAGTTTAGATTTTATAACTTCCTGCTCTCCTTGTTCGACAGTAAGCAATTAGATTATCTGTGTCTTACTGGCATCTTTAAGTCTTTAGAGATGAAAAGCTGAAAAGCTTTTTGAATCAACATTGCTGTCATAAGCCTTTAATACTCTTTGGCAGGCATAAAATTGACCCTTGACGAATCTTAAACTATATTTCTAAATAAATGATTATGGTTTTAAATGAGAGATCAGTTTTACATGAACAACTATGGATTACATTCCGTTGCAAATACAGTCATAGGCTTAATTATCTTGTTAGGATTTAACTTCCCTGGATGCTCTTACTGTGAAGAAAAAAAAAAAAAAAAAAAAAGCAAATAACTGAGTGCTTGTCCCAAATGGACTGGAGAGTCTCACTAACACTAGAAAAGGTTTGATTTTTACTTGGGTTTCCTCCAACAAGTATTACTTCAGTATATCTGGTCGTATGGTTTTAATTATACTTTATATATTTTCCACTGTGCTTTTCACCTCCGTTCTTCAAACTGACAGGCTGAACTTGCCTGATTTATAGTCCATCCTGGTAAAATATGACAACCTGTAGATAGCACAGAATGAAGGGAAATAGGAAGCCAGGAAAAGGTATAAAATGTATTTGTAACTTCATTACAAAGTAAAAGTTTATTCTTTTCCCATGTGGGGTTTTCTTACAGTCTTTTGTGAAGAATTCAGAAGAATCCAGAAGAAGAAAAAAAAATTAAAATGGATAGTTCTCAGATAGACCCTTTTGGAGAAACCCCAACAGATGACTGCGGGTTATTTAATAGAACACTTTCAAGTAACATTTTGGATAAGAAAATCCTTGCGCTAAAAAGACAAGGGGCAAAAAAGATTTGTGTTTTAAAACAAATAACAATGTTGCTTGCAGGTCTTTATTCCTCTACTGGATTAATATTGTTCTCATCTGTGTTTTTCCCTGAACGTTTGCATCGCGCTCTGCCCTGGGAGGCGGTTTGGGGGACTTAGCTGTCCTTTCTTTGGTGTTTCAGTATTCAACATTGAGCTGAAGTCATGTGTATGAGATACATACATATATGTGTGTTTGTGTATATGTGAAAAAAATATATATACATATATATTTATATTCATATAGAAATGTAGTGAAACGATTAGAGAACACAAGGAGGTTGTTGAAAGCCAAGATATAAATCCAGAACTTGAAAACTTTTTGCTACCACAGATTTCAGAAATAGAATTAGTGCTGGGAGTATTTAAAATTTGTTTTTCTTTAAGAGTAAACTTGATTTGCTGTTTGTGTTTCACTTAGCTCAGGAAAAATGCTTAGGCAGTTTCTTCTTCTCCTCTTATGATAAATATTACTTTCCATTTTTCCTTCGTTTTAGGGTGGGGACTGCCATTATTTCTGGCAGAACAGAAAAATGCTTACAAAGAGAAATCAGTTTTTATTGATTATCTTTAAATGTATCATGAAGGAAGGCAACAGGAAGTGAATCTGAGACCCATGAGATTTATGCTCCCCTCCCTAAGATACGTATAGATTTTTTGGAATGATACAGAGCTAAATGTTCTATTTTGCAGAAAACTCAAGGGGAAAGATCACTGGGGAAGTTGGGTGTGTTTTTAAAAGGACCTTTTCCCCCGTTTGTACATGCTTTTCATGAACTCTGCTTGGCGAGAGTCACTGACCTTAAGCTAAGGATACAGTTTATTATCAGCAGTTGATATCCTTTCCTTTCTCATATGTATTTCTCCTACCTGGAAAAAAAATAATGATGAACGTAAAACCTAAAATAGTTTTTTTCTGAATCAGACCTCTTGAGGGCACAAGTAAGTAAATACATCCTGTTAATCAAGACTTAGAGTAAATTTAGAATGAAAAAACGACCTGAGTTCTGGAAAAGGTTTTGAAATAATCTGTCTCCCGTCACTATTGCATAATGGTAGACAAGTTGGGGGAAGGGGAAACTTCAAAAAGAATTCTTCCTGTTATTCATTCCATAGTTATTTGGGGTCTTATGCATAAAAACTTCAATGGTTAGTAACTTTTTTCTATGAAATTTTTCATAAAATGGGCGGGTTTCATAAAGACTGCAAAATATCAAACCAGTGAGTTCTTAAGCCTTCTGTTGATGGTCCTGCTTCTGAAATACAGACTGCATACAGCGAGCTCTCCTATAAGGCGGATTCTCTTACTAAAAATGATTCACCCAGAAGGGTTATGTTTAGCTAAAGTTAGGGCTGCTCCAAAAACAACAGGAAGCAGGAGAATGGCAGAGTACAGAGGCGTCCTGCTTACCCCTGCCTGCTGTGTCTAGAGTTTGCACATATGGTGTAACATCAGGCAGTAAAGCCCCTGCAGTACTTTGGAACTAGTTAAAGGACAAAGTGTCAACCTTAATTTTGAATTGTCTTACTGTGGTTGGTTAGAGGTTAAAATGTCACCTGTCAGCTGGCAGAGCGAGGCAAGACAGGACGGTCGCATATGACATTTTCACCCCGTAGAGGAGTACTTTAAGGAATCGGTGACTCGTGCTCTTCTTGGGGCAACTTGTACAGAAACTTTAATTGCCACTTCTCCATCTTATGTTGGAAGTCATGTTTCTGTCAGAATTTTTACAGACTGGCCTTGGTTGAGTATTTCCCCTCAGTTGAGTTTTTCAAACACCCTTGGAGAAACAGAGTGTATGATAAAAGCAGGTTTATGTGTATCTAATAGTAATGGCACTAGGAGAAAGCAGGTTTTCATGTTGGGTGTGTTTGCTAAGTATACAATTACGTGCTTTCAGGTACTGCTTGTTGTCATGAAGTCCTTCCACAAAATTTTTAAGTGTCAGTATCACACTTCTAATGCATGTGTTAGGAAATGCCTTATTTGTGTGCTTTGTAAATATAACATGGGGCAACATGGTGAAGACAGAATAGGTCTGTCTCTGTTCTCTGGCCGGTGCTTGTGAATGTCAGGGTCTGTGTGTCTCTCGTCCTAAGAAGCCACTGCTGCTGCTGGGCTAAAGGGGGCATGGAAGGGAGTCCCAAATTTCTACTGTTCCAAATTAGCTTGAACTTGCATCACGTATACGTATACAATAGGTAGAGAGTGCTAATTAGTAGCCAACAGCGACCTTTGCAGTTTGGAAGGTGTTCTGTTGAGGAAGCCAGGGGAGACCATGTTCTCAACTAATTGATTGTTAGTTATGTGCTCCAGAAGACAGTAATGATGACGGAGCGTTGCTTTGAGCATCCCTTGCTCTGTGTGTGGAAAGCCTTTCCAGATCCCTTCACGGTAGGGTCCCGCGTGGACCTGTCTGTCATCCCTCTAGGATGAGGGCTCGCAACTCTCCTTCCCTCGCTCCCCTTTAAACCTGACTTGTCATGTGATATGCCACTGTGTGCTTCCCCTCCTTTCTGGCTATCTGTCAAGTGACAGCTAAGGAGTAAGATAAAGGAGGAGTGCTGGCATATTCATGGGTCTAGCGGCTTTTTAGTGACTGTGATGAATGGAAAGAAGCTGCTCTGATTTTTAAGAAATCCAGAGACTTCTGAGGCCAGCTGGGAGAGCAGGCAGGGGTCTTTTTGCTCCTCTTTAAGCTACACCTTGTGCATTGCTTCCTACTGTACTCCTGCTCCGTTTAGCTACCCTCCAACAAAGAAGGTAAAGACCAGGGAAGTATCTTGAGTTCTGAGCCTATGGTTCCCAAACTTGACCCTGCATCAGGACCACCCAGGGCTTTTAAGACACAGACTCCTGGGGCCCACCCAGGGACTCTAATTCCATTGACGTGGGGAGGGGCCTGATACTTTGCATTTCTAACTAGTTTCCAGATGATGCTGGTTCTGAGCCCCCAGCTCGAGAACCCTGTTCTAAGTTAACCATTTCGTGTTTTAGAAACATATGACTTCTTGGAGATTGTTTACTCTCAGAAGTTAGTTAATGTTTTTTTAGTTGTGTTATAATCCAATATAAAGTTCTGTAATTGGGCTGTGGAAAGATACGTAGTGTCATGTTGGCTAAGGACATCCTTGTTCTATCTCTCCCTGTTTTTGTCACAGGAAATCATTTTCCTCAAGTTCTCTATCTTAGACATACTACATGCAGAATTGTATTATGTAAATTTTATATATATTTTAAAAATATATAATGTGTATATATATTTTATATATACATATATATGTAATGTATACATATATTTATATGTGTGTGTGTGTCTACATATTTTCTTTTATTTGCCATTGCCCTATGACCAAAACAAGATTTTATAGAAGTGGAACTCAAAATAAGACCTTCATATACCCTCTGGATTTTCAGTCATGAATTGCTCACTGAAAGACATGAAAACCATACTGCAGACTGGAGAGATGGGCGAAGACAGCCCTTGACTGACTCCAGAAAGCCACGTGTGTCTTGTAAAAGTGAAATGACTAGGCCGGGAGGACACTCCGGAACCAGCTGGTCCTAGCTTCTGCTGGGAGGCGAGATGGCACTTCCGTGGGCTCTAAGGAAAGGGTCTCCTGATCTTAGACATCTCTAGGGGAAAAGATGATGCACTCTTGAAGAGTGGTGCTTTCTAGGGCCACAGACACTCCTTTCCACACAGTCACGTGTCCCACATACACTGCTCATCATGAGGAACGGGCTGGGGATGGAAGCTAGGCAGTGTGGCCGTGAGAGCCAGCCTTGGGCCGCCAGGGAAGGGCTAAAGGGAGCAGCAGTGGGGCCAACTGACAGCGAATGCCTCAGGTACAAGTCGCTTTGAGCGCTGGACTCCTTAAAGGCAGGGATGTCAGTGAATTAGCTGATCTTTCATAAAATCTAAATACCAAGTTTTATATTTGTATTTAATATGTTAAAATTATATTTTCAAACAGCCATGGTCACCCGTTTTCTTCTCCTTCTCCCCCTCCCCCTCCTCCTCCTCTTCCTCTTGCTGCTGCTTCTTCTTCTTCAAGATTTTACTTATTTATTTGAGAGAGTGAGAGTGAGAACACAAGAAGGGGAGTGGCAGAGGGAGAGGGAGGCAGGGATCCTGATACAGGACTCCATCCCAGAACCCTGGGATCGCATCCTGAGCTGAAGGCAGACGCTTCGCTGACTGAGCCACCCAGGGGTCCTACCAGTTTTCTTCTACCTACTTTTTTTTTTTTTTTCTTTTTGCCCAGAAATACTTGTACTTCTAAGGCTTCCTTTGGAAAGTTTTTGATGGTTTTCAAACTTTGGTAGAAAGCTTTCAAGTTCTCCATATCAATCACTGACATCAAAATTCAGTGCCATATTCTTTTAATTCTCTAGTAGACCTAAAAGTGCCCTAGGAGTTCATTTCTCAGGGAGACTCCTGCTCTGTCCCAGAGAGTGATTCGTAGGCAGGTCTGGGTGGGGCCCAGGTGAAGCTGTTCCAACAGCTTCCCCTAGAGGTTGTAGAACACAGATGGCCCCCAGGCTGCATTTTGGGAAATAGGAAAGAATTTTGTTCACTTCAAATCTCATGTTATCCCGGTATTGGGGACCTAGGCTTATGTCTACTGATAACCTAAGTATGACTATCAATCTCTTTCTATCCGTAGTTATTTTGGGGATCATATGATAGAAGCAGCAAGATATCACCACCATTGTCTGAGCAGACCAGTTTCTAGCTGTGTTCTCTCTGATCTTAGAGATTTGGGGCATTCCTGATGGACAGTCAGCTCTGTGTATACACTCAGAAAGCAGAAGGACCAAATCTTTTCCACACTGTGCTTAGATAAAGACTATTTTGATTTGTGACTCCACCTGCAGATTACACACCTGCTGTCATTTTCTGTGCCCTGTTTTCCTCCTTCAGCCCGAGAGTGCATTGTTGCTGGTTTATGTTCTCTGCCAGTGGGCTGGGGTGTACTCCGTTTTTACCTATTTCGGATGATTGGTTTTTTACGTCCCAAGTTTGTATTTGTGAAAAAAAAATGCTAATGATAATAATTGGTTAAAATGGTGGAGGAAATAGTCATCCGCCACACATGGGCCTATCGTGTCTGCGAGACAAGACTTTTAACCTAGAATTATTTAGATTGATGGTTTTGACAGGGTCTAAATCTTCATTTACTTTATGCAGAGTAAAGTCTTCCCAAGAGAGTCACTTGAGTTTAAGTCTATTTCCCTTTGTCACCGCCAGCTAGCATAGCGTTACGGGGATACCGCTGAGGCCAGGGTTAGTTAGCATGGGTTAGTTAGCCTCCCTAATGCAGAGATTGCCCACTGGTTCACTGTCAGGTGAAAATGTGTGTCATTCTCAAAGAAAGCAAACTGATGAATGCGATTCATAACCATTCCTATTTAAAAAAAAAAAACAACAACCTCAAAACACGCACTCTGGAGAGCTTTGCATCTTCCTCTCTGATATCAGGAGATGATGAAATTTGCCCTTGGGACACAGTCATCATTGGTGCCTGTGAGTACTTGACCTCTCCAGCTACCTCCCGCTTGGCAAGACTGTCTTATGGTGTGTGCTGGTTGTAGTCAGAAAGAATACCAGCATCAGGTTCAAAACTTGTTCGTGGATGTTTATCTTTTCTTCTGAAGATATCACCCTCCGTGCATTCTGAGGGACACGGATTGCTGGGTGTACCAATAGATGTTAACAGGAAAGATCAAGCAGGAATAAATTGATTTGAGAAACATTGGGTTATGGAAAGTTAATCCATTTCATGACAGCAAATCTCACAGAGCATTCAGTACGTTGTCTATGACCAGTCTCCTGGGATGAATGGGGAGGGTATAGTATTAAGTGTTTAATTTATTTGGGCTCAGCACCCCGAAGGGACCAGTCATCTGCTGAACTGATTCCGTTCTCATTTTAGTCCATTGAGGCAGGCAATTTATTCTTTTCCACAGCTGAGAGCACTGAAATTTTAGAGAGTGATGCCCAAAGTTATCCCATTAGTTACTGTTGGTGCTGTGAATGCTGTTAACCCACAGTAAAGTGTGAACTGAAGTTCCACCTTGTAGCATATGGAGAATTCAGAGTATCTTGCCATTGTGGATAATATGTCTCTTAACATAGGTAATTATTTTTTATTGTTCCTTGGTCCTCTGTTTATACTTGTATTGTACAACGATAAAATCACTGGTAGGAAAGTGATCTAGCAACTTTTGCCAAATCTCAAAAAAGGCATTATAGGGGTGCCTGGGTGGCTCAGTTGGTGAACTGTCTGCTTTGGCTCAGGTCATGATCCCAGGATCCTGGAGTGCAGCCCCATGGTGGGGTCCCTGCTCTGCCCAGTGGGGAGTCTGCTTCTCCCTCTGCCTCTGCACCTTCCCCCTCCGGCTTGCACACACTCTCTCACTTTCATAAATAAATAAATAAAATCTTTAAAAAAATTCATTGCAGGTTAATGTTAATAATGTAATATGCATATAGAGCCTTTAGGGGAGAATGCCAAAACATCTGACCACAGTCTTTTAACAATTATTTAAGAGAAGAATGTTATCTTTCATTATTACCTACTGGCAAAGTTTTCTAGTGTAAGTGCCCTATTGTTAAGAGTAAAGATAATGTTAATTCCAGAGGACATACTTCTTAGATAACGAAACCAAGGACCTTGTATCTTTTATAGAAAAGAAGGACAATGTTTGACCTTGTCAATCTTCATCATTAAAATGTTTGTGATGGAAACAAATAGAGTTCACTGGGGAGGGGGTCTAGGGATGTCCCAGGGACTTCTAAATGGTTATGTTGAGAAGATCATGAGGTTAGATTCAACATTGGTCTGGTTCTGGTGCATTGATATTGCTGTCTAATTATTCGAGGATCTAGTTATCTTCTTTTTAGATGGTAGATGTCATACCAGCTGGTGTTTTGGTTTTACACTCATAAAGCTCAAAAGTAATGTAAACTCCAGAACCAACCTGCTTATAACTCTAGTAAATAACTTCCCTTTCGTGTGTCTCATATTTTCAATAATCAGGCAATATCAGCTACTTAGATGTATTGGAACATGTTTAAAAATATTGTTGGATAAAAAGAAAGTTCCATGTTATAGTTCTCTGTTTTTCTTGTATGTCTTGTGTCTTCAAATAGAGCAGGAACTAAGACATAATTTTCTTTTCGTCCCACAGTGACCAGAAGAGCAAATGCCATCTCATATGTTCAGTTAATACTTGATGATGTATTATTTCATTTTCATTATTTATTAGCAACATTTTTATCTATAAGGGGTGACCTTGTTCTTTCCTACCTCACAGAACTATTTCAGAGGTGAAATAAAGTAATGCTGCGAATCTGAGGACATTTAAAGCAGTGTCTCCTTATGGTGGCCCTGTGTGACGTTAGTCCTTTGAGAAAAAAGTGTTCTGTGGTCATCTGTGTGGAAATCATGCTGCATAGTACAAGCCTTTCCTCAAGCACACTTTAAAAGCTCTGAGTGAGCTTTGTTGATTTTCTGCAATAAAGAAACCAGTTGCTATGGTCTGAAAAACATTGTCCCCCCCCTTAACCCCAATTCATTTGTTGAGGTCCTGATTGCCATTTTGCTGGTAGTAAGAGGTGGGGCTTTGGGGACAGTGATGAGGTCATGAGGGTGGAGCCCTCATGAAGGAGATTACTGCCCCCTTAACGGAAGACAGGCAGCTTCCTTGTTCCTTCTCCCTCTCAGAAGAGGGCCCCCACCCAGCCACACTGGCGCTCTCATCTTGGACTTCCAGCCGCACGACTGTGGGAAATAAATTTCTGGGGTTTATAAGCCATTCAGCCTGTGATATTCTGTTATTGCAGCCCCAGTGGACTAAGATACTATCTGCTTAACACTGTGATTCACGAAGTTATTTGGGAATGGCAGAGTTCTACATACCTGTCATAGGCAATAAGATCTCTTGAGTTAATGGTTAACAGAATAAGCTTTGGGAAATGCTGAGTTAAAATACATTGTAAATCAAGGGGATTAGTGTTTATGGACATTTAACAGTGCTAGCTGTTGGGATACAAATGGAGATAAGGAACTGCTATTAAGGAACCCACAGTCTTTTTTTAATAGTTTTTTTTTTTATTGAAGAATAATTAACATACAGAGTTATATTAATTTTGAATGTACCACATAGTGATTTGTCAATTCTGTATATTAACTGGGGCTCACCATAAGTGTAGTTATCTGTCACCAAACAACGTTACTATAATATTATTGATTGTATTCTCTGTGCCGTACTTTTCTTCCTCTTAACTTACTATTTTATAACGGAAGTTTGTATTTCTTAACCTTTTTTATCTGTTGCACCTATTCCCACCCATCCATCTCCCCTCTGGCAACCCTCTGGTTGTCCTCTGGCAACCACCAGTTTGTTCTCTGTATTTATGAGTCTGATTTTTTTGGTTTTTATTTGTTTTGTTTTGGCTTATTTATTTGGTTTTTCCTATTCCATATGTATATGAAATGTACTTAGCATAATGAGCCCTAGGTCTGTTCACATTGTCACACATGGCAAGATTTCATTCTTTTTTTATGGCTCAGTGATATTCCATTGTATATATTCACCACATCTTCTTTATTTGTTCATCTATCAGTGGACACTTGGGGCACTTCCATATGTTGGCTATTGTAAATGATGCTGCAGCAAACTTAGCAAACTTAGATCTTTTCAATTAGTGTTCTTGTTTTCTTTGGGTAAATACCCAAATTACTGGGTCGTGTGGTATTTCTAGTTGTAATTTTTTTAGGAACTGAGGAGCTCACAGTGTTATGGAGGAAACCAACAGGTAAGGTATAATTACCATCTAAAGGACTCGTGATACCTTCCCGTTCGGTTGAATATAGCAACTAGCTAGTGAGGTTCACTCAGCAGCCAAGAGAGGTTCTTGCCAGTTATTTCCCATCCTGCCCTTCTCCTGCTTGGCTCTCTGTTTCAGGAGTCCACATTTCCCAGAAGCCTCAGCATCTGGCATCTGCACTGCTTCAGCCAATGGGAGGCCCTTAGGGAAGACCGGGAAGCATGGGTATTCCTTCCTCTCTAGCTCTTCCTTGGGCAGTATCTTTGGCAGCAGCTGTATCTTTTCCTGGAATGCCCTACCTTCTGTGGCCCCAGCTTCCGCCAGGAAGCCACTGTGATGATCCTGTCCCAGCACAGTTCTTCCGGTCCTTGGTCATGCCATCACTCCAGTCAAATGGATGGCAGCAGTGTACTCCTCTCACCAGTTTCTGGGTCACCTCTTTATCTCCTGTTTGGCTTTTTAGCTCCTCTGTCCCCTGCTTGACCAATTTCCTGTGCTATATTAAATTGTCTGTGTTTGAAATACCTGAGGATAGTTTTTCCTCCTTAGTTTGACCCTTGCTAAAATACAATACATAATTCAAATTCCTACCTCCGGCAAGTGGACGATCATGTCATACTGTGAACTTTTGGGATTTGTGGTGAATAGACAAAAATCACACATGTTTAGTCAAGAATTGCCATGGTCCATTGACTTGTGAGCAAAATGCTGGGAGGGTAATGCTGAGGGAATGACCTTCTGTCGGGAGGGATCTGCAAAGGCTTCACAGCAGAAGTGCTAGTTGAGTTGGGTCTAGAGGGGGAGCAGAAGACTCCCTGGGCCTTCAGTCAGGGGAAGCACCAAGTTCTCAAAGCCAAGGAGTTGTGACAAAAATCTGATGTGAGTTGAGGGAATGGCACTGTACTATAAGGAGTGGGGCAGGTATGATGTGACAGAGAATAGAAGAGGAGGGGACAGAGTGAGGTTGTGGAAGTCCTTGTTTCTCTTCCATGGTGAGGATTCCATACTTAACCAAACTGAAGCTTTTGAGTGGTTATGGGTAGGATTGACTTAGGAACTCTATCATCTGTAATCTGTAGCCATGAGGAGTAACATTGATTTGGGGAATAACCAAAACCAAGGAAGGGGAGTCAGAAGCCTGTAAGCAGTCTTAGCCAGAGGTGGTGAGAGCCTCACTGAATACAGAGAACAAGAATTTGAAGACGTTTCTGAGATAGAGGTAAACAGGTTTTGCTGCTCCCATTTTTAGAAGAATAGATGAGTTGACTGAATGGATGTCTCAGTAATTTATAATTTCTATAATGTAAGAAACCAGGCATTTTCAAAACATTTTAAAAAGTAATAAATATTGTGGTTGCCATCAAAGGTAGATATAATTTACTATGTAACCACGCAATGTGTATATTTCTGCTTTGGGGTGGTTTGCACGTTCATCTGTGTGTAAATGAAGGTTGCTGACCCTGCTCGGCACATTTGGGGGTTTCAAAGAGAGCATTTTGATGACAGCTAAAGTAACTGTCAGCATCATGAACTTTGCTAGCTTCTCACAAGCAGACATTTTCTTTTTCTGTCCATAAAAGTGCAGGAAATAACAAATGGGTAAATACATGAACAGTAAGTAGGTGTCAAATTGAACTTATACATCTTATTTTCATAAAAGTTACTGACATTTTCAATTATACTTCTATTTTACTTACAAAGAAATAAATGAGTGTTACTGTCACCTGGCTTAGCTAGTCATGTCACAGCTGCATATTAAGGCAGAGCAGGAAGGGAAACTAGGCATCCCTTGGTTTTACCTATAAGTTAGTATTATCTGCGATTATTGTCCACATTCCTTGAGTCAACTGCATTGAAGGCCATGAAACACGAAATGTAGTTTTGTTATTCCAGTGTAATTAATAATTCCCACATAATTAGAATGTGTAATTCAAAGAAATAGCCCTTACGCTTCAAAATAGTCTAATTCTGTGATTAAATCTAATCCTCATCTGTAGAATGCTTCTTGGTGTGAGTCACTGTGTAAGACAGATCTCTACCTCTCTGCTCTAGAGTTTCACTAAAACACATGCCCCTTACGTTATCTTATGATGACATCACACAGATCATCCGCACAGCCATCCTCAAATGTGCCTTCTGCATGGGCAGCAGATAGCAGTCAATGATGGGACGGGGCATACACAGTAAACACAGATTCCTTTTGGGACCATGGCTTTCCAGCGTACGTGTGACTGGAAAGGGCAAGTGTTCCTGGTCAGACTTCGTATAGCTTATCCTCATACCTGGTTACCATTGGCTCCCCATAACAATCCAAGCTCCCCATATTATTTCTCCTTCCCTATTGTGTGAGCACAGTTGTCGTGGATAAGGACGCAAGATTTTCCATGTTCTCTTCATGTCCAGAAGGGACCTACCATGGGGTCATTATTTTCTGCGATGTGATGTCTGGATTGCATGTCATTTTTGCTGCTGTTTGTTTTGTGTTGTTTTTCCCATTTGATATTACATAACCTAATTTAAATGGAAGATTATAATACTTAGGTAAAGCCAATTCCTTTCTAGTCTCTATAGTCACTTCTATGTAAGAATTAATTCTCCTAAAAGTATTTGGAGGAAGAATACCAATTTTAGCCTCAAGGGAAGTTACCCTGGTATTTTTTTTTTTTAAGATTTTAAATATCAATTTATTTGACACAGGAAGAGAGAGCGTGCACAAGCACAAAGTAGGGGGACTGGCAGGCAGGGGAGGAAGCATGCTCCCAGCTGAACAGGGAGCCTGATGCAGGACTTGATCCCAGGACCCTGGGATCATGACTTGAGTTGAAGGCAGATGCTTAACCAACTGAGCCACCCAGGTGTCCCAAAAGGTTGCTCTTTATTTATTTTTTTTTTGTAATTTTATTTATTTATTTTTTCAGTGTTGCAAGAATCATTTTTTATGCACCACACCCAGTGCTCCATGCAATATGTGCCCTCCTTAATACCCACCACCAGGCTCACCCTCCCCCAACCCCCTTACCCTGGTATTGACAAAGCTTTAACGTGTAGACATACTGAATATGACAACATGAAGATATATAGTGGTGCTTTTCTCATTTATTCAGTAAATGATTTCTAACTGCTTACTGTGTGTCAGGCTCTGTTCTAGCTGGAGATAGAATGCAAATATGGTAACGTACGGTTCTTGTCTACTTAGAATTTTAGTAAGAGAGCTGAAGATCCATCAAATACTTCCTCAAATGACTGTAAAGCTACAAACTTGATAAACGTTAGGAGGAAAAGGTATATCATAGACAATCACTATTGGTATGAGGTGCCCAGGAAGGCTTTCTGAAGGAGAGCAGATTTGAGTTGAGACTTGAAACACAGAATTGGAGGAGGGGAAAGCATGCCTGTGAGGGGACCGCAGGGACGAAGGCCACCAAGTGAGCCTGCAAGTTGCCACAAGGGAAGGTGGGAAGATGAGCCTGGAAAGGAAGGGGCTGGAAGGATTCTTTGTGCTAAGGATCCAGTACTCAAGACACTCCTGAAATCAGAAACCAATGAAGAGGTAAGATGTTTGTGCACGGAGATGCTGTTTATCCCTGTACTTGTTTCTATGAGAACTTTGTTCATTTAAGACAAGTTACTGGAGACTTGAGTTGAGAGGTAGCTGGTTCGAAAGCTCCTGGATTCTTTCCACTCACACCCATCCTTTTGACGTAGAAGTTATCATTAGTGCATTTTGAAGAAAGAAAAAGTCATTGTGGAATTTCTCTGTGTATTGTTTGAATATTTAAGTGCAACCAATGTCTAGGTATTTGCTTAAGGGACACAACTATTAAAATTGTGCACCCTTTAAAGGAATAGAATGGAAAGAAAAATGAGTGGGAAAAGGTACCAATATGCAATCATTATTTTTTTTTTCATGTTGCTGTATCTATTATGTTTATACTTTTCCTTCATGGCATTTCTTACACTTGTGGTTCCTTAATCTTTATGATTATGTGTATAATGTCTTTTCTAATAGGTTGTCATACCCCAAGGGCAGGGGCCTCCTCTGTTTTATTTACCACACTATCCCTAGAGCCTAGCAAAGTGCCTGAGAGAAAATAGGCAATGAGAATTTCCTGCCTGCCTGATGCTTAATATAATATGATCTGTTTGGAAAACTACTGTATATGTATTTTTAATCCAGTTCAACTAGCAGCTAATGGTCAAGTTCTTACTTTGCAGAATGGCATAGGTGCTAGGCCTGGGCCGGGTACTGACTTGAATCTGACAGTCTCTAAAGTCAAGAGGCACAAGCTGTAACATGAGGAATTGCCCCAACACATGTGAAAAGGGTGCTAAGAGGATAGAGAGAGATGTTATATTCCGTTGATGTCCTTAGGATCTTGAAAGAAATACATGTGGGGCAGATGAGCTTCCGCGAGCCTTCGCTAACCTTGGCTACAGACCCTGAGCCTTCTCTCCTGCGTCTTCATCACTGCCTGTTGAAAACGTCGAAAAGGGCCAAGCAAGGGTGCAATGGGTACTCTGACATGTTTTGCTACTGACCCAGTTCCTCTGTAAAATGCTTTCCCATTTGTGGGGGGTCAGCCTAGGTGGCCGCGTGATCACTGAATTGCAGACTTCTCCTACCTTGCTTTAAGGATTGGCTCTGCCCTGATTTCTTGTTTCCCTGCGCTCCACATCCCTCAGGAAGATAAAGTCTCACCAGACTACACTTCATTTGAGTGGGCCTCAGGGATCTCCTCAGGGAGGCTCTGAACTCCAGGAAATATAAGATGTAAAAATAAGATGAAGTATCTTCAACATGATTTGGCAACTGACTGTTGTTGGTGAGAATGACCTTCCTTGGTGGCTCTCTCTGTGTTCATATCTTTGTGCGACTTGGAACCAGCCTGCCGTTACGAACAGTGGGATGTCCGTAGGAGGCATGTTTTGTGAGGCAAGGTGCTGAGTTTAGTTCTGGACAGATTGTGCTTCAGGTTCTGATGGGACTTCAAGGTGGAAGGTCAAGTGGGTGGCCAGAACGATCAGAGTTCAATGTATAGATTCATGAAAATATGTCTTTGAAAACCTTCGTATGAGAGAGTCCTACTTCATTTACTTTTCATAAGGCATGGCTTTAAATCCTGACACTCTCTTTTGCCCTGTGGCTGTTCTAGTTAGAAGGCAGGCTTCTAGCTACGTCCAACTTAGTCATCAATTCTAAACTACTGCTTGGACAGTGCCGGCTGCTTAACAGCTGCTCTGCTGGTGAGATGATAGAGAAGTGTGCCCTTGGTAAGACTAGATTTTATTTTTCTGGGAAAAAAAAATCACAAGAAAAACCAAGGTAAGAAGAAAAAAATTATTCTACATGATGCTCATTAACACAAAGGTGACTTGGGGGAAGGAAGAGTCTAGAAATGACCATGTGGTTTTAAAAAAAAAAAAAAAACAGAGATGCAAAGGGTGAATAGTTTAACTTTTTTTCTTTTTTTTTTTTTGGTCTCGTGCATAAAGATAGCATTCTATTTTGATTGCCTGGTGGAAGAAAGTCAGTTCGTTTATCTCATCCACCCACTGGTGGCTATCCTGATTATAGCCTCCTGGTAAGCACCATTTAAAATTCAATTTGGCTGCCTGTGCCCTTGGTGCTCAGTAGGTTTCATGAAATTACACAACAGCGAGGCTCTTCTTCCCTGTGTGGCCCCATTCTATGTACATTGGACTTCAGTGTAATTTCAAACAATTATGCTTTGTGTGGAGTGGTTTTTACCATAATCATCTTACCGTCCAGTTCGGGCCAATCTGGGACTCTGAATCTGATGAGATTTTAAGACGGTAGAAAATATTGGATGAGGGAAATGTTTTTATTTCTCCAGACTTTCTCTATTTAGCTTGTTAGGCTTGTAAATTGTGGCAGATTGTTTTTGTAGCATCACTTACAGCATAAGATTAGAATAACAACAGTTTTCCCCACATGGGATGCTTCAGAATTTTACATGCCATCAGATCCTGGAAACAACTGTGTCTGTGGGAAGGAAATGTTCGTACTTCTTTCTTGTATTAGCAAATCTTCAAGTGCGGCCTTCTGTTCGTGCGTTCACATTGCTCTCCGGCCATGTGTTGTGTGAAGACAGGATCTGTAAGGACAGGGTTGAATTCCACCACTCATGAGCTCTCAGCCCTGGTTCCTTCAGCTAAGGCTGGTAGGAACCTCAATGAGTGGACTTTGTGGAGTTTAAATATGCATAAGTTGCAGCGCTTGGGTGGCTCAGTGGGTTAAAGCCTCTGCCTGCGGCTCAGATTAGGATCCCAGGGTCTAGAATCAACTCTGCCCAGCAGGGAGCCTGCTTCCCCCTCTCTCTCTGCCTGCCTCTCTGCCTACTTGTGATCTCTGTCTGTCAAATAAATAAATAAAATCTTTAAAAAATATGCGTAAGTCATGTAATACCATGATATAGTAGATGCTCACTAACTGGGGACTATTACTCACAGCTCATTTGATTTAAAATTTCAGACTTTAACTTAAAAAGCTAATATGCTTCATTCATTGCACATATATTTATTGACTCCTGCTCTGTGCTAGGAAATCATCTAGCTATTGGGGATAAAGCAATGAGTAGAAACAGATTAAGAAAGAACTATAAAGTGAGAACATTGGTATACTTCCATCTACTTTTACTTGGCTGTTGCCCTCCTGCATTTCTCCAACCAAGTTTTGGACTAATAATCTTACCTACAGGTGACTTATTATTCAGGACCTTGTAAACAGATTTTGTAACTGGCTTTATTTGACAGGTCATTATGTGAAGTGAAATAGACATCTGTATAGGTATTTTCAACAACTGGACACATGGATTCCTTCCCTCCTTCCCTCCTTCCCTTCCTCCCTCCTCTCTCCTTCCCTTCCTCCTCTTTCCTTCCCAGTCTTCTTTCCTTCCTTCCTTCCTTCCTAAAGCATATGCCCCCATATTGTGGGTTTTCTCCATCACAGTGTTTTGTTGTTTTTTTTTTTTTATATCATCTATAGGTTCTGTGACGTTTCTTCCTTTAACCCTTTGTGTCTTCTCGGATACACCTCCGTGTATTTGTAGCCAGATTACGACTGTTTATATTTTTATCTCTTTGAGTAACCACCAAGACCAACTGAAAGCAAAATTAGTTCTTTAGAGCTCAACTAATGTCAGCTACTTTTAATATGGCATTTTGTAATATGAGACACTTTTGTGTGCATTTTTTCATTTAGTCTTAAAATTCTGCTGCAGCTTTGTTCTGGAAACTATGATCTCTCTTATGGGAAACAAAGGAATAAATATAATACAGGTCTGTGACCTCAAGGAGTTTATAAATTCATGGCTTTGGTCACTCGACTCTCCCTCAGAAAGATGTCATTGTTATTCTATCAACAGCAAGCTTCAGTACCGTGTTACATAGCTAGATCATTATTTTATCTTCACACAATGAGCCCTGCCACTGATATTTGCAGGTGTGTGTTGAAGTGATATTCTCTGAGATTAGAGCTCAATACAGGGGTTTTGGAGTTTGATCCTCAGGGGAATTGAATTGAGCAAACTAAAAAGAAAATATCTTTGATGATTATATATGATTCCTTAAAAACTACCAAGTATATTATAAGAGGAAGATGAAATGTATTTTGAAATTGAAGATAGAGATGGGGCCAAGAATATGGTGTAACACAGTAAATTATTTTGACATCAGAGGCTGAATCCTATAGAATGACAAGAAATGTTATTGTCTTGAATATACTATGAGAAAGTTAATGGCATATATGTAACTGAAATATACATATATATAACTGAAACATGCTCCCACCACAGTCATGATCTCTGTGTGATCACTTACAAAGTCATTTGTCATTAAATACCATTCTCATTCAGTGTCATGGTACACCATCACATTATTTCAAATGACTCAGAGGACCCATGCCAGTGATGAATGTCTGTCATTCTGGGCTCCCTTTCTGCACACCTGTCTGCCTTCTGTCCATCCTCACATGGCCTCCACAGCAGTCCTTTTGGCTGTGATCATGGGCCTTCATTCTCTAAATACCTCGGTTGCTCCTTCTAGGTTATGGACCTTCTACGGTGTGTTCTCAAGCTCTGTTTGTCATGTTACCACTCACTGACATCTTTCCTGTGTGTCCCACTTGGACCAAACTGGATTTTATTTTGTTTCCTGTGCACTTTCTAGATAATTCCACTTTTGTGCCTTTCCTATGCACTTTCTAGATAATTCTACTTTCATGCCTTTGCTGACATTGTTTCCTTCACCTTCTTCCCTCTTTTTCCCAGACCCAGAATCTCTCTGTCTTTCAAAGCCTAATTAGAATGTTGACTTCTTCATGCAGTCTTCTCTAGTTGTACAACTTGAAAGAATCCTGCCTTTCTTGAACTTCTTTGGAACTTACCTTTTTTTTCCGTCCTAGTGGAGGTTTGGGGGGAGCATTCTCTACCATGTATGATTACCAGCAAACCTCCCCACCCTGGCTTTTGTCTCTCAGCACACTCTGTACTTATCACCACTTTCAGATTCATTTGGTTGATGATTTGCTTAAAATCATTCTGGACAATTTTAAAACTAGGTATTCAATTTAGGATCAATGACATGTTTGACCTGTGTTCTCTATGTGGAACTGTTATGAATTACTCCCTTTCTTTTGGGTAGGTCACTTCTTGTGTCCCGTACTCTCACACCTCATTGCAAAAGACAGATGCTGTGGAGTTTTCTGTTTTGGATGCCAATAGCCCTATGTCGAAAATAAAGATCTGTTTAAATGTAAATCTTCCTGATTAGATTAATTTCAAAAGATGTTCTCACGTGAGAACGGGGTGGCTCAGTCTGTTAAGTGTCTGGTTATTGATCTCACCTCTGGCCTTGATCTCAGGGTGGTGAGTTCAAATCCTGCATAGAGTCTGTTAAAAAAAAAAAAAGATGATCTTGTTTTACCTGTTCCTGTTTTAGTTCGTTTCAAACCAGCAGACAGCACTAAAATAGCGAGCAATAGAAAATGTTACTGTGAGATAGTCCGCAGCCATCACTCCATGTTGACATGTTGATGTAAGCATTTTTGCCAGAGATCCTTAGTGGATTGCTTTTGTCCTGCCCTTCCATGATGACTGATTCAGCCATTTACTTTAGATAAAAACTAACTTGTTTGCTTTTCTCCTGAAAAGGAAAAAGAGAAACTGTCCGTGTTATGGGTTGGGACATGCTGCTAGTGTGTATTTTAAAGGTAGTGAGTATAGTACTAAGAAATCTTCTCTTTATTTCAGTCTCTGTTGATGAAGAGCATGTCTAATCTGGCAGGCTTCCAGGGCATTCTTTCTTCTGTGTTGGTGAACATTTGTATTTTAAAATAGCATCAAATGTAGCCGTCAGTATTGAGGTTTTTTTGAAGGAAACTCATAAGCCATTAATTATGTGGATAATGTGGTATTCATTGGGGCCGCTCTGCCAGAGAGTCTGTTAGGTGATCACGATATACCTAAAGGGACAGTAGCTCTTGGGGGGACGTGGGACTTGGCTCTTCAGAGACAAGAGAACACTTGAGTGTGTTTCTGCCCATTGAGATTCTTTCCTTGAACTTGTATCTGGAAGTACTTTGTGCTTGTTTCCGAAATGCCAACTTTTCGAATGTACAAAATGATTTCCTGTAAGTCTGAGCAACAGTTGGGCCTCCAGTGTTACCACGTTCTGCTCGGAGAGGCCACACTTCGTCATGCAGTGTGTAGCATGGAAGGGTGAAGGAGAAGGTGCTTCAGAAAACTAAAAGGAACAGCATAGTTGGGTATATTCCATTCAGCTTAGAACTAGATCCTCTTGAACTGCCATGCAGAATTTTTGTGCAAGTTTTAAATGTCAGTTTAGCATTTACATATTTTTTCCTATTAAAATGTTCTTCTTTTCCATTGTTCTGTTTTTTTCTTTTCCTGTTAACTCCATGGGGAGAATAACTGTCTTATTAGAGTTTCTCACATCTTTAGCACATAGTATGTCTCTCAACAAATAGCCACGGAGTGGATGAATTCTGTTCTGTTAGTAGGGAGGGAAGGACAACAGATTAATGGTGTTCACACCTCTCGCGCAGGGCTGGTGATGTAATTTGCAGGGTCCAGAGCAAAAGGAGAACACAGGGCCCCTTGTTCAGAAGTTATTAGGAATTTCAAGATGGCGGTAGCAGAGCACTGAGACCAGGTGTGGTCCCATGCAGTTCCACAGGCTGTACACCATGAAGCTGCCCCACTCTAATATAGAGAGGAGCCAGAGATTTGAAGTTCTGTATCTTGTTTTTGCTAATGAATTAAACATATTTTATCCTCTCATTTCTGGTTAATAGTATGAAAGCTTTGCTTCTTTGATTCCTAATGAAATAGGAAGAACAAGTGCTTAATACTAGGACCTGTCACAGCACAAATTTGAACTAATCCTTAATTTACCATCTTTGAAGTCAGCCCCTGCCACTGTTCTTAGCATAAAATTTAAAGCAACAAACTCCACCAACCTGAACAATCTGTTCTCATCCACGGCACTAGGATTTTACTGACTTCAAATGTGTTGCACCAGTAAATCATTCTGACCCAAATCTAGTCCGTATGAACTCTGATAAAATGATTATAAATTAGAACAGTGAAAAATGAGCTTATTTCCTCTGTAGCTTTGGAGACAGAGGGACAAGTTCAAAACGGGATTGCCAAAGAGTCACTCATCCCGCAAAGAGGTAAGGGAAACCTTTACATTTAAAAAAAATCCCCTGGGGTAGGTTTAGTTTACAAGCGAAATTGGATTGTAATAAAGCAGAGGAAGAGGGATCTCCTCCAAGCCTACTTGTATACTACGTAAACCTGAATGGAAAGTAAATGCTGGCCCTGGGCGGTCTCTGCAGATGGACAAGTAAATTGGTGACTTCTAATCTGACTTGTCAGCACAGATTATCCTTCAGCTGCTGAGAGCTCATCTCAAGATCAGGAGCTGCCTGTAGCCTGCACCAGGCTGTCCCATGGCTAGAGGTGAGCCACCAGGAGAAACTGTGTGCAGCCGGGCAGAGAGAGCCCGACCTGCAGAGGAAAGTGCACGCGCCCTCCAGAGTGGTCCCTCTCGTCCTCTGCACCTCCGGACTTGACCTTGTGGAAGGTCAAATTGCTACTAGTCCTTTAGTTGACTGCCTTTATGGCATGTCGCTTCTTACCAAAAAGATAAACCTTTGGGGCACCTGGGTGGCTCAGTGGGTGAAACATCCAGCTCTTGGCTTCTGCTCAGGTCGTCATCTCAGTGTCGTAGGATCAAGTGTCCCCCTCTCTACCCCCCACCGACCTGTGGGGCTCCGTGCACAGTGGGGAGTCTGCTTGTGATTCTCTCTCCTCCTTTGCTCCTTATGCTTGTCTGCTCTTTCCCTTTCTCTCTCTCAAAATAAATAAATAAGTGAATCTTAAAAAAAAAAAAAAAAGATAGCCTTTTTGGAAATAAAGTGAGGCTGAAAATAAATCTGGCCCCCTACGCTTCTTGATTTCTAGGTGTAGAGAATTAGTCGTGAAGGAGGAAGATGTGACCATAATGATATGTCATGAGTATCTGTGGATTTTCATTATACTAGTCTTTAATTTATATATTTGATGAAGTGCTAGTAGACTGGGAAAAATGTGTTTGAAAAATCACTACTTCACCGATAGTTGGAGTGTGAAATGCAGGCGAGGATACCAGCAGCTTCTGAAATGATTGTCCTGTGGGCATTAGCTGGATCACAGTCCGGGGTGTATTAACACATTATCTTTCTGCCTTCGCATCTATGCTGTGTGCTCTGCTACTTCCGGGAGAGCAAATAGAGCTCTGGCCTCCCGGCTATGTGATCATGATTGTATTTTCATTTGATGAAAGAGAGCAGGGAGAAGGGAATAGAGTAAAACTTGCTGGACCCACCTCCTTGCCTGAGAAAGGAAGGCACCATGTCGTGAGTCCTGTTTGTACCCCCCCCCCCGCGCCCCACTGCTCGTGAAGCAGTCTCAGTTACCAGCGACCTCAGCTGGCCATCATCCAACTAAATATTAATGCTAGTAACTTGCTCTGCAGTGGAGCTGGGAGGAAAAGATTTAAGCACAAAAACATAGATCTAAATAAAATGAAATATCTATTATGTACCCACTGTAGGCTGGACATTTTCATTTGTAATCTCTATCACATTTCTGTAAGCGGGGGTTGGCCCTGTGTTACAGATGGGAAAGCTGAGGTTTCGAGAAGTCAAGAACATGGAGCAAGTTAGTAGCCAACATGGAATTGAAATGCAAGTCGGGTGAGCCCCAAGCTGTTCCTCTCCTCTCCCCATTATAGCATTTCCTTCCCTTTCTGTGACACAGATGAATTGTGGTAAGACTGTTTCTGTTCTGTTCAGGGGACACCCGAACAGAGACACCTCAGGTTTCCCTGGGGTGATCAGAGAAGGTGCCATGGACCACCTGCAGGTTTGAATGAGGCCCGGAACCATCAATGACTTGAATAATTAGGAAAATGAGGAAAAACATTTCAAGCGTCTTATTTAATATTTTATATGTATTTCCTACCAAGTGTCAAAAAGATTAACTATTCGCCAACTCATAAATATTAATATTAGAAAGGATTTACTAGATTTAAAATTTTTACCAATATTTTCTTATGGGGCAAAGTAGACTAAAGGTATACTGTCCTTTAAAAATGTGTAGATTTATAAGTATTTTGTAAGAGGTTATGTAAACATAGACTTGAAAGTTTTGACCCTCAAGCCTGGAAATTTTCTGTTCATGATGCGGTTGCTTTTCCTTAGATGCAGATATTCCTTCTTAAAACGGTCTCCTTTGTATTTTATTAAGAACTCCTAAATGTTTCTTAGTCTTAAAGCAAACTATGTGTGAGTCGTTCTTTTTAAAAACACATCAATGGGACGCCTGGGTGGCGCAGTTGGTTCAACGACTGCCTCCGGCTCAGGGCGTGATCCTGGAGTCCCGGGATCGAGTCCCACATCAGGCTCCCAGCTCCATGGGGAGTCTGCTTCTCCCTCTGACCTTCTCCTCGCTCATGCTCTCTCTCACTGTCTCTCTCTCTCAAATAAATAAAATAAAATCTTAAAAAAAAAATAAAAACACATCAAAAAAAGATTTATTTTTATCTTTATCTTGAAGGCTAAGATCTCTGATATATATACTCATGTTTAAACTGTAAAAGAATCTATTCCGGGAAGTAACTTGTTTCACCTACTTTTTTTTTTTTTTGGCCCCCCCCCCAATAGATACAGGAGTAATAAGAAGAAATAATGAATCTTTGGTCTTCATTTTCTGCTATTTTGACAAGGAAAAATCTATCTATCCCAAATACTATTGCATTTAGGATTGTATAACACACATTTTTAGAAATCTCCAAAAACAAAAGATATGGCTTTGGTTAGATGAAAACAATCTGTGTAATACACTTAGTTTCAACCCTGGTTGTTTTTTCTTTTATGAGAGTGTAAGCTAGGAAATTTGCCATCGTCAGACTTTAGATCCTGTCCTTTCCCTTTAATCTCAGTGACATCATTCATTACTCTTCCTGTGGATCCTGATCCCCTGGCCCTAGTTTTATGACCCAGTGACTGAAAGAGCAGGTATACTTGGAGGAGTAGACACTAATGGTCACTAACTGACATCTTCCCCTAATCCTGTGATTTAGGAGAAAGATAGCTTTTTCCACCAATGTTTGATGGCTCAGGCACGAAAACTCAGAGGGTTAAGGTCTGGCAATTTGCACAGTAGCTGAAGCTTAGAGTGGAAGGTGACAGTCGCAGCCAAAAGAAAGTGGATGGGACAGGAAGACAGAAAGGTGGAGACACAAGAGAATCAATATACTCTCAAAATGAGCAGAAGGACGACAAATGACCCAGACCACCCTCTGTAGAAAATCAGACGGTGGTGTGTTGGCCTTTTCAAAAGCCATAAAATCTAGGTATAGAGCTTTTGCCTCTTAGAAAGAGGTTTTTGAATAACAGGTGATGCACATACTATATCATACTGTTTACTCAGCATTGGCCTGGCTCCTCTAAATTAGGGCTTCTTATTTCACACATTTATAGATTTTATGTCTGTGCCTTGCATATGTGCATGTGCATGTGTTGCTGGAAAGAGGTCTCAGATTTTCATTGGATTCCCAGCGGGGACTGGTACATACATACAAAGTTTTAAAAAAAAAAGCCCTGTGCTACAACTGTGAGCCTTAAGGGCGTAACTCTTTGCACTGCTGTGTGCCTCAAATGTTTTATTTTATGTTTGATTGTATACAACTTTCACTGACTTTCAAGTATTTCTCTGAGAGCATATTGTCTTGCTATCTGATTATGACTTATGTAGGACACAATACTACTCGACTCGGGAATTCTTTGTCCTGTGGTATAATATGATGTCTAGTTCCTTTTCCCCCCAATTTATTTTTTTATTTAATAATATATTATGTTTAAGCAACATATCTAAAATAGTATCATTCTACCATGTAATAAATATAAAAATTATTAAGGATATGCTTACATTCTTTACTTCATACTGAGTCTAGGCAATTCAGTGGTCATGAAAACTGCAAAATAACCCCTAAAAATGTGGGAGATACAATTTTAAGGAAAAAGCTAGACACAGATGTGAAGGTGGATTATGAACATCATCATGCCCTCCTGTCTATTCATCGGGTTAAGAACTAGAGTAGAAAATGGAAAAAGGAAACAGTGATTTCTTTTTTTTTTTAAAGATTTTATTTATTTATTTGAGAGGGAGAGACAGTGAGAGAGAGCACGAGCGAGGAGAAGGTCAGAGAGCGAAGCCGACTCCCCATGGAGCTGGGAGCCTGATGCGGGACTCGATCCCGGGACTCCAGGATCACGCCCTGAGCCGAAGGCAGTCGTCCAACCAACTGAGCCACCCAGGCGTCCCGAAACAGTGATTTCTTAGGGTGCTAGAATTGTGAGGAATTGCCACTCCCCATTTTAAAAAACACATAATGTAAAATTTAACATCTTCTTTTAAAGAAAGACTTATTTATTTATTTTAGAGGGAGAGAGCAGGGAAGGGGCAGAGGGAGAGGGAGAGGATCTCCAGCAGACTCCCTGCTGAGTGTGGAGCCCAGCATGGGGCTTGATCTCAAGACCCTGAGATCATGACCTGAGGTGAAATCAAGAGTCAGATGTTTAACTGACTGAGCCACCCATGCGCCGCATCAAATTTACCATCTTAACAGGTCAGCTGTATGAACTCTGTGCACCCTATTTTATAACTGATCTTCAGAACTTTTCTCATCTCACAAAACGAGGATTCCATACGCATTGAACAACAGTGTCCCTCTTCTCCTTCCCAGCCCCTACAACCACCGTTCTATTTTCTCTCTCCATGATTTCGATTACTCTAGATGCCTCCTATAAATAGAATCATGCAGTGTTTGTCTTTTGTTTTCACTTAGCCTGACATCCCCAAGTTTCATTCACATTGTAGCATTTGACAGGATTTCCTTCATTTTTAAGAATGAATATTATTCTGTTGTGTGTATATGCTGAATTTTCTTTGTTCAACTGTTGATGGGTATTTAGATTGATTCCTCCTCTTGGTTACTGTGAATAATGTGCACACGGATATATGCCTTTGAGATCCTTTATAATCCCTTTGGAGATGTACTCAGAAATGGGACTACTGGATCATGTGGTCATTCTGTTTGTAATATTTTAAGGAAACTCCATCCTGTTTTGCATAGCAGCTTCACTATGTTTCATTACCACCAGTACTGCACAAAGATTCCCATTTATCCACATTCTTGGCAATGCTTGTTCTGTTCTGTTTCCTGTTTATTTATTAGATTTATAAACTTCTATATATGTGTTGATTCTTCCACCTGATTTGTAGTGGGAGGCACCTCTTGAGAGTTGCTAAAAAGGATAAGCTTGGCTAAAATTTGGACTATCTGAAACAGTTTGTTGTTGTTCACATTTTCAATCAAAGGGTTATATGGTTGTCCTAATGGGAATTGAGGCTTCTTGTTTACTGAATTTGATTGGATGAGAAGATAAAGACTATAAACCACCAGTAAAAGAAATTATAGGGTTTCTCCCACCTTGAACATTCCCCTTCAAGAGATAGCCTTACTTATATTAGACTATGGTCTGAAACACTTACAAGGAACAACAAACACACACACACACAGTTGTTATGAGACTAATATTTGCTATGATTTAAAAATGAAGCCATCTTACATCTGCCATAGTCTGTTTAAACTGTGGTTATCGCAAACACTAATTGTGTGGATATTTTCCTGCTTAGCTCTTGGATTATCATTCTATTATATAAGGTTCCACCTCCTCTTTTCTTGACTTGGTTTTATGAATCTTGCTGAGTATTTCTTCTCAGGCATGAAATAAAATTTCAGTTCTTTAGATTTTGTGAATCTGTGGTTTGGAATGTAGAAGAAACCATTGTGGTAAGTATGAGTTTTCCTTGTTTCAAGTCCCCAGAGCCTTCCAAGAGCATAACTAAGGAATGGGAGATGTAAAACGAAGACTGGTTTGCTTGCATTTACTGCTGATAGGTCCTGGTACAACGTTGGGTCCCTGTGTTCTGTTCCTGAAGAAAAGTTGGCAAACACAGTCTAGCAGTGTGGAATTTTGGTTGAAGAGGGCTTTGGGTTCAAAGCGCTTTTAGGTTGTGGCTCTTAATCTTTACTATATAACCTGTGAGCTTTACTCTGCAGTTCAAGGTTCTCTGTAAGGCTGCTTTGAGGAACTTGATGGAGAAATATGGAAGGGTTTGAGAAGTGTAAAGTTATTGTTACGTGTGAGTTTTAAATAGACCACCTTCCGTAGAGTAGATTTACAAAGAGATATGATTCGGGGTAGAGGTTAATTAGGAAACTAATGGGAGAAAAGATGAAGGTCTGAATTAAAGCAGCACTACAAGTTGAGAAGGGGACTTGGATTTGAATCTGTTGAGGACATGAAATGATCAGGACCTAATACTGGGAATGAGTCTATGGTTATGTCACCAACTAGAATAAAGAGTTCAGGGGATAAAAGTGTACTGAGGGATATTGGTGATTTCAGTTTTGAACACTGTTGTGTTTGCAGTGGGGAGGTCTCTCAGGCAGTTGGACATGCGATGGTCATCTGCAAAGGAGACATTATGGCAAGACAAGAATTTTGTACTTGCTAATATCCAGTGATGTTAAAGCTTGCGAGAGTGAATGAGATCATTAAGAAAGCAGATAGAAGCCTATGGACCACTAAGCATAGTATATGCTAACTAAGATATGCCTTGTAAGACTTAAAAACATGACATTATAAGAGTCCAGTAAAGGTCAAAGTAAAAAAAAAATTTTTTTGGGTGGATGGGAAGAAGAAAAGTTTAAAAGATAGCTTGTGTGTGGGCCTTTGGCCATGCGGTGAATTTTAATAATGGAAGAGAACTAAAATATTAATATAACTAAT
Organism: Neogale vison; assembly: GCF_020171115.1. Lineage (NCBI taxonomy): Eukaryota > Metazoa > Chordata > Mammalia > Carnivora > Mustelidae > Neogale > Neogale vison. The sequence goes on along the minus strand of NC_058095.1, from coordinate 102,786,046 downwards.
AGAAAATATTAAAGATATCCTCCAGGAAAAAAGAGAAGACTCAGTGAAGGTGGGAAATTGTAGAATGTGTTTGGGAACTCAGACACAGTATCATTTTGCTGGGTGATTAATACAAAGGGAGTAAAGAAAGATTACACTTCAAAAGCTAAACTGGAGACAACCTGCATGTACGGTTTCCCATTATGTCATTGTTCCCCTTCCGTATATAGTCTATGTTCATAGACTTACGGAATTTTAAAGGGAAAGACACCTAAGAGTGGATTTACCTCTGGCCATTCTGAGTCGTCACTTCTAGACAGAGCCACCTTGTACTCGAACAGGTGCGAAGAGTTCTGAAAGTTCTTTCACTCAGTTTACAGTCTTTCTGGCCGGTAGTGTTTTCATTATTTAAACTTGTGCTTTCCTCTCATTTCTGTTGTTTCTAGTTGGACCTCTGTACACACAAGAAGATTAAGATACTAATTAATAACACTCTTTAGTAATCATTTTTCCATCAGTTTGAATCCACTTTATTGTCTTGCCATCCAATGTAGACTTCTCCATCTTGACCGTAAAGAATATTAAGTTGTCAAAGACATTGCAAAAATGGAGACACATTATATGTCTGTAGCATTTCCTTAACTCATCAAGACTAAAAAGGAGGCAAATTTAATATTCTTAGTGATATGGTGTTACTTTCTTAGTGATACGGTGATATGGTGATATTCTTAGTGATATGGTGTTACTTTCCGATAATCTTATTTCTCTGCAGTAGATAATTTGGTTAATAGTTAAATCTGCAGTTTTCTGAGGAGTTCACAATATAAAATCATTGATCAGCATTTCCAAAAACTTAAGTTTTTCCCTTTTGAAAATGAGAGCAGTCATTTGAAGGGTTCTAAAGATCTAGCCATCTAGATTATGCTTGTTGACATCCTTGTCATCGGTTTATTGGTAATAGAGTCCTTATAATTATAAACTCCTCAATCACCATTATGCAAAAATAAGTTCATAAAAACCTTTGTGGATAACACTGCATAGTTCGAAAAACCAGCACTATTCTAATGCTTGCAGTTTGCACCATTCATCCATCCATTTGCCCACCAGCCATATTTACTTTATTTACAGTTTCTGTATGCCAGGCACAGAGCTAAAGGCTAAGGATCTTGGTGAGCAAAGCAGGCATAATCTCTGTTCTCACCTGTTCTACTTGGCCGAGGTTTTCAATTTTCAAGCAGTAATGAAAACCAGTATGGAAAATGGTTTCAAGCACCAGTGAAAATGGTTATCTCTTCATGTTGAGGAGAGTGGGTAAGGGCTCAACAGAAAACTTTTTCTGCTTGGTGAATCCTCTGTCACTAGATCATTGAAATCACTGGATTAAGTCAACTCAGATTCTGAGTTGAGCAGCAAAGCTGTTGGGCAGCAAAGCAGGAGCCCTTCCTTGGAGGTTGTGTTGGCCTCCACCTACTCTAGACAGGGCAGACTGTGGTGGAAGGAGTGGAGAAAGAGCTAGCCAGAGCTTGGAGTTTCTGAGATGGGCCAGAAGGCGTTTGGACTTCATGCCATCATACGGAGAGAAAGTGAAATACAAGATAGGAAAACAATTTCATAGTGCTTTCCAAATTTAATTTCTAGGATAGAATATTCTGTTTATAGAATTGAGATAAAACTGGCTAGTTGGTATATGTAGCTTTTGGAAATGATTTGATTTGGATTCGATTTTTGTATTCATATAGGCAGTATGTATGTGTGGTGCTTTGCTTTATTAACATAGGTTTACACTTTTTCCCAAGGCTTAATTGAAATGGAAGCAACATTTTCAGAACATTCACAGGTCATTGTCCTGAGTCCGTTGAGCCAACTGCATTCTAAGCACTATGCAAGTTCACCCAACATTCATGTACCACAAAAGGGTGTTTTTCTTTCCTAAGTTTATGTTGTATATCCTATTCTGGGCTTTTAGATGGGCTATTTCAGTATTGCTTTCTTTCAACATTTCATAAGAGGCAATATTTCCTATTCTTTATTGTTACAAAAACACAAAAATACCTGCCACCCATTTAAAGCAACAAATGGATATCTGGAAATTTTCTCTACCCAATATTCGTTTCATGTATAAAATTTAGTATTTTTTTGCTTTTATGAAGTTTAACGATGGGAAGAAAAATGTCTCAACAAAATAACTAAGGCCATTTGTTCTAGTTCTTCCCATAATGGAAAGGAAGAGTGAAAAGTTATATAAATGAAGCAATCTCATTATTCTAGAACAGAGATTAGCAAACATTTTTCTGTGAAGGGTCAGAGTATAAATAGATTTGGCTTGTGGGCCTCTACTATCTCTGTTAAAACTACTCAAGTCTCTCTTTGGAGTGGGAAAACATCCTATAAGCAATTCGAATGGTAGTAAGCGTGTTCCAATAAAACTTTATTTAAAAAAGCAGGCTGTAGGCAGGATTTGGCCTTTCTGTTGTTTTCCTGATTCCTGCTCTATAACTAGAGTTGGAAATAGCGTGTCAGCCAAATCTGGCCGGAGGTCTGGTTTTTGTATTGCCTTAGAGACCAGAGTGGTTTTCACATTTTTATAAAAAGTTGTTAAGCACTGAAGGAGGAGGATGGGGGAGAAGGGGAGAGAGAGAGAAGGAGAGGAGGAAGGGAGAGGAGGAGAAGGGAAAGACCTTTTGTGGCCCACAAAACCTAAAATACTCACTGTTCGGATTTTTATGAAAATCGTCTATTGATCCTTACTCTAAAAGACTGTGTACTTTTTCCTTGATAATTTCAAGTTATGGATTGGATTTTTTGCTCATTTTCTATTTTCCTATGGTTAAAATCTTAGTAATATGGAGTAAAAAAGTTTGTTAGATACAAATGCGGAACTTAAAATTTTGACACTACCTTGTTGAAAAAATAACACTGATGAGAAAATAACTTTCTCTGGTCACTTCTTTCTTCTAAAATTTAAGATTTTACAGGGAATTTAAAAAAATGTAAAGTATTCTCTTATCCTAAAAAAGTTTTTAAGTGGGCATATAGAACACCATTATTGCGCCTGAAATTTGGAGTTTTCTAATGTTTATTTGGGACCAAGCATGCTTTCTCAATGCCAAGACCTTTTCAGTAATTGAAATGTTCTCTGATGAAGACAAAAAATAATACCAGTTAACATTTATTCAGTGCTTACTGTGTGAAAGGCACCTTGCTAAGTGCCTTACATACATTTTCTCACAAAGGTCCTGGGAAATGAGTGTGATTAACCCCACTTTTGAGCCTAAAGCAATCAAGACACAGAGAAGTTAAGCACCTTTTCCAAGATAACACACCAGCTAATGTCAGATGTTGGACTTGAACCCAGGTTTTGGATAATTTCCCCAAGTAGAGGTCACTTTCAGTTTTCCTTCAATGCCCTTCATTATTTATTACTTTACTACTTCATCAGTCTTTCATAAAGCCTTCACATGTGATGCCACAATAGGTAATATATATTGGGAGTTATTGAGAAAGTACTTTTGCTTTCTAAGGATTTATTATCTCAAAATGATGTTTGAGGGATAGCAAGTAGAAAACCTGGTTGCCTTAATAAAATAAAAGGAAAAGGAGGAGCTAGCCAGTTAACAATCAAATGTTCCTTTGTTCCTCTCTCCAGCTAAACATAATTTCCTCCCTTTAAAAGAGACGGTGCACACTTGCATCTGAAGATTTCCTCCTCTTCCTTTCTCCTCTTTCCAATGGGATAAAATCATGCATTGACACTTTGAACCTGAGAGAGATATAGTTGCTATAAAATTATTCACAGTTTCTCAAGTTTCCAGAAGCTCTTTCTTGCATTTGTCTGAATTTGTGTTTCAGATCTATTTTGGGGTGGAATAGTTTAAAAATTGAGTTTAAATATCAACAAAGTGGCCTTCTGGCTTTTCTTTGATTTGGCCTTTCTTTTTTCTTTTTCTTCTTCTCCTTTTTTACTTGGCAACAAGCTTTCTCATTGCGTTTCTTTTGCCACAGAGAACTCTGAGCTGGTTTGACCTTGGAATCCCCAGTGGGCTGGAACTCACTGGCCCTGGCCCAGGAGCCCCCGGTGTAGGTGGCAGAGGCCCTGAGTCAATGGGACTGGAATTTGCTCACTTCAGAGTGATAATTCTCACGCAAATAGTTCTCAGATTTTCAAAAGAAGAGCTTGTCAGCCTTATACTTTCAAATTGACTCTGCCGGGAATTTACAGTTTTACTAGATTATAGGGACTGGTCTTTTATAATAACCACATGTTCATTCAGAAATAAGCCAGTAATGCAAACTGAAAAAAAAAGAACCTCACTGTTCCCACCAGAATCCCTCTGAAACTGTCTGTCACTTCCCTGCTTTATTTCTTTTGTCACTTTCTCCTCCTTCTGTAGCTTGTTTTCCGCTCTCTGTCATAGTCAGCATCTCTTCTTATTTTAACAACTACACAAATATAAAACCACAACACCAAAATTACAGTTGGAGCTCCTCTTTTGCGCTTTTTAAGAACTGTACTGTCATATAAACTTGAACTCAAAACAAATAGAAAACAACCCCCCCAAAACAAAAATCGACTCTTTCTTTTTGACCTCAATATTTAGAAATGACACCCGCTATGACAAAAACTGGATTGTTTTCTTAGAAGAACACTTTATTACTCTATGATGGGCTCTATTATAGTTTAATTTAATGGCTTCTCTATCTCTTCTTTCTCAGTTTATCTTCTTCTGTGTATCGGATGAGCTGGATGGCTTACTTATTTCAGGACAGTTTGTTTTTTCTTCTAAGTAAATGGTATCTTTTTTTTTTTTTTTAAGATTTTATTTATTTGACAGAGATCACAAGTAGGCAGAGAGAGGAGGAAACAGGCTCCCTGCTGAGCAGAGAGCCCTATATGGAGCTCAATCCCAGGACCCTGGGATCATGACCTGAGCCGAAGGCAAAGGCTTTAACCCACTGAGCCACCCAGGCGCCCCATAAATGGTATCTTTCAAACGGCTTTGGTCGTTTTGATCTTTGGAGTATTCTTAGTTCATGGGAATGTGGAAGACAGCAGAGTATGGAAGTGGTATTATTAACCCATTGTACACAAAGGCTTTATGTTTTTTTAATTTATATTTTTTTAAGATTTTATTTATTTATTTGACAGACAGAGATCACAAGTAGGCAGAGAGGCAGGCAGAGAGAGAGAGAGAGAGAGAGAGGAGGAGGAAGCAGGCTCCCCACTGAGCTGAGAGCCTGATGCGGGGGCTGGATCCCAGGGTCCTGGGATCACGACCTGAGCCGAAGGTAGAGTGAGCCACCCAGGCGCCTCTAGGCTTTATGTTTAAATAAGCAAATTTAATCTTTATCAGTGCTTCTCTTTCCCGAGGTCCAAATTCAATTCACTGGCCAGTGGTTAGATGCTTTAAACTTGTATATTTCCTAAATGTCGCCTAAGTAGTAGACCATAACAAGGTACTTTTATGGGCATCTCATTTGGTGCCACAGAAATTCTTTTCGATACGCAGTTCACCTCTAAGTGGGGTGGTTACCGGTGATGTATTACAGGTACAATCAAGGTCATTACTCGGTGCTGTTAAGTTTGTACTGCAAGGTTCTCTTACCAGTGTTGAGACATTTGAAGAGGCATGGATATCTGTCGCTCTGGGCCAGTCTAGATGACATCGTCTAGATATATAGACAGATAGATATTTAATATTCATTTTTCCCTTTACTGCCTCTGTTTGGAGGGAGTCCAAACAGGTCACCTCATTTAACCCTGGCAGTAGACTTTACCATTTTTATCAAATACTCCTCGTTAAGCACTCTATATTTATAATGGTGTGTTAGGTGCCCTCTTCAGTGTGCTAAATAGAGTTTATCCCTGGACTTGGCAATTTATCTACTGATTTGACTAAATCTGTACTGTATTTCTTAAAACAACAACAACAACAACAACAAAAACCTCTCCAGAGGAAAACAGCTCAGAATTTCCTGTTTTTAATGACTCCCGATGGCAGGAAGCTTTCCAAGGCAAGAATAGCAGCAGTCCATGTTTACTGAGGGCTCACAATGGGCCTGGCCTGGTTCTAGGAGACTCACATCTATATCACACAGTTTTGGTTGCCCGTGGGGAATATACAACGAGTGTGTGTTCTCTTACTGGACAGCCCTAGGGGATGATGCCTGTTGACCTCGTTTTATAGGGAAGGAAGCAGAGGCTCAAAGAAGTAAAGGAACATGGCATTCTTTATTCTGAATTTGGTTTCCAGTCCCCCAAGTTAGCTGTTACACTTTATGACCTGAGATCGTGGCTATGATCTGTTACCCTGGTAGGAATAATAAAATACAGAGACATGACGGTGGATTAATAAGGATCTGATGAGGAACAAAAACCTCCCAATCGTCTTAAGAAATGCTGCTCCCAGGGAAGTAAAAATGATGTTCCAAGTCCCATACCTCTCCTTTTCCTCTTGTTTGATTCTGATGAGCCAAGAAGACATTAAAATATACAACGATGCTGCCCTTGAGAATGCTTCCATCCTGCTGACTTGTAGGCTTCTTCCCTCCAAGAACATTTTCGGTCCCTTGTCTAATTATCTAACACCTCTATTGAACTGTGGAAGTCACTTATCAACCTGCCGAACTCATTTATTCTAGTCACTTCAGAATGTGTTTGCTTTTCCCTCTGCACAAAGGTACCTTCCTATATTTTGTTTCTGTCTTCAGCAGATTTAGTGACTTTGGGAGAGTCGAGTCTCCCAGAAGGGGTTTTCTTATTTGATCCATCTTTGTACCTTTCTGGGTTTTTTTTTGATCTTTATAATTTAAAGATTTAAATTTTATTTTCATTTCCTCCTGATGTTTATTTTCACTTTATTTAGCCCTGTACTTAAAAAAGCCATTTTTGCGGGGGGTGGGGGGTTCATTATTGTTTTGCTGGAGAGTTTAGAGATTGTGTGTGTGTGTGTGTGTTTCTAGTATTGTTGCCCTGTGACCTTTATGACTCATTTAATGAGGAATTTAAAAAATTGTTATTACTCCTACTGCATTCATTATCAGCTAGCAGTCATCAGCCTTCTGCATAAAATAGCTTTTTTCTTTGAATACCCTCTATTTCCCCTCTGTGAGGAATTTATTCTTCCCTTGGTGCGTGGGGACAAATTACGTTCATAACAGCCATTAATGATAATGGGAAGAGTGTGTAAATCTTTGATGCATTGAAAACTGAATGGCGCCCTGGTGGGTCTTTTGCTCTATCTCACCTTACCAGGTTTGGTTTGGCAGCATGTGCTATTGGCTGTTTAAAACGCCTTTCCTCGTGTTTTCCCTTTGCTGTATGCACATGGCGTGTACACACACACACATGCACACGCACACGCACATGCACGCCCAAGTGTCATTTTGGAAAATCAAGAGATAAATGAAATAAACAAAGTTTTTTAACACAGGATTTTTTTTACCCCCATAGACAGCCTGACCCTATGTCTGACTTCAGGGTCTTTTCCTTCATGCTTGCCCTGCATCCTGGACTCCAGCAAGGCACTTCTCACAGCAGGCGAGGAGTCCTCTTTATTTGGGGCTATCCCCATGAGGGCATAGACTGATTTGTCTAGTCCTTTCATTCTGACTATACTGCACGGCCCACGGCGGCTGCTCAGTAAGGCTTTACCGCACAGAGGAATGAATGCGTACATGACCATTGAGAGCAAAGTGTCTGCTAATCTCACCTGGGCAATATAGCCTAATACTGAAATAAGTGTCACATGCAATATTAGGTAAATCCTGGTTCTTATTTATAATGCATGGAGTATAGTAGTATAGGGAGATGAAAGTAAATAAGAAAATTTGGACCTCATCCTCCTAATTACTGGCTGTGTAAATTTTAGGAAATTTTCTTTTTAAAAAATATTTTATTTATTTACTAGAGAGAGAAGGGGAGAGAATGAGCGCAGGGGCAGAGGGAGGGGGCAGTGGGAGAGATGAAGAAGCAGACTTCCTGCTGAGCAAAGGGTCTGCCCGGGTCTTGATCCCAGGACCCTGAGATCATGACCTGAGCCAAAGTCAGATGCTTAACTGGCGGACCTGCCCAGGTGCCTCTACCTGTAGGAATTGTTCTTAAAACCTCTAACCTCAGTTTTCGCACCTGTAATGTAGAGTAGTTCCTATCTTAGAAGGTTGTTGTGGGAATCAAATGAGATCACATATTCACTCTGATTCAACAAACATTTATAGAGTATTCGCTCGGTGCTTGGTCCTGTGCTGAGTTCTGAGTCCTGTTTTACCCTGAAATCCATAAACTGTGAGTGAAGCTCTTCTCCAGGTCTAAAGTGCATCAGAGTCAAAGAGACCTTGTTGGCAATGTCGACTCTGATGCTGCAGGTTTGCAGAGCCCGGGAGATCCCTAGGAGATGTCCACCCTGCAGGTGCATGGGCCACGGCTTGATTAGTAAGGCTTTTGGGAGAGGTTGGCAGGCAAATATTGAGGCAAGGAGGTAAGTGTTGCTATGCTAGCATTCTAAAGGCATGATGGAGGGAGCAGTCAGTGCTGGGGAGTGAGGAGGGGGCTGGTGAAGCTTCTAGATGTGGATCATCTGGGTCCTGAAGAGCTGAGGCTATTGGTGAGGCAGAAAAGTGGGAAAGGCCTTTGGTCAGAGGAAGCCACATGGGTGTGGACAAGGGCTGGGTCCAACACAAGACTTAAGAAAGCAGAGGGAGGGGAAGGACGGAAAGAGAAGAGGCCAGTGTTTCACTGGGGGCCAGTAGGTCGAGTGTCGGTCTAGTTGGCCAAGCTCAATGCCAAAGCCAACACAGACTCATGGGCTTTAATGTAACCGTTACATGATATGTATAAAACTGCTTCGAGAACAGCCAAATGCTCTATGTTAGGTAACTTCCAAACCTTAGAGTAGATTGTGCTGGAGTATCTGCCCAGGTAGTAAATGAAAAGAAGAAATCTGTAGATGAGAGGCAGGATTGTAGACTTCCACAGTGTGGAGACAAGCAGCAAGAATTAAATTCTAGGTCCACTAGAAGGATTTTACCTTCTAGCTAACCTTGTGAAAATTTATTTAGTTTCTGGATCTTAGTTTGCCCATCTATCAGGTGGAGGTAATAACTATCTCAGAAGAATTGTGGAGATGAATCATTTATTCACTGAAGCACCCTTTAGACAAAGCATGCGGTTTGGTGCTAACAGGAGGTGTTCACTAACTTAATGATTATTAGTAATGTTGATTTTGAGCTCATACCAACTCTTGCCCAGGAAATAACCAGAGGATCTGCACAGCCGCCATGTTGATAGACTTCCAAGCGCGTGTTCTCTGTGTGGCAGAGTGATGATTGGGTAGACCAGAAGTTCGGTTGGTCTTTGTGGCAGAGATCACGAGTTGAATGATTCAACAGTGCTCTGAGAAACTTTCGAGGGTGTTTTGTAAAGAATGGGGAGGATTTTCTTAAATGTTTAACATAAGAAAGTCAAAGAATTATTTTCTCCCACGGGAAGGGAAGAGAAAGGACGGAAGATAGAGGACTGCCATAGTAATGTCCCAGGATTTAGTTCAACAAAACATATTGAATGAATTAGGGGAGGTTTTCCTGACTTAACCAGCTCTGGGTTAGCTGGCTTCTTCTGTGTCCTGCAGCATGCGGTGACCATCTGTAGCAGAGTACCTGTCACATTGTGTCTCTTCCACTGGACTCTGAGCTTCTTTTTTTTTTTTTTTTCAAGATTTTATTTATTTATCTGACAGACAGACATCACAAGTAGGCAGAGAGGCAGGCAGAGAGAGAAAGGAGGAAGCAGACTCCCCGCTGAGCAGAGAGCCCGATGCGGGGCTCCATCCCAGGACCCTGGGATCATGACCTGAGCTGAAGGCAGAGGCTTTAACCCACCGAGCCACCCAGGCGCCCCGGACTCTGAGCTTCTTAAGGCAGGGACAGTTCCTCCTCATTTTTGATTTCCCACGGCCTGGAGCAGGGGCACAACTTAGGCTTTCGGTAAATGGCTTTCATCTTCGCAATTATTCTGTGGTGTATGTTGTGCTTGCTAGAAAGGAATGACGCTGGAGAAGGTGGGGCTTAAGGAACTCCAACCCATTTCCTTTGGGGATCTGCAGTGTCCTCTTCAATTAGTCTACCCTGTGCCCTCTTTTAGGGGTTGTTTCTGAGATCCAAGTGCCTGTCTTGAAACTATCTGCATCCACATCTTGTTTCATGCTCATTAGACCAGTCATGTTGCAAAAAAGACCTTGTCTCCTCCCTAAATCCTGTGCCCAGAAACCAGAGGCTATCTCTGAATCCCATTCTAGAGAATGGGGTCAGTGGGTCTCTGTTGTGTGTAGCTTTCCTGGGAAGGCATCTCTTCCTGCCCCTAGAAGAGAGGTACTGGGTGCCCTGCTCCCTTGGCCTTGAAGCTGATATCACCCTTGGCCACGACCCATCACTGAGACTTCTACCATTCCCTAGAATGCTGTGTTTGGTCAGATAGATGGGCCTCATCTAAGCACCTAGAGTGACACCTCTCCCAATGGAAGCTCTGGTTCCAGGCTCTGTCCCTCTTTGTTTTGTCAGATTAAACTTAGTGGACCAAGACCAAAGCATGATTACATTAAATTAACAGGAATTTCATTGAAAGGAATGCTTTCTAGAACATTCCTCTGTTTCAAATAAGAATTTCAAAAGCGCAGCTCCGCTTAACTATATGCAAAGACAGTGGCATTTACAGATCAGAAAACATCGTTAAGGAAATGGTAGATTCTTCCTTTCCTAAATTAGGATATCCTGCCTAGTACTGGGGAGAGTTAGGAAGATCAAGGGTTTCTGCTCTCCATGGTATTTCTACTAACCAGAGTTACCAGGTATAACTTGATTTGGTATGACAGCATATAACTGAAGCCCAAACTTGTGTCAGATTGTTTTTATGAGTAAATTTATTGTGGCTCTTTTTATGGCATCATCAACCTACCATCTAGTAAACAGGGGAGATTAGTGACTTTGAAGCAAGTGTTATCTGCGAAAATAAAATATTTTAGCATGTGAGCATGTAATGAAAAACAATAGGAACATTATATAGTGGGGAGGAAGCTTCTAATTGTGCACTGTTGAAGTTCTCTTGAATTTTCTTGAGGTTGGTGGAGAAAGGGAAATTAACATTTATTTGGTATATGCTATATTCTGGTCATTGCATGGACATGAGCTCATCCGATCTTTACAACCTCCAATGAGGCAGGAATTATTCTCCCTATTTTTCAGATAATGAAATGGAGATTAGATAACTTGTCTAAGGTCCCACAGCTCATCTACAAAGCTGCAGTTACTCCATTCTCCATAAGACCAGTGTTTTAATATTTACAGTATTGCTTGGATTAACTTGACTGTGTGGTAGAAATGGATTGTTCTTATTAATTGAATTTTCTTTTCTTTCTTTTTTTTTTTTTTTTAAAGGCTATTCATTTGAGACAGAAAGATACAGAGAGAGAGCATGAGCAGGGGGTGAGGCAGAGGGAGAGGGAGTAGCAGACTCCCCACTGAACCAAAGGCTTGACCCCAGGACCTGGAGATCATGACCTGAGCCAAAGGCAGACGCTCAACCATCTGAGCCACCCAGGTGCCCCTGAAATTTCTAACTAATTGAAGGCCATGATAATACTTTATTTTTCGCCTTTAAAAAGATATTTTAAAATTATAGAGGTGTGTTTTGCTATCTCTTAAAGTATATATGCATAATTTTATACTTGAAATTTTTATTATTGAAAATCTTTCATTCCTTTATATTCATTATTGTGAACATTAGTTTTAGTAATCTCGTGTTTAAAAAAATCGCTGAGGGGGTGCGTTGGTGGCTCAATGGTTTAAACATCTGCCTTCAGCTCAGGTCATGATCCCAGCATCCTGGGACTGAGCCCAGCATTAGGCTCCCTGCTCAGTGGGGGTCTGCTTTTCCTTCTCTCTCTGCCTGATGCTCCCCATGTGTGCGTTCTCTCTTTTTTCTGTCAAATAAATAAATGAAATGTTAAAAATGTTAAATAAATAAAAAATGTAAATGTAAAAATGTTAAAAAAAAAAAAAGCTCAGTGAAAGGGTACCAGGATGGTGCACTTGGGTAAGCGTCGAAGTCTTGGTTTCCCCTCTGGTGGTGCTCTCAGGGTCCTGGGATCGATTGGCCCATGGGCCTACGTCGAGCTCTGTGCTCAGCGTGGAATCTGCTTGAGATTCTTTCTCCCTCTCCTTCTGCCCCTGCCCTGCTTGTTTTCTTTCTGTCTCTCTAAAATAGATAAGTAAATCTTAAAAAAAAACAAAAAACAAAAAACAAAAAACTCACTGAAGTTTAGTTTCAGTCACTCATTTAACAGATGAACAAACAGGGACATAGAGGAGTGAAGAGACTTTGCTCAGGGTCCCTGTGTTTCTTTTTAGAAGGGAAATGTGCGTGTGATTATAGAATTCTCTTCTGAAGATAACATATGCCTGACAGTAGCTAGTACACGAGTCTTGATAGACTTATTTTCCTTCTTCTCTTCCAACTTATTTTCCTTCTTCTCTTCACAGCAGCATTTAAAAATAAATGGTTTGCTTAACAGAGAGCTCTGTTTTGTTATATTCAGAAGTTACCCTTCACTTATCTGATTCTGCCAAATATGCCAGACAGACAAGGGTGAGAACGGATAGAGATTATAACACTTGTGGGTCCTGATTCTGAATGGATTCAACATAGTCTATAGTTGTTAGTTTCCTGAATAGGAGCAAAGTAGCTGTTAGTGTATCGTGATATTTAAGTTTAGAATTTTGTAAGAGTCAAAAATTAACTTTCTATTTCTGATCAGGGAGCGAAGGGATCTATTTGCCCCACATCTAGATTTGTCTGTTGGCCAGAAAACAGAATTTGCTCTGAACAGCCCCTCTCCCTTCTGAGACCCGAGGATCCCTAGCACATGACAGTTGACATATTAAGCATTGTGCGGGCACATGAGGGGTGCAAAAACTCGCATGCCATGCTGTCAAAGAATGTATAACCTTCAAGTCTTCGACTAAGCATAGATTAAACTGTAAGAAAAAAGTGACTGTAATAGGGGCATGTGCGGGATGTTCAGGAGGAAGGACAAATCCACCCGAGGCCTTGGGTTGGAGGTGTGAGTGGAGGGAACCGCAGAAGAGGATCAGAGAGCAGTCAGTAGTGGAGTTGGTTGGGAGTTGGATAGGGAAGAGGGGCCGAAAATAACATCGCAAAGGCACAGAGATGTAAATGGGTCTGGGTAATAATTCCAGCTTGATGGTACTGAAGAAGTGTAGAAGGAGGCCGTGGGGAGTGATGAAGAGGGAAAATTGGAATCAGAAAATGGAGCATCTCAAATCCCATGCTAAGCTGTTCAGAACATTCTAAAGGCAATTGCCAGTCCCCTAAGATGGGGACTATGTTTTGACATGCGTCTTACTAAAGTAATGATTTCTACTTAGTAAGAAAATGACTGCCTTAGTGACTAAAACATGTATTCAAGAAACAAAGGAATGAGAAAAGGAAAGCTTTGAGAAGAGAAAGAACCTTTACCAGTGGAATGCTGAAAGCCTAGAGAAAAGCAGATAGATTTGAGACCGCCTCTATACAGAATCTATAAGACTAAGGGACTGATCCTGGGAAATATGAGAGGCCAAGTTCAAAGTACATTGAATAATCAGGAGTCATGGGACTAGCGATGGTGGTAGTGGTAACTGAGAAATACAAGGGCAGGAGAAAAGAAAGCTACAGAATGAAATTGAAGTTTCTTACTACACTTGGAAAGGTGGGTGATTGTATCAGCGAGCTCATACTGCATAACTAACCATCCCCAAATTTCCTGACAAAACAATAACTATGTATTAATTACCCTCAGGAGTTTACATGTTGGTGGGGTAGTGCGTCAGGTCTCACCTGTTCTCACTCATGGGTCTGCCATCTGCAGACAAGTTGCCTGGTGCCAGGTTGGTATGGGATAGTCTCAGCTGAGATGGCTCTTCTTTATCTGTTTTCCATCATCTAGCAGGTCAGCTCAGGCTAATTTTCATGACAGCAAGGCAGAATTCCCAGACATGCGTGGCCTCTTGAGATCTTGTCTCATGACTGCATTCTTCTGGCCAAAGCAAGTCACGAGGCTAGTCCAACTTTAAGGGGTCAAACTGTTGATTTTCATTTCACAAAGGGTAGATATGGAGATGAGTGAAGAATGGGGCTCTTTTTTTTTTTTTTAAGATTTTATTTATTTATTCGGCAGAGAGGCAGGCAGAGAGAGAGGAGGAAGCAGGCTCCCTGCTGAGCAGAGATCCTGATGTGGGGCTCAATCCCAGGACCCTGGGATCATGACCCGAGCCAAAGCAGAGGCTTTAACCCACTGAACCACCCAGGCACCCCAAGAATGGGGCTCTTATTTTAACCCACTTGCCACAGTGATTCTGACCATCGTGATGATTAAGCAGTTATCACAGGAATTTAAAATTGCATTCCATTAATTGTATTCATCGGTTCCCGATGAAGATTAAAATGAAAACTTTTGTCATGTTAACATTAAAATGTTTGTATTTATTAAAACTTCTCTTTTTTTATTTTTTTGAATTATGAAAATACTATTCTGGCTTCTTTTTGCTTGGTTCATGTGGCTTCCTCTTTCTACATTTAACTCCGTTCAAAGGCATTGGTAGAGTTTTCCCCTTTTATTTAAAATTACCCACAGAAACATAATAGGTAAGTATACTACCAAGACTGCAAGCGTCAACTCCATCCTTGGTCACCACGTCCCCCAAAGCACCAGTGAAACAAAAAGAATGCGACTAAATGAATAGTGTGCGCTCATTATCTCCAGAAGCCCTTCATTTCACGCGCCTTCAAAACTACATGGGTTGCTTTCTAAGATGTCGCTGTTGGCAAAGGTGTGCTTGTCTCTGTAATTCTTCTGTATCCTTCTTATTAATGATGTTTTGCTAGCCCCATGCAGAGCCTTTGAATAATTTTCCCAGAAAGGACTACCCACAGTGAAAATATTAAGCCTATCCAGTGGACTTGAATGTGTGCCTTATGAGGGGGAATCTTTATGTAAAATAGACACTTGGGAAGCAATTATTATTAATTACAGGCCCTTTCATCACAGCTTTTGATCTTTTGCAGGCACCAATACTCACCACTGCTGGTCCTGTTGGTGACAGTGGGATAGCCCAGCAATGGTGTCAATGCCATTAAGAACAAAGGGACTTTAAAAAAAAATATTCAGTATACCAATTACTGTCACTAAACATAGTCTTTGAATGTGATGGTGTGTGTTCCTCTTGGATTGTAGATTTCTCCTTATTTGAATGCTGGCCCCTGGATCTGACAGGCTTCAAGGGTCCATGTGTAAGCTGGCTTGTTGACATTGGGGTTAAGTTACCCATGTGTATAATTTATTTTGATCAAAAAACTTTGTGAAGGAGATAATCTCATGCTGTTTCTGACCCATGAAGGGAACTGTAGCCGGCACAGAGGGTACTGGTTTTTAAAATTTTATCTTCTCATGATTTTTTTCTGATGTTTGAAGAGCTGCCCTGTCTTGCTGAAAGCCCAGGTCAACTATAATTAGTGAATTTGCAGATATTAAGGACGTTGACCAAGATATTCTGAGTCATTATTAGGTGGAAACTTCTAAGTACAGGAGGATCTCATTACATTAGTAGCTGAAAATTTAAAAATTTAAAAATACTACTTTTTATTCATGTCTTAAGCACATTCTTTAATGTGTCAAAACTTGACTTTGGGAAACAGAGTCGGGGATAGGCAGTGATGGAAAAGAAAATGCCAGAAATAGAAACTGAATTCCCTTTAGAAAAAAATAAATCAAAGACCTGCATAGAGGGAGAGACAAAATATGCCCTTGGTTGTTGGAAGAGTCAGTATTGTTAAGATGTCTGTTCTCCCCCAGTTGACCTATAGATCCAGTGCATTCCTAATCAGATTCCCAGCTGGAATTCTTGTAGTTTTGGGGGAGTTGATTCAAAAATCTAAATGGGAAGGTAATGGTACTAGATAGCCAAAATAATTTGAGAAGAAATACCAAAGTTGGAAGACTCACACTGTTTGATTTCCAGCTTTAGTAGAAAGCGGCATCAATTAAGTCAGTGTGATCGGATTGGTCAGAAGATACCACATAAGTGAATGCAACAGTCCAAACAGCTCAGAACTAGACGCATATATATGAGAGAACAGACGACAACCACCAGGGTAATAGGTTAGCGTTAGGTAAATCTGGGTAAGTGGTATGTAGATGTTGTATGTACTCATCTTATTCTTGCACATTTTCCCTGGGTTTGACACTTTTCAAGATTAAAAAAAAAATTCCATTTTGCTATTAGAAAAATCTAAAATGCTTTAAGAAAGTTTACAAGAATAAAATGACTTGGTTTTGGAATATTCTCTTAAATAGGCAATTAAACTTCCCTCTGCGTGTGCCTTTTAAGATTATAAAGCCCGTCGTTAACATAATAAGCACATGTAAACTGAATTTATCTTATTCCTAAAATGATAATAAATAGACCCAGAGGTAGTTAACAGCTTTATAAATTGTGTCTGGAAATACATATTACTGCATTACCTCTTACATTTATTCAAAAATGTTTAAAAAGTGGAATAACACCACTTCAGTTTTGAAAAATGCTCAAGAAATGTCTGTATTCACTGTTTCACTAGTTTAGCTAATTTGAGCTTAGAAGGAATGAATTTAAGACCAGTTCCTTGGACAGACTCTCTACACAGAGAAGTCTGGCCACAGACCACACCACCCATCTTCCTCAACTACGGAATAAATGCTTATTGGTGGATTAAATGGTTCAGCAAGTCAATTTCGATCTCTTTTTGTGCTCAAGCACTGGGCTAGGTATTGGAGACAGAATGGAGCACTTGGTGGGTAAAACAGATATAAGAAGATAGGCAGACAAAGACACAGAGGCAATGTGTTGGACACCATGGTATGAAATAGAACTCAGCCTTGGGAGAAGAGTAAAGAGCCCTTGGAAATGTTTCCCAGAAAACAAGGAAATTAAAGTTGAAGAACTAGTTGGAATTAGCTAGAGCAGTGGGATGGGGAGAGCAGAACGTGGGGAAGGAGCAGCAGGAACTGAAGCTTAGAGGTGGAAAAATCACAGAATTTGTGGAGGGAGCTACCACGTGGCTTCATGCTTATAGGCAGAAAGAGTCAGGAGATGGTGTTGTATAAAGCTGGAATGGTGGGCAGAGTCAGAGTACAGAAGGATTCATAAGCCATGGTAAAGATGTTTAGCACCAAAAGCTATAGAAAACCATAGAAAGGTGCCTGGTAGGGAAGCGACATGGTTGGATGTGCAGTTTTAGGGACAGCTCTGGATTGGAAAGTAACAAGATTTAAAGCCCAGTGATTTGGTGGGAGGTTTTTATGGGAAGTCAAGGAGCGGAAGGACAAGACTTGGAATAGAGAAGTGGAAGGAGAGAGAGAGAGGACAGAATGAAATAAAGGAGAGAGAGCCTGGAGTCAAAAGAGGCTGTATCTGGATGAGAAGCTGTAGATTAGTGTAACAATTTTGGGAACCACTGGATTATTGGTTCTCAAATTAGGAATCTTCTTGAGCGCTCATTAAAAATGCCAGTTCCTGGGGCATCTGGGTAGCTCAGTCACATCCCACGCTTGTTTCAGCTCAGGTCCTGATTTCAGGGTTCTAGGGATTGAACCCCTCATTGGGCTCCCCACTGGGCAGGAAGTCTGCTAGAGAGTCTCTCCCTCTGCTCCTCCCCTCACTTGCTTGCAAGCATGTGCTCTCTCCCTCCCTGTCTCTTAAATAAATAAATATATATATATAAATAAATTTTTTAAAAATGCAGATTCTTATGCCCTAAGATTAACTGAGTTTCAGTTTCTAGGGGTCAGCTCAGGAATCTACATTTTTAATAAAGACTAGAAGTGATTTCTAATGCTGGTGAGACCATAGACCACTTTAAAAAAACCAAACCAAACCAAACCCTGGTCTGGATTAAGGGTTATCTCTAGAGGCAGCCAGACATGTATTACCAGCTCATCATCTGGTTTCCATTTTCTTATCTGTAATCTCATCATAAGATTTCATAGTCGAATAGCTAATATTTATTGTGCACTTACTATGGGCTAAGCTGTGTCTAATCAGGCTTTCCATACGCTGTCCCCGACCTTTGTGACATTTACGTCATCATTTATGCAGAAATGTCAATGTTAATCATATTTACAGTATATTATTTTATTAAATATTTTCCAGACTTTAGGGGCGCCTGGGTGGCTCAGTGGGTTAAAGCCTCTGCCTTCGGCTCAGATCATGATCCCAGGGTCCTGGGATTGAGCCCTGCATGGGGCTCTCTGCTCAGCAGGGAGCCTGCTTCCCTCTCTCTCTGCCTGCCTCTCTGCCTACCTGTGATCTCTCTCTGTCAAATAAATAAATAAAATCTTAAAAAAAATTTTTCCCAGACTTTATAAAGTAGGTGCTATTATTATTCCCATTGTCAAAGTGATGGAACTGAGAGAGGATAGTAACTTGCCCAAGATCCCAGAGATAATAAATAGATTCATGCCTATCTGTAATTACACCATTCATAGTCACTGAGTGTCTGCATGGTGGACAGTTCTGGAGGGGTGTGAGGTTTGGCATTCTGACACTGGAGTGCTGGAGCCTTTTTGGAAGGTGTAGGCTGGTGGCGGGTGCCGAGGAAGCACTAGGAAGTGACAGTCCAAGCAGAAATGACACTCTGCGCTGTGTGTGTGTCCATTGTTGCCCTGTGTTTAGAAGAAGGCTTTGTATATTCTTTGCTGCTAGTTCATTTATTCATTTCACCCACCATATATATATTTACAGCTCAATAAATTTTTATTGTGTAAATACCACATATCATATACCCTCCAGGTGAAGATAAAGAATATTCCCAGCACCCCTGGAGGCTCCCTGATCTCTTCTTTCATTCAATATTCCCCCCACTCCCTGCCCATGGCAACCTGTTCCCTGCATTTTAAATGGGCATCTACTATGTGTCCAGTGCTATCCTAGACATTGGAGCAGATACAAAGATGAATAAGGTGATCCGTGCACTCTAGTCGATCCGAGCCCAGATGGAGATAAACAGATAAATAATGGGAGCACTACTCCAATTCATGTATGTAGCAGGGACAGTGAGAGACGATGATCCACACGAGCTGGAGTAGTTAGAAAAGGCTGTGCATGACCCCTGGGTGGCTCAGTCAGTTAGGCATCTGCCTTCAGCTCAGGTCATGATCTCAAGGTCCTAGGATCAAGTCCCACATCAGGCTACCTGCTCAGCAGGGGGTCTGTCTGCTTCTCCCTCTAGCCCTCTGCTCTGCTCCTGATCTCCCTCTCTCTCTCGTGCTTTCTCTCAAAATAAAAAAATAAAATATTTGTTAAAAAAAAAAAAAAGTAAATGAAAAGCCTGTGCATTAGAGGTGAGAATTTAGCTAGACTTTGAAAGATAATCGATAGGATTTGGAAAGGCAGAGTTAGATCATGAAGCTTCCAAATAAGAAGAACACCAGGAGGTAAGGCTCAGAGTCAGGAGCATTGTGGCAGTGGGTTGTAGAGGGTATAAAATCCTCGTGACTGTAGAGCTGATGACATAAATGTCTCACAGGTCGGGGACAGTGTGTGGACAGCCTTGAATACCAGAATGATGAAACATCAAAATTTAATTTCTTAATTTTTTTTTCTGTGCAGAATTTTCTGTCAAGGCCGAACGTCAAAGAATGGCAGGATTTGGTTTGTGTTCAAGCTGTGTCTCGTGCAGCCAGCAAACCAAACTCCCCCAGCATGGTTGTCCATGTGACCCCTCTCCTCTGCAATGGCCCAGCTGGAGAGGGGAGATGGAGGGTGCTCTTAGGAATGGTATCTGGTTGCCCAGAGATAGCTTAGTTTCCTGCGCTGTGAACCTTGATGGTCACCTGCTAACCTGCTAACCTACCGCAGAAATAAACCTTTACTAATTGTGGCCGATTGGCTCAATTTGTAGAGAAAGCATATATCCAGGGTAACTAAGCGACAGTGCTTGCTAAGTATTAGCCATTCTTGTTTCACTTTAATCTTTTATTCAACATTGAAATGCTAAAGTGTGTATTTAATGTCCCTCCCTGTTCATTTGTGTTCTAATGTTTGTTGAAAAAAATTCTAAATGCTTTTGTTTACTTTCTGGTAGGCTGTCTTTTATCTGAGTTAATGAAAAAGGTAATCTCCGATTAGCTAAACAGAGATTGGGCAATTTAAAATACTTTGAAAGGAGTGTAACTTGATTATTTCTCCATTAAAAGATTGTTTTTCAACTTTTAAGTAAATATTGAACAGTGGAAGCCAATTTTGCAGAAGGACGCAACTGCTTTACATTGATGATATTCATTGTTAACCCAAAACACTCCCCATGGGTGAAAACTTACTTTATTAAGTAGGTTATATATATCCCCAATGATTTTATTTCTCATCAAAAACCCTTTTTACTGGGTTAGAGCCGAAATAAATCTCCCCTCCTCTCCATACATTTACATAAATTTCAGGACACAGATTATTGTGAAAATACAATAGCATTTCTAATAATATATGTATTATATGTTCTGGGTAAATACCATGCTTAGAAGCAGATATTTTAAGGGCAAATAATATGTTTCTATAAACAACTTTCTCATAAGACTTAGCAGTAGTAATTTCATTCTTCTATCTTTCCTTATGTCAGTCAGTTTAAATGAAGAATGCCAAAATAATACATAGAATTAATTAGAAGACTGTAATGCATTTTTTCACAAGTCTCCTCTTTAACTGCCCAATTTGAACCATAAAGTATATTCTCATGAAAAATGTGGTCCTATATATAGCTTTGTATTTTATTTCAACTACTTTTATGACCTTGAAACTTGGCAGGGATTCTACTTCTCCACCCCTGCCCGCCCCCCATTTCCAAAGAATTTATAGGTTATCTTAACTCTGTAGGTTTACCCCCCTAAATATTGGAACCATGATTTAGGTTTCTTTTTATTAATAGAGAATCTATATAACATGAATTTTTCTCTCAGTTTTTACTCATCATCCCTATGAAACTCCTTTAGGAACCAAATCTATTCAAACTTCATGACATGCCATATTCTATAAAAGTTTATTACATGCGGTTTTAAGGGCAGAGCACAAAGGTGGACAGACTGAAGCTTTCCATTAGAGGTAAACTTTTAAGAGGCAGCAGTCTGAACCAAGGTGTAACTTAATTAATTCTCTCAGTATTTTATCCGTGGCTTCTGTATTTCTAATGTCGTCTCAAAAAGATATCTGAGTCTGTGGGGATCATTCTTTCTTGAAGAAGTGCTCATTTATGAGCATCCTAACAGACCGACCCATCTGTTGTATTTGAACCTGTACCTACTTGGGGAGAGATACTGATCTCACCTGTGCTGTGTGCAGGTAGTTTATCCACTGATGGTGGTTTACCCAGACTCACCAGGAAACCATGTTTACTCTCCCACACCACTGGGCCTATGCGGCATATTGTACGGGGAAATTCAGATTTGCTGTGTAGCCAGTGTACCAAGGACTTGAAAGAGTGAATTTGGTTTCAGCGGTGTGATGAAGTGAAGGGTCCAGTGACCATTCCACTTGTCTTCTGAAGCTGGTCAAGGATTAATCAGTTCGACAGCCAGAGATCCCTGGTTGAGTTTGGCGCATAGATTAAGGAGAACCTTCTCAGAGTTGAATTTTCTTCTGATATGGTTATTTTACTTTATAGGAACAATGATTTGTTTTGTTTTGTTTTTAATGAGGTCTCTGAGTCAAACGATAGAGAAAAGACTAGCTGTGTAGGAAACCATTTCCCAGATATATTGGATCTCAAAGGAAAAATATATACAGCTGCTGGTCCACATGCAAAGGAAGAAAGAACTAAAAGGCCAAGGTAATGTTGTGTTGTATATTGTGGCCAAGGATTGTATTGCTTATGATCCCAGCATCTGTTTTTAAAAGAAGGGGGTCGATCGGAGTCAGCAAACTACAGCCCGTAGGCTCCTGTGTTTGTGAATGAAAGTGTTGAAACATAGCCACACACACTTGTTTATGTATTGTCCGTGTTCACCTTTGTGCTACCACAGTAAAGTTGAGTAAAAGCAACCATGTCTGTATGGTCTGAGAAACCTAAAATATTAACTCTTTTGCTCTTTGCAGAAGTTTTCCAGTCCTTGGATAGATGAGTAACAGTGTGGCAGATGACTAGATCACATTTTATGTACAGATATTTTCAAGTAAATTGCAGATATCCTCATATTCTTCCTCTAATTTCTTCAGTGGATACCTCAAAAAAATTTTTTCTATATAGTCAATTTAAAATTATCATGCCTCACAAAGTTAATAGTAATTCCTTAATGTAATTTGATACCAGTTCATATAAAAAAATTTCTGAATTATTTCTAAAATATTGTTTACAACTTCTTTCCCAAGCTGGGAGCCAGTTGAAACTATACCTTGCATCTGATGTTTGTGTCTCTCAACTTTCACTCAGGATCTGTCCCTTTTTTCATGACCCTGACTTTCTGAAAGGGCCATGTTAGTGTCCAGTAGGATGGATGTCTCACCTTCTGCAACATATCTGATTGCTTTTGAGGGCTAGCAACTATTATGTTCCTGTCTGCCCTGGATTTACTGTCAACTGAAAGTTAGCTCTCTGCTGAATTCAGGTTAAACATGGTTGTCCAGGAATCATAAGAAGTGATCCCGGGCGCCTGGGTGGCTCAGTGGGTTAAGCCTCTGCCTTCAGCTCAGCTCATGCTTAGAAGCAGATATTTTAAAAGCAAATAATATGTTTCTACTCTGTGTCTCAGGGTCCTGGGATTGAGCCCTGCATTGGGCTCTCTGCTCAGTGGGAAGCCTGCTTCCCTATCTCTCTCTGCCTGCCTCTTTGCCTACTTGTGATTTCTCTCTCTCTGTCAAATAAATAAATAATTTTTTTTTTTTTTAAGAAGAAGTGATCTCAAATCTGCATTGGATCTGAAAACTTGTGCCATTAGTCACACTGAAGTTGACCATCAGTTTAGTCAACAAGTTATTTTAAAAATAAGAAAATGGTGTCTAAGAAGTCAAAAACATAGTACAAGAAGCAGAGTTAGAAATGGACCTTGCAACCCTTTATTTTTCTGGGCTGACTCTCAGTATGGTCACCTAACCGTGACTCTCCATTGCCTTTTTTTTTTTTTAAATTCAGTTTTTAATTTTACTTCCAGTAGAGTTAACATATTCATTGCTTTTCAGGGTGGTTTTGTCCCTGGATCCCTTTCTGAATCAGTGAAATACTTTGGTTATGGTTTAGTAAAGTGGGCATCACCCTGTTTTCTTGGTAGTTGTATTTTGTTTGGGTTCTGAGTTGTTGGAAGTTTGTGCCATTTCTTCCTTTGTTTTTAAGTGAAATGATATGAGAGAAAAACCACAAAATGAATAAAGATTGTAAAGACTGGTAATGAGATGTGAAGGAAGTTGAAAGGAGCTGTGATTGAGAAGATTTAAATAGATCAAGAGGGAAACCCAAGCTCTATGTTCACGATTGCTTTTAAATAATTATAGCTATTTAAAAATTTCAATTCAGTTTCAAGGCATTGAAATTTCATAATGTGGAACATGGTAGAGGCTCCTTCTCTGGCACGAAATAAACTGGACGTGTAAGGATAAAGCTGTCTGAGGCTTATGCGAGCTAGAAACAGAACCTTTGATGCTGGACTCGCATTGTGTTTTCCATTTTGCCTTATAATTCATATTTCTTGGGTTCATGGACTTTTGTTTTATAGCCCAGGTCTGGTATTTTATGCATCTTAGCTAAAATCATGTAATATTGTTTGGTGTGTATGTTTTGAAACTTGGAGCTCCAGTGACTTAATCTATCCCATTATTTTTAGGCAGGAATGCATTTATGGGTCTTGCAAGAGGAGGAATAGAGTGTGAGGTAGAAAGACACTGCCTAGAACAGTGAATGAACTTTTAAAGTCCTCAAGGGGCTCCCATCAGGAGGGAAGACAGTTAATCAAAATGAGAGATGCAGAGATATAAGCCTGTCAGAGGGAACATGCTGAATAGCCTTGTAATGACCTCAAGGAAGTATCAGAGCTTCTCTTGGATATTGGATGTATTAGAATAGGTGTGAAGAGGAGATGGCTAAAGATAAGGAGTTGAAAAATAACCATGCTTCGTTGTTTCAGGACAAGTGACTGCTGAAAAAGAAACCGTCTTTCACCTGCCCATGAAGTCCTAAGTAGACAAAAAGTGAATCAGAACTGGATTCATTACTGATTGATTCACTACTGTACTAGTTTAAATAGAATGTGAACTTCACTCTGTTGTCGAGCCTGCAAGAGAGCGGAGTTGATAGGGGGAGGGAGAGAAATGCTGGTGAAGGTTAAAGAGAGAGATCAGGAGAAGGTGTAAACAGCTACCGGACTGGGTCTAGGTCTGATGCCTGTGAAAGAGAAGATGAAGGAAGAAGGGTTAGATGGGGGAGAGCTTCAGACTTCAGTGTAGTTCTGAGAAGACCTCATCGAGGCCAGGGGGGAATTGTCCATTAGATGAGTACTGAACTGGACAAGAATGCATAGACTTAGTATCCTCACAGTGCTCAGTCATTGGGTAGGAGAACCTTGGGGAGCCACGGCTCTGGCATTAGGTCAGAGGGCCCGAGGATGGAAGTTGGCATCTTCTGTTGACCTTGCTCTCCTGGGAGAGTTGCAACCTCGTGGCTGTCACAGACAGGATTGTCCACAAAAGCTACCTCTGTCACTCCTTCCTCTCTTCACTCGTGGTTTCTGTGTTCTTGTAGGATTGCTTTAACAAAGTGAATGACACTTTGCGATGCATGTTTCTTTAGCATTTTAGAGATTCCTTCTGTTTTGATTATGCAAGTTTACTACTTAGGGCTGTGACCTGATGAACTAGGAGATCTTGGGCTAACTGGATAATCTATAAAGAGAGATTACTGTATCTCATTTTTCCTTTCCTACATAGTGTCAAGGAGGGCTGATGTAGGTCATCAATTAATGCTTTGTGAATGGCTGAGTAAATTTATTCTGACCTCTACTTACTTGCATTATTTATTTAGAATGTTAATGGTCTCTGTCTCACCTCATGCCCCTTCTTTCTTGCGTCCTGACCTTAATTGTTTATTCAGTGTAATGACTGAGAACAGGTGATTGTGACTCAAAGGAAGAGATGAAATCACAGCAGAAGAAGGTGTTTTTGTCTCTAGCAAAGCTTCAATTTAATTCCTTATTTGCTTCAGTATAGCTATAAAATAGAACAGCGTACCTATCTGTGTAGGTTGACTTCAACCAGGTAAAAATTGATAGCCAGTAACACAGAGTGTGTGTACTACCCCTGAATTCGTACAGTTACCTGATCAAGTGCCTGATACTTCCATTTAGTGATATTTAATGACCTTCTTTCCCTACTAATATAGCTGAAACATATCTCCCTTTCTGTTCTTCGAAGTTTTTACTTAAATTTCTTCCACCAAAAAGATGCATTTTCATTTTTACAGTGCCAGCTAAATCTTGAGAGGAGGGCAGGTGATCACTGGAGTCACCCAGCCACTCTGCTGCAGATAATCTGCATCATCACCCACTACATTCTATAGACCTTTCTTGGCCTCTTCTCTTGGGTCAGAGCCTCTTCTCTTGGGCTCTGACCCAAGAGAAGAGGCCAAGAAAGGTCTATAGAATGTAGTGGGTGATGATGCAGATTATAGTAGTGTTATGAGCTTATTATGTCCCTCAGAAAGATCTGTTGAGGTCAACCCCAGGGCCTGTGAATGTGACCTTGTTTGGAAATGAGATCTTTACACATGTGACCATACATCTATAAAGTTAAGATGAGGTCATCCTGGACTAAAGTGGACCCTAATCCAAATATGACTGATGTCCTTATAAGAAAAGGGAAATTTGGGTAGACACATGCCCAGAAAATGCCATGTGACCACGGAGACAGATATTACAGTTATGCCACCACAAGCCAAGGCGTGCCGGGGGCTACCAGAAGCTGGAAGGGGAAAAGAAAGAAACCCTCCACTAGAGGTTTGGTAGAGGGTGTGGTCCTGCCAGCATCTTGGGTTCAGATTTCTAGCTTCCAGAACTATGTTCTATGTTCTAGTTCTAGCTTCCAGAACTATGAGAGACCATATTCCTGTTGTTCAAGACACTCAGTTTGCAGTATTTGTTATGTGAAATTGACGCATGAATATGATTCACAGTTACAAGTGAGGTGGGAGATCTAGGCTTCCTGGTATGGAATGAGTAAGTCACAGGGATAAAAGGTAGAACCTGGGAATACAGTCAGTGGTACTGTAGTAGTGATGTGTGGAGAAAGATACAACTACACTTGCGGGGAGCACAACAGAATGCATTGAATTGTCCTATCGCTATGTTGTATAACCTGAAACTAATGGAATGTGCGTCAGTTGAACTCAAATACAAAAAAAAAAAAAAGAGAGAGGAAAGTTTTAAAGAAGCAATCAGAAAGGAAAGGAAAGTGAATCTGTCATTAAATGAATTTTTAAGACAGATTAAAGAAACCATCAAGAGCTTCTCTTGCTATATTTTCCCCCACCTACCCAGGTCTCCTCTAAAGGACATCCTCTCTTACCACTTTCTTGGGCATCATTCTGAAAGTGTGTAATGCATTTATATGTATATAAGAATATCTACTTTCCTTTCCCATCTCCTTTCAGAAAAGGACAGCATGCTCTTTGCACATTTTGAACCCTGTTTATTATTTATAACTTTGAGATCTTTACATCTCAACACTTACAGATCTACTTTGTTATAAGAAAATTTAAATTTGACTTACTATATGGAATTCTTTGTTTATGAAACCCAATAATTATTTCTGTTACTATTCCTTGTTAGTGCAACACACAGTCATATGTGAAATGCTCAATACAGCCTGTTTTGAAAGTTATCATGGGCTACATGCTGTACAAGGTGATTTAGTATTTTTTTTTTAACTTGAGTGGAGGTAGGATTAACAAGAAAGCTTCTATTTCCTTGGCCTAAAGCACATCAAGTAAATGTTTACTATTAGAAGAGGATCAAGTTCCATTTGAACTGTAGGCTCCTGAGAAGAATTTTTAAAAATGGAAATTTTTATGGTTAGTCACGATTTCTGCCAAACTGCCTCAAGGTTAGTTATATGTTAAAAGTCTTATCTCTTGTCTTTTACTTGTCATTACTGAAAAAACATTACTTTGGTGCCATAAATCTGAGTTTTCTTTGTACAGAATTTATGCTCAGAGCCTGGTTTTGATTTTTCTGGAAGTTCTTAACTAGGATCAAAGCAAGGGTACATGTATATTTTATACTGAGATTGTGAGTCAATTTTTTTTTAAAAGATTTTATTTATTTATTTGAGAGAGAAACAGAGAGGCATTGAGAGCATGATTTGTGGGGGTCAGAGGGAGAGGGAGAAGGAAGCTTCCCACTGAGCAGGGATCCGAACATGGGGCTCGATCCCAGGACTCTAAGATCATGACCTGAACCAAAGGCAGACACCCAGGTGCCCTGTCAGCCAGTTATACATACAACCCACTGTGCCATCCTAAGATTACTATGACGATAACTACTATCCTCAGTTCGAATATGGATTCTTCACTGGAAACTTGACAGCCAGGAATTGGAAGAATGTGGAATGTTGCCTGTGACCTCAAAGAAGTGGGGAAGTATCTGTGGCGTTATTGTCCTCCTTCAGACATGGAAATGAAAGACCATATGTCTTCCACTCTGCTGTAGACATCGGGTGAATAGACAAGTACTTCTGAAAGCACACCCAAGCATCCCCATTCTTGGTAGAAACTCCAGCAATTGAGAGGAGTCCTTCTGCTTTAACCTGTGATAGCTCTGTCCGAGCTATGTGGTGGCCCAGATTGATAGTTTTCCAACAGCATCATAGCAGGGAGCCAAGTTCTGGCTGGTCAATGGATGTAGGTAGAAGTGATGTGGGGTACTCCCAGGCCCTTGAAAGGAATGGGTGTATATGCCTTTCCTGTGTCATTTGCTCTGCTCAGATATGCAAGTGATGGTGGGATCTGGGGGAGTCACCCTCCCACTGTAGAATATTCCTCAAGGGAGAAATAAACCACTATCTTGTTTCAGATACGTATTTTGGAGGTCCTCTTTGTTTCAGCACCTTAGATTGTTCCCTAATTAGTATAGCCATATTCCTAGTTATTGTTAAAACAAAAACAAGAACAAAACCTAGGCTGCCCACATCTCTTACCTATCTTCTGTGTATTGAACGTTCAAATTACCTGTGTTAGAGCAGCCTAGATTCCAAGAGAACAAGTCTCATTTCCTTTTAATTTTGTGTCTTAGAAGTGTCTGCGACATGAAATGAGACTAGTCAGTATTGAGTTGATTATAGTGATATTTTCCAAGAACTTTTCAGGAAACTTGCATGAATGGGTTATGGATTCAGTACCAAATTCTGCTGTGCAGGACGGGTTCCCCCACACCGACAAGCAATTCTGCAACACCAGCTGAGTGTCCTATAGTTCATTTGCATTCTGACACTATTTATCCAGAGATAGCGTCGGTTTTCATAGGTAAAAGGCTCAGTCCTGCAAGCCTGCCCTCCACTGCAGATACCAATCACAAGCTTTGGTTGTTCCCCGAGCTTCTGACTGACCGCATAGAAATCAGATGTGCCCATTACCCCCTCCTTGAGTTTGATTAATTTGCCAGAGAAGCTCTCACAAAACTCAGGAAACCCAATTACTCGCTAGCTTACCAGTTTTACCACAAAGGATATTAAAGGATTTGAATCAATAGCCTGGTTAAGAGACACCTAGGGCGAGGTCTTGAATGAGGAACTTCTGTCCTGCTGGAGTTTGGGGCTCAGCATGGAAGCTCATGGACGCCTTCCGCTTCCGCTACTTGGAAGCTCTCAGAAGCCCATCCTTTCGGGTTTTATGGAGGCTTTATTATAGAGACATGATTGATTATATCACTGACCACTGTCAACCTCCAGCCCCTCTCCCCTCCCTGGAAACCAGGAGGTGGGACTGAAACTTCCACCTGGCTATTCATGGTTGGGGTCCCCTGGCAACTAGACCCCATCCTTAGGTGCCCTCCCAAAATCACCTCATTAACAGAGACTCAGTTGTGGTGGCGTAAATGGTCTGGTTGGGAATAAGGAGACACCCGCTTCACCTTTATGGCTTGGACACAATTTCAGAAGTGAGGACAAGAGGCCAAATACTTTAACAAAAGATGTTCTCATTGTTCCCATTGCTCTGGAAATCTCAAGGCTTTGGGGATCTTGTGAGCCAGGAACCTTGAGTGGAAACCAAGATTTATGTTTATCATAAATCACAGTATCACTTGAGTGTTCTTCCAAAAAAGGAGTAGGGGATGATTTGGAGACACTAAGTGTGAAAAGTAGTGGGTCAGATAACTCTAACCAGTTTCTGTAATGAGAAAGTAATACTGTTGATCTGCCAGCAGGATGATACAGCATGCAGTGTTCTCCAGTGTGTTTAATTGTGGATCTCTTTCTTTGGAACAGGTGTTAATGTTTTGTAGAACCAGTGTTCTTCTGACATACAGCTTGGAATTCCAGTATGTCACAGTTTCCGACTGTCTTTATTTTACTGGGCAATAAACCTGTCTCTCTCTTTTTTTTTTTTTAAATTTTTAAAATTCTTAATTAACATAGAATGTAGTATTAGCCCCAGGGATACAGGTCTATGAATCGCCAGGTTTACACACTTCATAGCCCATACCTTCCAAACCCGTTTCTTTTAAAGATGACTATGTATTTGGGTTGATTAGCACTTTCACTCATGGGGGTGTGCGGTGGAGGGGTGACTTCACACTGAATTTGGCTAGGCACTTGGGAGCCACTGCAGGTGTCTGATCTGGGCAGGAGCGTAATTAGTGGTGTTGTTTAAGACTAACAATCTGACATGAGAACAGAAAATGGTTCCGGTTGTCAAATACTGGAGGGAGGCCAGATTATCAAGCAGGAAGCCGCGGCAGTCATCTGGGGGCAGAGGGATGGAAGGGAATTTTCAGAATTTCCATGTTCCGCAATCCTTCCGTTGGTATTATATTTCTTATAGAGCTGACGGGTGGGCTTTTAGAAACATAAAGTACTAATAAAAGATCGAAAGTTAGAAGCACAGGACTACACCCGAGACTGTAAGAGCCACATCTGTTATGTGGTTGCCTTTGGACAGCTGCTGATGAAATCCCTTACACGTGGCCCTCAACAGTCTCAGCTCCTGTCCCGTGATTTTTGTCCCTAACCCTCCTTTCTTGGGTGCACTGGTGGCAGAGGAGGTTGAGTTATGAAGTAATGTTCTGCCAAGTGCAATTTGTTCAGCACAAGTTATTTACTCTTTAGTTGAATTTCTCTTGCTCTTAATGTGATTTGAACTTCTCTTAGGAGATTTGCAAAGCCTCCAGGCCACACATAGCCCTTGTTTGGCCATTGATGGAGGACCATGGTACTGACAAGGAATCACAACAAGTCCAGCTAGCTTCTCTGCCTAAAGCTCAGGCTTTGTAAATTTCTGCTTTGAATGTGGTACTTCTGCGTGGTACATTTTTATTTCCAAAAGTATGTGCTTGCTTCGGCCCCATAGCAGTGTTTTGATTTGAGTTGTCTGGAATCTTACCAGAGCTTCCAAGTACATTTTGTTAATTTAAAATAACCTTTTCCATTTTGTTTAGGTGTGCCCTAATTTTTTTCTTTGTTTTTAAAAGGTGGCACGTCCAAAGAGAAATGGAATGTGAGCACAGCTATCTCCGCAGAGATGATGAGATTCATTAATTCTCATCTGCTTGAAAAACACTCCGACCAATCTAGCCTCTTCTGACAAACCAGATGCAATTTATCCGGAAAGAAAAGGATGTTTCCTAATAGTATGGTCCATGTCTAGATTGTTTGTAATACTGGCTCTTAAAGTTAGGCCAATAAACTTTCCTCATAGAGATCATTGGAAAAAGCCGTAGTGTGTTCATTAGCTGTAACACACGACCCTGGCATGAGTTAATGTGCAAATAATTGGGGCAAAGTGGAGGCAGTTCAGTGTTGTTTGCTTGCAATACCGTAGGTGTTTCATGAATGCCACCCTTATGACAATTTTTTAATGAACCGAATGTCTTCCTATCTGTAGCAAGCAGGAGGCAGTGGTTTCAGGTGGAGTTTCTGCTTGAGTCTATCACCAGCACTATAGTTTGGACAGTGAATGTCATTTGAGGAACCTTCTTTGTCTCTGATGTTATGTAGTTAGAAATTTGGACTCTCACTGCAATTTTCAGGCTCTTTTCCATATGCCGTTTCCCTGTGTGGTATCATTCATTCATTCATTTCCCTTGTCAGGACTTCCATTCGCCCAATGCACTAGGGTGGTGTGCTTTGGATTGGTGGGATGGGATGATGCTGATCTCTGTACTGTGAACTTCGCAGTGATGGAGTGTCTTCTCATCCCCGGTGAGTTTCTGTTCAAGTTCTTCAGCACAGGCAGGTGCATGCTCCGTGGTCTATCCTTGCCCATCCCTCCAGGCCCTTCTCTTCCCACTGTCCTCCTCACCTTCTCCCAGCTTCCGAAGAGGAGCTGGGATTTTCTGAGGTCTGCCTATCTGTACCTAGCTCCGTTTTCCTGAAGCTTCTTCCACTTTGTTCCCCTAAAGAAATCCTACCTATTCATTCAATAATTCAACATTATTTACAGAGGACATAATGTGTGTCATGCATTACATGAAGCACATAGACAGGGCTCAATTGTAGTCTTGAATTGGGTAAATTAATTAATCCTTGGAGAAACCTCCACATAAAATTACCTCTTCGTCTGGGCCCTTTGTTCAAAACTTCTTTTAAATTATCACCCTGTTTTCATTTATGTTGTATTGTGGTTGCTCAGTTTATCTGTATATACTTTTCTCTCTAGACCATAAGTACTCTGAGTACAAGATACTGTTTTTTATTTATTTCGCAACAAATAGCTCAGTGAATTGGAAAGAACAAAAATTAGAGTAGAACAGACCATTTGAATTCCAGCTCCACCTTTTACTAGCTGGGCAAGTTAATTAACTTCTCTAAATCCTGGATTCCCCTATTTGTGTATTGGAGATAAGAACATCAAATTAAATCAATTCAACAAAGTTTATTTGTTTTTACTGTGTCCTTAGACTTTAACTGAGAACATGTTTGTCCATGCCTACTTCAGCGCCTCACCCAGTAAATATGAACATACCAGGTGTCTCCCATTAATAATTCTCTTCTTCCGGAACCCTTGGGAGGAATATAGTAGGAACTCATGAATGCTTATTGAATAAATGGACAAAGCACACGGGCTATCTATCACTAAATATGTTTACATAGAAATTAGGGAATAAGCATGAATTTTATGTATTATTTCTGGGCTGTTGCTTCTCTGCTAATTGGGTATAGGCAGATAATGACCTTGCCCTCCAGCTGTCCTAAGCAGAAACTAACTGGTGCTGTCTTGAGCCATCTTTCTCTCTCTTGATAAAAGA